>NC_133538.1:394157595-394492595 GCF_048544455.1 Silene latifolia
ACCTCTTCTGAACTTGCACTATTTGCATAGTAGAACAAGCTCATACCCACAGGTTTCTCTTTATGGAGCAAAGAACTCCAAGATTTTTTAGGGTTTTCACCAGAAGTTCCCCCCCCAATTTGTCAAAAATTATAGGAATTCCTGGAGTTTGCCCGACAGTTTTAGCAACACCATTATCATCAAGATCAGTTTCTATCAAATTTTCAGAAATCTCAACATTCGTAGACGAAGTATCAAGAGAAACAAGGGATTCCTCAATCAAAACATCCGACGAAATTATGGTAGAATTAAGCGCACTAGATCGTTGATTAACCTTCGTATTACTAGCAGAATTAACTAGAGCAGTTTCAATGTAATCATTGACAGTGGGTCAAACAGGGCTAGCAATCCGGGTTTCTAAATTTTCCGAAATCAAAGGAGAATTATTCAAGAAATTGGTACAAGTAGATGCAGCATGAGAAGATCTCACCAATGGCGGTCTTCCTTTTGGTGGTCTCCCCCTACCTCGAGCCATGATGTGGACCGAGCTTCAACAATGGCGTCGCGAATTAGAGAGAATTTTCTCTAACTAGAAACGTAGAGAGAGAGAGAGAGCGCACGTATTATTATTATTATTATTATTATTATTATTATTATTATTATTATTATTATTATTATTATTATTATTATTATTATTACTACTGCTGCTGCTGCTGCTATTGTTGTTGTTGTTGTTATTATTATTATTATTATTATTATTATTATTATTATTATTATTATTATTATTATTATTATTATTATTATTATTATTATTACTACTGTTGTTGCTGCTATTGTTGTTGTTGTTGTTGTTGTTGTTATTATTATTATTATTATTATTATTATTATTATTATTATTATTATTATTATTATTATTATTATTATTATTATTATTATTATTATTATTACTCTGTTATTTATTATTAGTAAGTCCTACTTCGATGAACGATGAATATTATAAAGGGTATAAATTATCATTCTTAACTATTTTGATCACTTAATTTTGATACTTAATGGAGTACTATTGTTTTTTTTTTTTTTTTTTTGTATTTTTCAAACAATTTTGCAAACAATTAGTTCACATCAAATGCTGTAATTAATTCCAATACACATCATGGGTCCCGAAAATAAGGAATGAAAAGATTTATTTTAACTTATTGACTTTCAACAATGTGCCACATAGGCTCTGTGGTTATTTTTTTTAATAAAGAGGATTTTTAGAGAAAAAAATAGGAATTATAATGTAATTATTTTATTCAAATAAAAAATTTACATTTTAATTATTAGGAAATAAAAATAAAAATTGGTTTTAACACTAATTATATGTGTACGTATTTAATAAATTAAGAAATATTAGTCTACTACAAAGCAATAAAAAATCAAGTAAGAAATATTAGTCCACATATGGACTTTATGCGGAGCGTTTTTATAATCATGGTTGGAAGTTGGAACCTATGTTTGCTCCTCAACTTCTCTTCCTCCATTTTTCGCTGCACTTAAAACTCATCATTGGAGATGGCCTAAGCTTGTTTGCAATACTTGAGTAATTATATTGAATGAATGAATGAATGGTGGGCTAGGTTGCATGAAACGGACACGGACACGGGATACGGCACCTCGAAATTTTTAGGACACGGACATGGCAAAAAAAAAAAAAAACAATATACATATTAAAATAAAGGGAAATTGAAGTACATTAAAACAATGTCTTGCAAAATACAAAGTTCCAAATTATAAACCCAAAACTTAAAGTAACATAAACACAATTACACAAGGGTGTTTATTTTCGCAGTACGCATTTTACTCATTACAGTACACTTTTGACAATTTTACCCTCCTCATTTCCCACACCTCATTTTCCTTCTCTCTTTTATCTTCATCTCCTCTCTCATTTCCCTCCCTTTCACCGCCCCACCACCACCCTCACCGCTCCACAACCACCACTCCATCCCCATCCACCACCTAACGCCACCCTAACACCGGCATTCTTAGCATCCTTTCGACACTCTCACATAACCTCTCGTGGCACCCTGAAACTCGTCTCACCTGACTGCTCCCCGTCTAGGTAGCACTAAAACGGACACGACACGGATATGTGACATGGCATCCCATGAAATTTAAGACACGGGACACATTATTTAAATTTAATAAAATATATATTTTATAGTTATAATTAATGTACTATTTTATTTTTGTAAATGTATTTGATATTAAATTTAAATAATTAAAGATAAAATTTGAATTTGACTTTGACTATAACTTATTTTCATTTCTCACTCAAACCCATCTTCTAATCAATCTCTTTCAATCTTTCGACATTTCATTCCTCATTTATAGGTATCCGACACATTTAGGCATGTCCGCATGTGCCCGACGAGTGTCGTGTCCAACACAGTGTCGGACACAGGACGACTGATTAGGAGGAGTTCATGTGCTACCTAGCTCCCCATCACCCACCCCCATTATGCCGTTTTCGAACCACCAGGACAACCTTCCAATCCCACTATGCCGTCATGCATAAGCACCACTACCTAACCATAGCCTAACAATCAACCCTTCACCATTATTAAACCCTAAATAACTCAATTAAAATCTTAATAAAACATTAATTCGATCAATAAAAGACAATTATCATGTTAGATAACTACTTCCTCCATTCAACTCCACTCTACCATATTTCCTTTTTCATCAATTCAACTCCACTTTACCTATTTCCTAAAAAGAAATGCCAAATGACTATTTTGTCCTCATACCCAATTACTTATTTACAATATTTGTCAAACATACTCCACTACTTCTACATCAAACTTCACCCTTTCCCACTTATACCCTACTTATTTACATCATACCCAATTACTTATTACAATATTTTTCACCCAGCCCCACCCTTCTTAATATTTGTGCAAATCACAAATAGGTAGAGTGGAGTTGAATGGAGTAGTATGTTTTAATCAATTTAGGTTCTATGATTGAAAAATTATTAGATTCGACATACTATTGCGTGAAAATTTGAAGAAATATGGTCTACTGTTTGTTTTTAGGGCAAGGGGAAATAAATGGAATGTTCGGACAAAAGAGTACTGAATTGAGTAAAAAACGTACTGCGAAAATAAATGTACACAATATCAATTATAATTATATTATAAAATAATACTAGTTGGAAAGCCTGTACGATGTACGGGGCTCCTAGTAGGCTTATTTGTAAACATATACTCCGTATTATTAAGTTGATAAAAATAAAAAAAAGTCCAACCTTGTTGAATCATTGATAAAACAAAATTTTTTAGTTGGTGTAGTTAGCCACCGATGAATTATTATTAGTCCTTTTAGCATAGAAGCTTTGAAATTCAGTAGTTATCATCCATATCAGTTAGCTTTTTCATTGAGGTACCACTTGTGAATATATACAAAACGTTATCTACATAAACATGGTGCAATTCACCAAAATGAATCCTTAATAAATGAGATATGCCTTAATGAGTTTTGCAAATTATTTTAACCTATAACTTCATAAAACTAAATGGTATTACATAAAATAACAGGTATCATAATATATATATTTAGTGTGTGTAGAAAAAAATGGTAGATCTCTTACAACATAAATTTACCTTGACCCTCTCGCAAAATCAAATCCAAAGTGAATTCCAATAGAATTTGTAGTCTCTAAACAATAATAAAAAAAAATTGTGGTTCTATTACATAGAATGCATGGGGCACCTAGTAGTATCATCTGTGATAACACCAGTTAGTAGTTTATACATCATCAAAACCGTTGAGTTACCAACTTAGTATTTTATAGCATCGCTGAAAACGTTTGTTTGCTTTACCAGGTTTGGTAATAGAAAACAATTAAATTTACCAAAAAGTCAAACAATGCCGTAAATGGGAGAAAATAAAATTTTGGGGGGTTGATTCAGATGAAAATTGACGATTAATCATTAGTTCCTATAACAATAACGCAACAAAAATGTTGTGGCATTTGGTATTTAACTATATCAGTTGTATAACATTTAGGGATATGGTTGGATTATAGAGTTACTGTTCTTATTGTTTCACGCACCATCAGTTTTTATTTTTTTTGGTAAAATGTGAGATGTATATTATATATCATAAAGAATAATAATTACAAACATAAAGGACCCAAGGTTTTAGGTTCAAAACTCACTAGGAGCAAACCTTACATATCAGATTTCTAGACTCAAAAGCCAATTCTTCTCAGCACTGGACATGTGATCATCACGTTTATATTTGATTCTATGCTTCACATTATCCTTAATCAGTTGCACAACCCGGTTTGGACTATCAAGCATTGCATTCATCCTCGCATTATTTCTCTGTGTCCAAACATGGTAATAACTAGCAACCAGCACAAGAGCATACGCATTCCTCTGCACTTTTGATCCTGAAGAATTTACACCCCCTACTGATGAGATTTGTAATCTGCACCAGTCCTTGATCTGTCTCATAATAAGCTTGCTATACCCACACTCAAAGAACATATGTTCCTGAGTTTCTGGTGCAGCTTCACAGACACAGCAACTATCAGAACTACAACAGCCAATCCTGAACAGCTTCTCTCTTGTATTTATCCCATTATTCCTTATATGCCATGAGATCAAAGAATGTTTAGGGATATTCCAGATGCACCATACAGTCTCATACCATACAGGTTTGGTTTGGTGAGGTCTCAGCCAGTCATATCCCCTACTAACAGTATATCCCCGAGCATCAGGCATCCATTTTCCATCAAAGTAAGCAAGTTTCATGATTTCCTTAACTTTACAAATATTTTTTCAAGTCCAAGTAACATCTGTAGCTGGTTTATAGTCATGCCAGGATTGTTGTTTTATATATATATATATATATATATATATATATATATATATATATATATATATATATATATATAGAGGTGAGATCTGGTGAGAACGAATACTCGGTGAGAACGGTGAGAACGAACTAACTGTACCTAACTTAATCAACACTCGCTTGTTATACTGCCCCTACAAACAAAACCCAAACTTATATTTTCACCCCTCATCCAACTGACATCGTCATTCCCAATTGCCACTCACCCATGACCACCTCATCATCACTCCTCGCCGTCGATCACCAAATCAGGCCGGGAAAACACAATTAACTTCCTGACGCCGGCGATAAGCCGACCACCATCGTCACACACCAATTAACAATCAGCCACGCCTATTTTCCAACTTCCCTCACCTGAAGTCGCCTACCAACCACTGCCACGACCTCCACAAACAACATCTCAACCCACAACCACCACCACCCCTATGTCGACGACCACATGAACTCCATGAGATCTGAAAATAAATTGAACCATCGCCCTCGTCAACCTTTCACCGACGAGATCCTCAGCCAACGCAGTAACATTTTACCGGCTCCAACACCATCGGAGCTAAACAAAATTAATGTATCTGGTTTGTTAATTGATGTATCTGAAGCCAATTTTAATGTACCTAATAATCAATTTTGTGTATCTATGTTAGATACATTAAAACAGTGGCTAGATACATCAAATATTAGAGTAGATACATTGAAATAGATGGGGAACAAGTGTTGCGCGTCGCCGACGATAACAATTCACGCCGCGACTACCACCACCCCTACATTTTTTGCCTGATTAAAAACGAGAATTTTCCCATGGATATGCTCCATTCGAGTATTCATAATTGAATCAGTGACATTGTCGGCGGATTTCTAGCTAAATTCCAGCCGAAAAACATGAAATACGAAATCTGAACTTACCAATTTAAGAATTGGAAAAGGGGGATAATTTAGAGGAAAATAAAGAGCATAAGTTAGATACTGTAATGGAGTTGTTTTCATTTTTGAAATGATGGAGGAAGGTATTGTTGACTTTAGTGGTTAAGAATGGTGAATTATTAGAAAATGGCGATCGAATTGAATTGCAGTTGTTTTGGTTAATTAATAATGGGGATATTGGATTTCCGCACAAAGAAGGAAGCACGTGGGCCCTGATGGGTTTAATTCATAAATTTAATTTAAGATTAAGTATTAGCCGTACATTTCAGTTTAATCCAAGGGAGGAGGGACGTTCTCACCGTTCTCACCGAGTGATCGTTCTCACCGGATCCTACATCTATATATATATATATATATATATATATATATATATATATATATATATATATATATATATATATATATATATATATATATATATATATATATATATATATATATATATATATATTTTTATATATATCCGATTCACCCATTTGATCCACAACCTATCGCCTTTACAATAAAGCCACCACAAGTTTAGCAATTTGAATGTTCCGTTTTCAAAGATTCTTCACCCCAAGTCCTCCTTTATTCTTTGGGAGTGTGATAGTTTCCCATTTAACAAGAGGCACTCTGTGGTATTCAGTACATCCATCCCAAAAGAAATTTATACACACAGCTTCAATTCTCCTTATCACACATTTTGGGAGAATGAAAATGTCAGTCCAATAGGTATAAAAAGTGTTAAGAACTGAGTTGATCAGTGTCAACCTGCCAGCATATGAAAGTTTCCTGGCTCCTAGACTCCTTACTCTATTCAGAATCTTCTCAGTGAGCACATGGCATTCTCTTTTAGAAATTCTCCCTGGCTGAATATGAAATCCAAGATACCTGAATGGCATTTGGCCTTCCATAAAACCAGTGACCTGCCTAATATCATCTTTCAGCTCATTTGTCATGCCATTAAAATACACCTCAGACTTACTATTATTCATACTCAGTCCAGATGTTTTTGAGAAAGTAGAGAAAGCTTTGATAAGGAGCATAATTGACTGAGCCGTCCCTTTGCAAAAGATGAGCAGATCATCTGCAAACATCAGGTGGGTCAGTTTAAGCTCTTTGCATAGAGGATGATATTGGAAATCCCATCTCTCTATGGCAAATTTGATTGTTCTAGTTAAATACTCCATGCATATAGTGAATATTAAGGGGGAGATAGGGTCCCCTTGTCTAAGCCCTCTCTTCCCTTTAAAGTAGCCAAAATGGTATCCATTAAGAGCTAGGGTAAAAGTAGTAGTTTTTATGCAGGTCATAATCTGCTGGGTAAAAAGATCAGGAAAGTTTAATCCCAACAGCATCTGCTCCACAAAATCCCACTCCACAGAATCATAGGCCTTCTGCAAATCAATCTTGAATAATCATCTAGGTGAAGCACTCTTTATGTTGTACATTTTAACAATATCCTGGTAAATGAGCACATTTTCTAGAATAGACCTTCCTCTGATAAAGGCTCCCTGATTCTCATGGATAATCTCAGGTAAAATAAGAGAAAGCCTGTTACAAAGTAATTTGGAGATTACTTTGTAAATCATGTTGCAACAAGCAATTGGCCTAAATTGCTTAACAAAAGTAGGTCTCTCACATTTGGGAATCAAAGTGATATTTGTAGTATTTAACTGGTTCAGAAGCTTACCAGTAGTGAAAAATTCTTTGATGGCACTACAGATATCAGTCCCCACAACCTCCCAAGCATCCTTGAAAAAACCACTAGTATACTCATCTGGTCCTGGTGACTTGTCAATAGGAGTTGCAAAAAAGACTTGTTTAATCTCCTCATTTGTGACAAGCTTGTTCAGAGTGTTCCAATGATCTTGAGTACATACGTTCCCTCTGTTCAAGATGTCCATTCTCACATGCTCAGTCTCTTTAGTACTTCCTAGCAAGTCCATATAATAGTCAAGAAAGGCTGCTTGAATGCTCTGGCTATCCTGGCATAACTGTCCCTGCTGGTCTTCAATTTGGATTACCTTATTAGCCATGTATCTCTTCTTAATAGCTCCATGAAACAAGGCAGTATTTTGATCTCCTTCCTCAGTCTAATGGATCTTGGCCTTTTGTTTCAGGAAACTATCCCTTGCAACTGTAAGGCTCCTAACTTCAGAAAGCAATTCAATTTCCTGATCCACTAGCACAGAATTAGTAGGATCCTAAGCAAGATGCTGCTGAAGTTTGTCCAGTCTTTGAACTGCCATTGCAGTCCTGGTTTCAATATCAGAATAACATTCTGAATTTAGTACTTTTAGCACAGGTTTTAAAGCCTTTAACTTTTTCACAATTCCAAACATTTTATAACCCTCATAACATCTTTCCCATTCTTCCTTTACCCTATCCAAAAAAGTAGGAGCCTTTCCCCACATATTGAAGTACTTAAAACTGGAATGCTGAGGAGTTCTAGTCTTAATATTACTTACAACACATGGGCAATGATCAAATATTCCTTCAGGGTAAAAATGAGCTACCATATCAGGAAAACAGTTCATCCACTCTTGATTGATGAGAAACCTGTCTAATCTACTGTAAATCCTGGTAGCAGACTCTTGCTTATTATTCCAGGTATACAAGGCACCATCAGTTTTTAACCGAAATAGTCTTTTACTATATACAGTTAAGACTACTTATCCTTAAAAGTTTCATGCAAAATATATAATACGACACCAAATTTGGTAAATTTGTGAAAACTTCTTATAAACAATGTCCTTCGTCTGCAATGACGTAGCTAGGACTGGGCATGCCAGGGCCTTGCCTCAAGGCCCTTTCCACAAACCGGTGACCGGGACACGCCCACGACGTTACTATCAACATAAGCTACTCGAAACACGTCCGTGGTACCGGGCCCGAGTGCGCCTTGAGACCCTGCCAGATGTCGTGCCTCAACCACACGCGTCCCCTCCATAACCCAAGTACTAAATGTGCACATCCCCCTTGAATGGGAAGCCCCAAGGGGTGACTTGAGCGAAAGACGGTTTTTCAACCGCCTTCCGTCTCCAAAATCTTAACGAAGAATCCTCCGACATCCTCCATTGTCAACCAAATCACCAACAAGCCAAATACATCCAATCAATGCACATATACAACCACATCAACACAACAACTAAAATCATGCTCAATTCTTTGTTAATCCATTTCTTTTCATTTAATTGCTTTTAAATGTTATAATGCAAGATAATCAACATTGTGACCATTCACCATAATTACCCTTCCATAACCATCATGAAGTATTATTATGTGATAAACCCTAATTATCCAAAACATGTTACAATGCAACTAACATGAAACAAATGCAATTAATGGTAATAAATGCACAATTAAACACTCATATCATTATAGCTAAGTAGGGAAAACCCTACCTTGAGCTTGTCTTGCCAAATCCTCAAGCTTGCCACTAGAAGTGCTCCTCAATGAAGCTTCCTACATAATTAATTACTACATTCATTACTACAATCTATTATAATAACTATCCTAATTAAACCCCTTAAACATTCCCCTTAATTTTCACAACCTAATTAAATAAAGAGTAGTCTACTAAACTAATTAAGGTTATTAAGATAAGATTAAAGGAAAAAAGGAGTATAGATTAATTTACAAACAAAGTGGATAAACAAAGGGGACAAGAATCCTTCTTTTGAAAATTAGGGTTTTGAGAGGATATTGTTAGAAATTAATAATCTCATTAATTTGACATATTCATATATGTGAGAAAATATTTAGTCATAAAATAAATTGTTGATTTTATGCATGCAAAGTAAATAAGAAGAGATAAGAAAATCGTTTTCTCACCATCATAAATTCGGCCAAATGGGCACAAATGAAGGTCACCTACCTTCATTTGTTCTTGAGCTAGAAAATACATTAGGATAATCATCCATGACTTCAAGATAGAAGCCCTCCAATAAGTAGCACCCAAGACTATCCCAAAATCCCACAAAATAATATGTACTAGATATTTGTAATGTGGTTTACCTTAAAATCGATTACTAATACTCATATACTACTACTAGTATTATTAGTGATTGATTTGTACAAATTAGATTCATAAAAATGATTTTTATGAAGAACAAGAGAGAGAGTGTGTTGTTTTTCATAAAACATTGAGAGAATGGAAAAATTGAGAAAAAATCTTTCAATTGTAACCTCCAAAAACCGGTGGGTAGAGGGCTATTAGGAGCCTTTTCCTTTTTCTTTTTTGTCTTCACAAGACAAATTAGTGTAAGGCTTTTTCATAGTCAAGTCACTATCAAGTGTCATAGACAAATGAATAAGACAAATGAATAAGACAAAACTTCTAAAATGGCCACCAATATTTCGGTTTATATGTGTAATATGGAGTCCATTTTATTTTTGTTAATTGTACAATTGTATGTCATGTGACATGTGACATGTCTTATGTCATGTTTTAATTTAAAATGCATATTTAACAAATTAAATATCATTTACAAATTAAATAAATCACATTTAACAAATTGACTAGTAATTCAAAATTACTTTCACATAAAATGGTCATTTAAATACTAGTTAGTAAATTCACAACATCTTGTAATTATAACTAACTTATCATTCTCATCTCGCGTGTTTCACAAACACCGATTAATTTTAGTAATATAACTTCTTAAATTACTAAATAAAATCTTATTTAATCACATTATAATAAAATGTCATTTTCTCTCTTATGATAATAATTTATTCAATTTTAAGGAATTAATTAATCTGTATCGACATACAATTAATTAACCTTTTTCAATTAAGGGAATCGTCCTTTAGGTGTGACCTCATGGGATCAACTGATCACCACCGTCGCACGGCAGTAATGTCAAACTCTAGCCCCAATCATTACCGATATGTGTGGGACCAGTTGACTATATATGTAATGTATCATCCCTTTCGTATTCTTGTTATGAGATTTAAACATGTGATCATTATGATCAACAGTTGTGATCGTATTATTGTCGGAGGACACATATTTCAACAATCTCCCACTAGTCCTCGACAAGTGTGCGCCACCAATTCTCTTGTCCTATTACTATCTCTCAGTCAATGCAAGGTGTCTTTCAGGTCGTACTTGCAAGTGATCATATTGAGAGTGGTTTCCTCGATCTGGAGAACAGCTGATTGACCGGAATTATCTACCATAGATACCTTCCGAGCGTGGCCACGCATTTCCAGTTCATTGCTCCTCGAGTGACCCTGAGATATTGTTTTAACCTTGACAAGGGGGTGGACAATTCCTATCGCACTATTCCCTTCGACTAGCCACTGCCATCATAACCCAAAATATGCCCATTTGACCCCATTTACGAAGGTCGCAGTAACATAAATCAAAGCTAATCTGAAACTGTGCCATCTTAGGCGAACAGTCTTTAGTCAAAATAATCGACTCATTAGAATACTATAGTAACTCTCGCCACGACCAGGCTATATAAATTTGCCATAACTCTATAAGCGGTCACTGCCCGACAAAGTGTTCCTAACAGTCTGCCTATGTGATCGACTAGTCATCTCATGATGACCGTATGGCACCGAACTTGCCATCAATCGCATCACACTCTAGTCACTTCGAGACGTCACCTCATACAAGTGACTATGGGCGAATACTATGTTAATCCGGGTTCACTTTAACGGGGTTCAATATCGTCATACAACCCGTTTGGATGTAACAAAGTATAATAAAAGAGTTTTAAAGTAAAACTCGAACGACAAATGCGATTATCACATATGAATAGTCAATGCCTGATTATTATTTCATATTCTATAAACTAATTTGATCGTGTATGTAGTTGTTCATCTCAATCCAATTGAAATGACATGACTCATCATGTTAAGCCTATGAGAAGGCTTTGGTTAGTAGGTTTTATCAACTTCTTGTACCTTACTCAACCTTACTACATACTCGTTTTCCTATGTAATGTATACATTTGCATTACAAAACTTTCTGAGTACGTGTCGAGATCCAATCAAGACATAGGCCTTCTAGCCTTAGAATAGCTCCCACTATTTTCACAGTGTGCGGGACTCATCCTTCTTGCACATCTCATGATTCCAAGTGTACTCAATTTCCGTTTGTAAATATCTCTCATTGTTCTTTATTGCCTAGAACGATTCTAGCAAATCTATTTCTTAAATAACATAGCCACAATGGTATCTTAACCATCCTAAAGTGTTTTGATTATGGTTTTGTCGGAAACCATGCGCAATCTCAATTGTCAATTGTCATTTATGTAACACCCTTACACAAAATTGCATCAAAGACACTTTGCTTTACATCCTCAATGCTTCTGCAAGCACTTAAGGGTAATCTTTATGGCTTACTTGGTAACTATTACTTAAATTCGATTTAAAACAATTCATCACACTTAAAGTATATAAAGTGTCATACATCATTTCCTATTTAATTGATTCGGCAGCGGAAACAAATGGAATTAATCAAATATGTTCAACTTGATTGAACTAGTCATGAATCTTATCAACATAAGACTTCTTATTTGACGCTAATATCATGTGGATTTATCTCCATAAATCCGGATATTAAACTTGTATTATAATACTCCAAAAGTCTTAAATCATTCCCAATGATCAATATGTCATCCACATATTTGACTAATTAAAATTTCCGTAACTCCCACTAAACTTTATGTATAAACACAACTTCTCGACCTATCGAGAAAAGTTTTATAACATGATCAAAACATTGATTCCAACTCATTAATGTCCTACTTAAGACAATCTCTTAAGTTGTTCATTATCTTAGGATGGCAAGAATCTACAAAACTCAAGACATGTATTGAATACATTCCTTTTAATTGAAGAAGTGGGTTTTACATTTACTCGCTATATGTATATCATCATAATGAAACACAATCCCTAAGAAGATCCAAATAGACTTAAGCATTTCAACGAGTGAAAAACTCTTTGCCACCAATCAAGCTTTGATATCTAACAATTCACTTGGAATTTATTTCGGATTTTCATGGCTCTAAGCCTTGTATTGAGTTGTGACTTAAACACTCTCATGTAAGTCATATGTTCATTACTTTCCAGAAGTAATCAACTTGAATCAAACAATTTCTTCGTAAGTTGTAAGCTCTTTACTTTCTAAAAGTAACACTAATTCATCATATTCAACAAGTGATGACTTTAACCTCCTAGGTTTTGAAGAAACAACGTCTTACACAAAACGTCTCATGTAGCCAAGGTAGCCAAGAAAGACCAGTTTCTCGCAACATAACATTCTTTGTGGCTCTTGAATAATTTCTCCCACTCTGTCTTCTAGAAATAAACTTGTATTTTTGAAAGACAGCTTCACGAGCCACAAACCCGTTGTACTCGTGATTATAATAAGGAAAAATGAGCATTTGTTTATTTTGAAAACTTACAAACATGGTACCTTACCATTTCATATCTCATATGATTCGTTTTAGATTTAGTGGAAAAATAATTTAGACAAAATGATAAAATCTCCAAAAGGATCAAGTAACTCAAAGTAACTTGATTGAAGTCCAAACCATATCGAATAGCGTCTAATTTCTTTATCCAACCACACATTATCCCATAATGCGTGCTAAGAGAGATTAATTTGTGATACTGTATCACATTTCCTTTGGCTTATATCAAAGTCTTCACTTTGATAATCCCATCACGACTAAATCGTGATTCTTTGAACTCTTTGAACTTCTTCAAAGATTTCTCTATTTACCTTATTAAGTGAACATATTAGCATCAACTTAAATCGTTGGTAAAAGAAAATGATCAACCTATTTTGGATCAATGATTTACAACCTCGATCTCCTTTTCAACCAAAAGGCACGAGACATCTTGTTTTGAATACAAGATACGTATATACCATAAGATTAATAATCTAATGGTTTCAAGAGTACTCGATAACTCTTTGCATTCATCATTCCAGAATTTAAGGTTTAATCCTGGGTTACCAATTTTAGTCTTACATCATCTACATGATGTGTCATTCTAGTTTGGTTTAGAATATAATCACCATGATAATGGGCTAGCCATACATTAAATTATGGTGTATAGGGTCACAAAAGTGAAACCTCTTTTGTATCTTAACAAGTTTATATTCTTATTTAGAGTTTATGCACTTAATAGTCACAATTAAGTACAACTTTAAATCCAAAAACTAGATTGAGTACACAATTACTCTATCTCTCAACATCATTGTTGCTAATCGTCATATTTTAATCATTCTATGTATCAAATACAATGATGAAAACCACCATCGGTTTCTAATATTGACGAGGTAGTATTAGCAAAATTTATGTCAATCAATTAAACATTTAAAGAAGAAGGTCCCATTAGATGTCCCACAACTAACTTGTTGATTCTTCAATAATTTGGGGTAGCTTCCTTTCTAGCGTCCAACAATTAAGACAATGGAAAGTTTATCGGTCGGGATTGATAGGTTTAGTATTGCTATTCTTAATGATATTACTTTTAACATTACCTTGTATCAATTCCATTCTAATTTTACTTCTTAGAGCCTTATCCTTTTCTTAACGGTTTAAGAGAATGCTCCCACTCATTTCAATGAGTCTTTGCTTAGAGAAGCAAAATTTAATTTCATGAAGACTACTCTTCATTCGTTCGTTTAGTCTTAAAACTTTCATTGAAGTGGTTGCGGTATTTTGGTCAATTTTGATTTCCAACAAATCTAGTTACCAAAATGATTTAACGTTTCAAAGTACTTATCTTAATTAAGCATATGAGAAACAATTGTAAGTAGATATGTTAGTCAAGAATCAAAACCCTTTTGATCACAAATAACTTCCATCTATACTCTTCACAAGAGATCCTTACAATGGATAATTCGAGGTTTTGGAAGAAAATTCATATTTGTCTTTAGTTACGATGTTTTAATGGAGATTTGAATCAAAAACGAAATGATATCGTATATGAATTGAGGTAAAGAAATAGAACAATATGATAACGGAATAGTGGAAAACTCAACATCTATCGTTTTATTAATACTTGTAAATAA
Source organism: Silene latifolia (assembly GCF_048544455.1). Taxonomy (NCBI): domain Eukaryota; kingdom Viridiplantae; phylum Streptophyta; class Magnoliopsida; order Caryophyllales; family Caryophyllaceae; genus Silene; species Silene latifolia. The sequence goes on from NC_133538.1 coordinate 394,172,429, forward strand.
CAAGTAAAATATTTACATAGTGACCTCTACCCAACTATGATAAATGATTCCAAGATCTAAATTCATATTAACTTGGGCACGGTGTGGCCGATGAAACCCTTATCAATATAACTCGGTGGATTAACTCTTTAATCGATTCTACTTTTAGAACTCTTGGTCGATAAAATTACATTAATTTTTATCTTTAGCCCGGAACACATGCGACTACGGTCACGAATACTTCCGTTGAGCTCAATCCAAATTTCGAATAAATGTGTCCATGATCCAAACCCACATTAATTTGGGCATGGTGTGGCCGATAAATCCCTCATCAACATGAATTCGGTGGATAGACATTTATCACCCACTTCCCCTACGTAACAAGGTTTGTACCCCGGTGTGGCCGAGTGCACTCCCTCACGAAATAAGTTTTCATGGTTTCTACTTTTTGGTAAGGCTAAGTCTCAATTGTTTGTTTTAGCGAGAGGTCATGTCAATTTATTATCTATCACGTTTTAAGTGAACTAAAGCGGTGAACTACGATAATTGTAATTGACACGGTCGATAAACTCGATAAAAATGACAATGCATGTTTTAGTTATGGTGATTTAGCGATGCATGCAACATATAAATAAAATGCAAAGCATAAAAATAAAATCCTAGTATGGCCTTCCTAAAATAGTAAATCTAATAAACTATTACAAATTCGGAAACCAACTCTTTTGGTCCCTTGAACTTCGGTCTTGGCACGCATTTCAAGGCAATACTTTCTTTAATGGATCGCCTTCTCGAGTGGCACCGTCTTCAAGGAACTCCGGAATAAATAAATCACATAATAAATTACATAATTTCCTATTATACATTTGTAATTAAAATAAAATAAATCTATTAACTTACAAAACGGTGATACGAGATCACAATAAATTACAACCGAATCGATATTCCCATACATTTCGGGTAATATCAATTAAAACTAAGGCCATACTAAGTAAAATTACATAATTCAAAAATTACATAAAATTAAAAATATGACAATCATAAATAAAATACAGCATTATAATATGTATGAACATGCCCAATTTTATGCTAAATCGCCTTTAAGGAGCCAATATCGTATATTAATTGGTTTTTACGGATTTGCGTGATTTAACCTTTTAAAATCACAATAATTACATAAATTCATATTTATGTACAAGTTAATTACCCTAACCATCTTAGGACTCAAAATTAGTTCACTAACATTTGATAATAATTAACTTATATTTCTTAATATTGTTCATAAATGGACTCAAAATACAAAATTTTGCCATAAACTTCAAATTAAATCATAAAAATTTCAAATAATTTTAAAATTTTAAATTTAAACACATGAATATTCTGGAAAAATACCTAACACTCATAATGTTCAAAACTTAGGTTAAAAATTTCGAAAATTTATCGAGAAAAACAATGGTGCGGTTTATCGATTTTAACAATTATGACCATAAAAATATGAGAATTTTTTTTTTTAATCAAATTTTCATTTTTAGATCTGAAATATAAGATAAAATTCAACATGTGACGTTTTTCTTTTGTCATGAAGTATGTTATAGCAATTTTTACCAATTAAAGTAACTATTTATGTGATTTTTCATCAAAAATTCATAAATCATGCATAAAGACTTCATTATAGCCAAATATTTTACACACATCTTGTAAAATTGCATGTGACAACATACCAAATTTCCATGACCAGATTCAAAATATAACTCATATTAACCTATTTTCCCATTTAAATACGATTTTAACTTGAAAAATCCATATTTCGAGCATAACAACTCATTAGCCCAAAAATGACATTTTTATCATAAAAAATCACATTTTAATGTCATTATTATATAAAATAAACAATAAAATCCATAAATTAAACCAAAATATCCTAAAACATTTTAGGACCAGAAACTTTAACATGCATAATAAATTTCGTGATATTTCATAATAAACACAAATTTATAAGTTTTGTTTGTTAATCGTATAACTCGGAAAAACAATAACCGATTTGCATGCAAACAACCTAAGGCTCTGATACCACTTGTTAGAAATTAATAATCTCATTAATTTGACATATTCATATATGTGAGAAAATATTTAGTCATAAAATAAATTGTTGATCTTATGCATGCAAGTAAATAAGAAGAGATAAGAAAATCATTTTCTCACCATCATAAATTCGGCCAAATGGGCACAAATGAAGGTCACCTACCTTCATTTGTTCTTGAGCTAGAAAATACATTAGGATGATCATCCATGACATCAAAATAGAAGCCCTCCAATAAGTAGCACCCAAGACTATCCCAAAATCCCACAAAATAATATGTACTAGATATTTGTAATGTGGTTTACCTTAAAATCGGTTACTAATACTCATATACTACTACTAGTATTATTAGTGATTGATTTGTACAAATTAGATTCATAAAAATGATTTTTATGAAGAACAAGAGAGAGAGTGTGTGTTGTTTTTCATAAAACATTGAGAGAATGGAAAAATTGAGAAAAAATCTCTCAATTGTAACCTCCAAAAACCGGTGAGTAGAGGGCTATTATGAGCTTTTTCCTTTTTCCTTTTTGTCTTCACAAGACAAATTAGTGTAAGGTTTTTTCATAGTCAAGTCACTATCAAGTGTCATAGACAAATGAATAAGACAAAACTTCTAAAATGGCCACCAATATTTCGGTTTATATGTGTAATATGGAGTCCCTTTTATTTTTGTCAATTGTACAATTGTATGTCATGTGACATGTGACATGTCTTATGTCATGTTTTAATTTAAAATGCATATTTAACAAATTAAATATCATTTACAAATTAAATAAATCACATTTAACAAATTGACTAGTAATTCAAAATTACTTTCACATAAAATGGTCATTTAAATACTAGTTAGTATAATTCACAACATTTTGTAATTATAACTAACTTATCATTCTCATCTCGCGTGTTTCACAAACACCGATTAATTTTAGTAATATAACTTCTTAAATTACTAAATAAATCCTTATTTAATCACATTATAATAAAATGTCATTTTCTCTCTTATGATAATAATTTGTTCAATTTTAAGGAATTAATTAATCTGTATCAACATACAATTAATTAACCTTTTTCAATTAAGGGAATCGTCCTTTAGGTGTGACCTCAAGGATCAATCGATCACCACCGTCGCACGACAGTAATGTCAAACTCTAGCCAGCCAATCATTACCGATATGTGTGGACCAGTTGACTATATATGTAATGTATCATCCCTTTCGTATTCTTGTTATGAGATTTAAACATGTGATCATTGTGATCAACAGTTGTGATCGCATTATTGTCGGAGGACACATATTCCAATAGATATGAAGGTGGAGATTTTAGAGAGATATTTGGGATTGTAGAGAGTGGTGAATAGTGTTTAGGAATGTGTTTTAAGGTGGAAATCTGAAGAGATAAGGTAAGAAAGCGACATCTCACCAAACAAACTTCTCATATAAGCTGCACTCGACCGGCACTCGGTCGACTGGTCGGTCCACTCGATCGAGTGGGGGCTCCACTCGGTCGAGTGGATGGTCACTTAGTCGAGTGACCATTCTTACAAGCTTCCAGCTTATTGCCAGATGGCACTCGGTCCTTCACTCGGTCGAGTGGGGCTTCACTCAGCCGAGTGAATTATCTACTCGGTCAAGTCTCAGACTTTATAAATACGGGGTATTGCAATTTTCCCCCCATAAAAAGAAATTCGTCCCCGAAATTTACACCCGACACTATAAAAGTCAAAATTCTATATCCCATGAAATTCTCAAGGTGGAAGGCGGTGAGTCGGGTATCATGAAACTAACGCGCTATGACCAACTAAAACTATTAGGCTAAGTAAAAGAATTAAGAAACTCATGCTACTTGTACTTGCGTAATACGCCCTACCGCTCTAGAAACATGGTTACGACCTCGTAACCGACTCATACCTGCTCGAAAAGGTGAGGGTATTTCTCTTTCATGTTTTCCTCGGCCTCCCAAGTAGCCTCTTCTACAAGCTGGTTAGACCATTGCACTTTCACAAAGACCGTTTCGTTATGTCTTGTCTTCCTTACCTTTCGGTCTAGGATTTCCTTGGGTGTTTCCACATATGATAGGGCATCATCTAGTTCAATCATCTCTGCCTCGAGTACATGAGAAGGGTCGTTTATATATTTACACAGTTGAGACACGTGAAAGACATTGTGAACTCGGTCCAAGGCCGGGGATAGTGCTAAACGGTAGGCCACTTCCCTGACTCTATCCAATATTTCATAGGGGCCAATGAACTTTTGGCTCAACTTGCCTCTCTTCCCAAATTTCATGACTCCTCTCATGCGTGAAACTTTGAGTAGCACCTTGTCTCCTTCCGTAAATTCAATGTCACTTCTCCTCAAGTCGGCATAACTCTTTTGCCTATCTTTTGCCGCTCTCATCTTCTCTTGGATTACATGGACTTAATCAATCATGTCTTGAATCATTTGAGGCCCCAAAAGCACGGCTTCGGTGCTATCATCCCAACATATCGGGCTTCGACATTTTCTCCCATATAAAGCTTCAAATGGTGCCATGCTAATGCTAGCATGGTAGCTATTGTTGTAGGAGAACTCAATCAAATGTAGCCTTTCTTCTCAAGAGCCTTCGAATTCCAAGACACAAGCTCTCAACATATCTTCCAATGTTTGAATGGTCCTCTCCGTTTGTCCATCCGTTGCCGGATGGAATGCTGTACTCATCTTCAATTGAGTACCCAAGGAGCTTTAAAGTTCTTGCCAAAATCTTGAAATGAATCGCGAATCTCGGTCTGACACAATATCTTTTGGAAATCCATGAAGCTTGACCACATATTTGCAATAGGCATTAGCCAACTCCACCTTGCTCCAAGTGTCCTTCATTGCGATGAAATGAGCCGACTTGGTCAATCTATCCACAATGACCCAAATCATGTTGTTCCCCTTTTGGGTTCTCAGTAGTCCGACTATGAAATCCATAGATATCGACTCCAACTTTCATTCCGGCACATCTAAGGGTTGTACTTTCCCTTGTGGTCTCTTGTGTTCCCCTTTCACTCTTTGGCAAATCAAGCACCTTGCCACAAAATTCGCCACTTCCCTCTTCATATTTGACCACCAAAAGGTGTTCTTAAGATCCTTGTACAACTTATCGCCACCCGGGTGCACCGAATAAGGTGTGTTATTGGCTTCAGTCATTATCTTCTTCTTAAGCTCATCATCACTTGCTATACGCCATCTTTCTTTGAATCTAAGGCTCTCATCCTCATGCAACTCAAATCTTGAGGGCTCTCCCCTTTCTAGTGCTCCTTTCCACTCTTGGATCTTCACATCACTTACTTGCTTTCCCCGGATTTCATCATACAACTCGGGCTCCAAAGTCAAATCTCCCATTGTTTTCCCCTTTTGTATCACATGGATACCCATTTTACTCACTTCTTCCTTCAACCTTAGCATAGACAAGGCGGTACACAAGGAGTACACCGACTTCCTACTCGAGGCATCGTCCACCACATTAGCTTTCCCTTCATGATAGATTATCTCCATATCATAGTCCCCAATAAGCTCGATTCATCTTATTTCTCTCATGTTCAACTCTTTTTGGGTGTAGATATACTTCAAGCTTTTGTGGTCAGAAAAAACTTTAAATGTTGCTCCATACAAGTAGTGCCTCCAAAGTTTCAAGGCAACGACAAAGGCTCCCAATTCTAGGTCGTGAGTTGGGTAGTTCTCCTCATAGGTTTTTAATTGCCGCGAGGCATAGGCAATGACTCTACCATTTTGCATAAGTACGCATCCCAAGCCATTCTTTGAAGCATCGGTGTATACTTCAAAATTCTCACTCCCTTCGGACAAGGCTAGTACTGGGGTCGTAGTTAGGAGCTCCTTTAGGGTCAAGAAGGCCGTCTCAAAACTCCCGTCCCATTTGAAACGGTTCTCTTTTCTCATCAATGATGTCAAGAGTCTAGCAATCTTGGAGAAGTCATTCACAAATCGGCGATAATACCCGACTAGGCCTAGGAAGCTTCGAATTTCCGCTACATTCTTGGGTGCCACCCACTTAGACACGGCTTCAATCTTGGTATGATCCATGACAACTCCTTCCCTTGATATTACATAACCTAGGAAAGCCACATTCTCCAACCAAAACTCACACTTACTAAGCTTTGCATCGAGTTGGTGCTCCCTCAAGGTTTGCAAAACAATTCTTAGGTGCTCCTTGTGCTCTTCCTTGGTCTTGGAGTGGACCAAAATATCGTCAATGAATACCACCACGAACTTATCCAAGTTTGGACTAAACACCCTATTCATGAGATTCATGAAGGCGTCATGTGCATTCGTTAACCCAAATGAAATCACCACAAACTCATAATGTCTGTACCTTGATCTAAATGCGGTCTTTGAGATGTCCTCATCCTTGATCTTCAATTTGTGATAGCCCGATCTTAGGTAAATCTTTGAAAATATTCTGGTTCCACTAAGTTGGTCAAACAAATCATCGATTCTTGGTAGAGGGTACTTGTTCTTGACGGTGATGTTATTCAACTCCCTATAATCGATGCATAACCTCAATGTCCTATCCTTCTTCTTTACAAAGAGAACCGGTGCTCCCCATGGTGAAACACTCGGTCTAATGTAACCTTTATCAGCCAATTCCAAAATTGCTTCTTTAACTCCTCTAATTCTTTTGGATCCATCCGGTATGGGGCCTTGGAGATTGGTCCCATACCCGGTTTCAAGTCCACTCCAAATTCTACCTCTCTAGGTGGAGGAAACCCGGGTAACTCCTACGGGAACACATCTTCAAAATCTCTCACCACCGGTATATCTTGTGCCTGCGGTCCTTCCATACTAGTGTCCCAAACATGACACAAGAGCATAGGATAACCCTTCTTCAAACAAGTCTTCAAGATCATCACCGAAACTAGCTTTACCTTTGGTTTGACTAAGTAACCTTTGTGTGACACCCTAGCACCTTTGGGTCCTCTCAAGGCGATCTTCTTTTGGTAGCAATCTATATTGGCTTTGTATCTATTTAGCTAATCCATCCCTAGGATCACTTCAAACCCTTCTAGAGGAAACTCAAATAGGTTTACTGAAAAGTTGGTCTCATGTACTATGACCGACACCTCTTTATATACTTTTGAACATAAGATGAACTCTCCCGAAGGTAAGGACACCTCGTTATTGGCTAGTTCTCCCTCCCCCAAACCTAGGGTCGACACATGACTCTTAGACACAAAAGAATGAGTGCCCCCCCGAGTCAAATAAAACGAAATAAGGATGAGAATTAATAAGGAATGTACCGGAGACAACGTGGGCATCCTCCTCGGCACTCTTCTTATCCATGTCAAAGAGCTTGCCACTAGACTTGGGTTCACCTTGCACCGTTCTTGCCAATTGAGTTGGCCTACTTCCCGAAGCATTGCCTCCCGCGAAGCTTGTCGCTCTAGATGGAGCTCCCCGATTAAAATTTCCCCGGTTATTGCCGCCATTGAAGGTGGAGTTAGCATTCCTCGGGTTGCTTCATGCCCCCGAACTCCGGTTGTTGGTCCCGCTTTGAGAAGGAGTGTAGTAGTAGTTTCCTTACCCGAACCTCCGGTTGGGCCTCTTGGGGTTCTCGTGCACTCCACCTTCTTGTGGCCTAGGCCACCGTAATTATAGCACCGAGGTCCTCCTCCTTCACTCATGGCCCTTCCGCCGTAGCCGCCCGACTTCCCGTATCTACTTATGGGCGCTCCTCCCGAGTAGGATCGAGTTTGATTGAAATTAGTCTTATTGGGTTGGTACCCTCCATTTTCACTTTCGAATTTCCACTTCTCCCCCGACCTTTTCTTAGCCTCTTTGGTCATGCCGAGTAGTCTCTTCATGTTCCTGACCCTCGTATAGACCTCTTTCACGCTTGACACCTCTCCGGGTGCGAGTTTTTCTAGGATTTTGATGGTTATTCCTCCTTCAAACTTGAGAGCCAAGTGGGATTGGCTAAGATGAAGATCTTCCACATACGTAGCTAGCTCGTTGAAATGGATATAGCAAGCTTGAACTATCATAGCATCGGTCATGACAAAGTGATAGAACTCTGCCCGGAGTTTGCATCTTACATGCTCAGGAATGAATTCATTTCTCATCTCTACGTTGAAATCGGTCCATGGTATTGCGGCCTCACCTCTTTCCTCATAGAATTCTCTCATAGTGTCCTTCTCTTTATACCACCATCCCCCCGCGAGACCTCCCAAGTAGAAGGCGAGTTGCTCTACCTTAAGTTTCTTGGGGCACCTTGATACCTCAAATACATTATCCATTTCCCTCACCCAGTCGTTAAAGAGACAAGGCTCCCTAACACTATGGTACTTGATAGGGCGGTGGCGCGAGATGGCGGTGCTCACGGCGGAGGCATCCATCGCCACATCTCTCTCTCTCTAGTGACGTTCCTAAGGGCCTCGGCAAGGGCTTTATTTTGAGCTATGAGTCGCTCCATTTCCTCTTCGGATACGCGGGATGGAGGTGAAGGAGTCCTTTCATGGGTTCTCGGCATTATGACTCTTCAATAAGCGTAACAAACGTCAATACATGCTCCAATTTAAGAGGCAAAAGGCAATGACCACAACACAGGTCCACTCGATCGAGTGTGGAATATCACTCGGTCGAGTGGTGAGCCCATTCAGTCGAGTTGTGTCTCACTCGGTCGAGTGCCTCGGCTTACGGAAAGTTTCCAGAAATCCCCCCAAGTCTACTCGGTCGAGTGGCCCTCCCACTCGGTCGAGTGACACACACTCGGTCGAGTGGATCCTATACTCGGTCGAGTGCCAAACCTTACAGGAGGTTCTAGGGGTCTGGAAATGTGTCCATTCGGTCGAGTGGCAGGGGCACTCGGTCGAGTGCCTTCTAGTCGACCGAGTTCCTTTTTCCACTTCACCAAGTATGCATCTTATAGGCTTTCTATCCATACCAACTCACACAATTCCACATATAATCCTATTTATATGTTCCTAAACGCATATACGGGGAAAAATTAGAGGCATTGACGCGATATACAACTCACACATGACGATACTTGCATGTATGCTTACATCTATACATCCAACACATCTTTCTCAAATTTTCACTACCATCAACCATGTTATCATATAAGATACCAATATGCATGTGATAAATCCACAATACCAAACAAGAAGTATGCAACAAGCACATGCACCAAATACGCCCCTTTCACCCACGCGTAGTGACCGACTTAAGTTAAGAGGGTAAGAGCACAACCTTCGGACATCTCCCAAACTTGTCACAAGCTCTTTATGGCTCAAACCGGGTTCATTTTAGATTGACTCACCCTAGTTCATTGGTTCATTGGTTTAGGCTCCAAAACCGTTGCTCTGATACCACTTTGTAAAACCCCCATATATCGGGACCCTTTCCTTTAGGCGTTCCCAACACGTGGAGGCATCACAAGTCTTGGTTTCCCAATTTTGTAGTGTGAACAACAAGTAAAGAAGTACTTAGCATAAATAAGTAGTTAAGTTGTAGATAGTTAAGTGGTTACAAGTTGGGGGATGCAAATACCATCCTAATAATACAACCCAATCGAAAAGGAGTTTAAATGTCAAAAACTAAGACAAGTGCAAGTGGTGACAACAAGGAAGACCGCTCCCAAAGCCCGCGACTCAAGTATGCACACCTGTCAAAATTGCTCCCCATATGGGTAGAAATCACCATATGGTTCACCACAGACAATTCAAAATCCAAGTGTTAGCTAAACGATATAAATGTTCAATGAATGCAACAACTAATATTACTTACTCATGTGACAATGCAAAGGTGATAACCAACAATCCAACAAGGTATGAAGATACATGAAGGTCATCCTCCAACACCTCTTTCCACAAACAGGTGACCGGGACACGCCCACGACGTCACTATCAACACAAGCTACTCGGAACACGTCCGTGGTATCGGGCCCGAGTGCGCCTCGAGTCCCCTGCCAGACGTCGTGCCTCAATCAAACGAGTCCTTCCATAACCCAAGTACTAAATGTGCACATCCCCCTTAAAGTGGGAAGCTCCACGGTGTGACTTGAGCGGAAGACGGTTTCCCAACCGCCTTCCGTCTCCAAAATCATAACCAAGAATCCTCCAACATCCTCCATTGTCAACCCAATCACCAACAAGCCAAATACATCTAATCAAAGCACATATACAACCACATCAACACAACAACTAAAATCATGCTCAATTCTTCATTAGTCTATTTCTTTTCATTTAATTGCTTTTAACATGTTATAATGCAAGATAATCAACATTGTGACCATTCACCATATTTACCCTTCCATAACCATCATGAAGTATTATTATGTGATAAACCCTAATTATCCAAAACATGTTACAATGTAACTAACATGAAACAAATGCAATTAATGGTAATAAATGCACAATTAAACACTTATATCATTATAGCTAAGTAGGGAAACCCTACCTTGAGCTTGTCTTGCCAAATCCTCAAGCTAGCCACTAGAAGTGCTCCTCAATGAAGCTTCCTACATAATTAATTACTACATTCATTACTACAATCTATTATAATAACTATACTAATTAAACTCTTTAAACATTCCCCTTAATTTCCACAACCTAATTAAATATAGAGTAGTCTACTAAACTAATTAAGGTTATTAAGACAAGATTAAAGGAAAAAGGAGTATAGATTAACTTACAAACAAAGTAGATGAACAAAGGGGGCAAGAATCATTCTCTTGGAAATTAGGGTTTTGAGAGGATATGAAGGTGAATATTTTAGTGAGATATTTGGGATTGTAGAGAGTGGTGAATAGTGTTTAAGGATGAGTTTTGGGGTGAAAAGCTGAAGAGATAAGGCACGAAAGCGACATCTCACCAAACAAACTTCCCCTATAAGCTGCACTCGGACGGCACTCGGTCGAGTGGTTGGTCTACTCGATCGAGTGGGGGCTCCACTCAGTCGAGTGGATGGTCACTCGGTCAAGTGACCATTCTTACAGGCTTCTAGCTTACTGCCAGATGGCACTCGGTCCTTCACTCGGTCGAGTGGGGCTTCACTCGGCCGAGTGAATTGTCTACTCGGTCAAGTCTCAGTCTTTTCAAATACGGGGTATTACATTGGTATAGTAGAAAGACACTGCAATCTAAAATTGTCCCAGGTTCAACTCCTCATCGATACACTCTTTCCTTTTAATTTTTTTTATTTGTTCCATACATATTCTTTATTAATTTCTAAATATTTTCATATAATACTCATTTAATAATTTCTCATTTTGTATTCATACATTTTAAGACATATTGAGAAGATAAGCGTTATCGAAACAATAACATATACTATAAGAGATATGTCGAGGTATTTTAATATCGTCGATATATTTAAGTCGAAGAGGAAAAGATTAATTTAGGCATCATCTAGAACTCGGTTCTGGTTACGTCCCTGTTCGTGTGGCCTTGATACATTTTGTCTCTATCATATATATAGAAACTTAACCCCTTAGATGACGTTGTTCTTCACACTGCTACGTAAATATGTCCATTACTAAAAACTGGTTTCGACAGATAAACTCCAAGATGATTAAGTGTTTGTACCTGACTCTTATTTATTGTCATGGTGTAGCACGACCTCTATGTATATTGTCTCCGTTTAAGAACAAAAGGGATCTTTGTATCTGAGGAAGTCATTAATATCCTCGGGTTGAGTACCTTTTGCCGACTTTGGAACCCGTAATTATCTTCCCTTCTACTATGAATTTTCCAAGCCGATTGATGATAAGACAGGTCTCGTTAGATAATCCTTTTACGGAGTTAATATTTTCTTAACAACATAAGTGGCATACTACACTTGATAGAGAATACCCTTATGAGTAATATTAAAAGATTCATCATATATACTCTCTTCCCTTCTTAAACATCTTTGACCGTGTTTCTTAGGGGATCAAACTTTTATAACTTAGACCATTAATATGTCAAAAATCATGGTCAAATTACCGTATTGATAGGTGTGCAAAAGTAATACGGAAGATCATTTTGAAGAGAACGAAGTACATTTAGTATGAAATTCCTAAAAGAGAATGAGTTTTGCTCCCAAAGTCCAACCCGACTAAAATACTCTACCAAGTCTCGCATAATGAAAACAAAAAACTACTCTTTAAAGCAATGCAAGGATGTCATATGGGGGAAGGGACATGACGGATGTAGGCCTTCTCATTGCCGTATTTGATAGAAAAATTACATTCTCTTATTTGTCACACTACCTGTCTCAGGTAAAAAATTTCAAAACCATAACCACCTCATCTTGTGAAGATCTTAAAACAATTTCATTCCATTTAATTGTTATATACTTCCTCCATTCAACTCCACTCTACCACTTTGCTTTTTCACGTTTGCCAACGCGTGTTTTACGCAGTAAATATCGTTAGCTACGTATTTGCAAAAATTATAAAAGTTAAATATTTTTAATGTACTCGTAAAGACGAATCAAACAAGATCTCACATTAATATATTTTCACTTATGTATTGAGAGAAAATTACAATTGAAGGTTTATTTGCGACTAGTGTACAAAAACTAATATGGTAGAGTGGAGTTGAATGGAGGAAGTACTAGTGTATTCTATAACCTTCTCAAATAATTCTGATATTAGTTTTACTCATGTCTAACGCCTATGGTTGGTATGATTTAAAATTTTGTTCGAGCCTAAAACTTTATTTATATTCACTGCATCCAAAACAAATACGATATAATTGCACACTTATGATAGATTTTCCTTTTTCATCACATTTGCTTTTTCTTATTGTAAAGCTAACCTTTTTCTTATGTGGAAAACTAACCTTTATTTTGAACTAATTGCTTATTTATTCTGTTCATCATGATTATAAAGTATATACTTACCTTGTGTTATAATGTCTAATTGCTAATATATATTATGAACCAAAAGCCATTTATTCCATTCATTGAGTTTACAAATTTTAATAAGGAACTTGAGATCAACTCCTAACAATAGGCCCAAAAGCATGTAAACATAGGCGGAAAAAACATCAAAAAGAATTTTATTTGATATAAAGTCGAGGGATCATGAAATACTCATATTTAGGCCTTGCTTGCAAGACAAAACTTATTTGTCCAAATCTTCATCTACCTTTTTTTTATAAGTATTTGACAAGTAAATTATTTATCAAAATAAGAGTAGCATGTGATAGATAAGCTACCTATTCTTTTTCAATAGAAATCACCTGTCCCACTTTTATGTCTCATCCCCTTAAGATCTTGACACATCACACTTGAAATAATAAAAATGGTAATATTATATCTTAAAGTGCTAATGGATCATTAGGAGAAGTAATGAGACACAAGATGGGACATGAAATGGGACAAAGAATCTGTTCTCATTTTTTTAGCCTTTTAATTTATAATATTAAATATGGAGTACTGATTATGACATTTTACCCAAAATTAGCTAACTTTAGTTAGTTTGTCAAATATTTTTTTATTTAATCAGCTAACTTATCAACTCCTCCCATTTCTCCCAAAAATTCATCCTAAAATAATTGCTCCCTTTCTAAATTTATTAATGAAAAAGCTTAAACACCCAATATTGCTCTTAAACATATTAACTATCCCTTCCCCACCATAATATTATTGTTTCTACTTCTATAATTATAGGGTAAGAATAGGTATTCACCCATTTTTCCTAAATCCTTCCAAAATAGAAGAGAGACAATAATTATGGGATAGAGGGAGTAACATATATAGATCGATGAACTATTTTATATGTGGAGGGAATACCGAAAATTGATAAACCTTACTCAAATTTTTGATACAAATGACATTCCTAAACTCTCGTAGTTCTCTAATAATTGGCGATTTCATAAATTTGTATCGTAAAAGTTATTCGAAAACTTGTTTTATTGAACAGAATATTAGAATGAAATCTGAAATATACTGTGCATCGTATATTATTACGATCTATCGTTATATTCTCATATATTATTTTTTTTACATATATTCAATATTTTTACTATCTTAATATCCACCAATATTCCAATATTAATATGGTTAACTAGTGTAAGACCCGTGAAAATTCACGGGGCTGTATTAAATTTTTAGAAATTAAATCTATTTATTAAATTTGTGAGATGTTTGTAATACGGTTTATCTATATAGATAGTTTTGATGCCCGAGTCTCGCTCGACATATAAATGTTTATCTTTTAGATCTCTGAGACCCATATTATGAATAAAACGGATCAAGTAATACCTTATTTATTAAGATAGGACAATTATTTTGCCATCCCTAATCGATTTTAACTGTTAAATGAGAATTTGTGATATAGTTTTCTATTAAAGTAAAAATATTTTGATACTAAAATGGGTTCATAATTCCTGAGCCTTGGACGCAAAATAAAAATACAATTAACATTGTTAAGTTGCTGAATTGAGGACAATTCATTAACTGTCTTAAAATCCTAATTGTCACGGTTTCTTTAAGACTCGTACTACTCTCTCTGTCCCGGTCATTTGTTGTCCTTTTCCATTTTTGGGTGTCTCAGTCATTTGTTGTCCTTTCTATTTTAAGAATAAATTTGATGTGTAATTTGATCATTCCTACTCAATTTATTCCACTTGTCATTTAGTAATTGACCCCCTTCCCTTTCCTTGGTCTTTGTGCCACAACCAAAGGACAACAAATGACCGGGACGGAGGGAGTATAAATTAGTGTCTACCAGGATTCAAACCCGCGTTTAACTACAAATATTAATACGTGAATAACGTGATTGGTCCTTACCACTAAGATACTAATAACTGAATGCTACTTAAGGATGCAAACTAAACAATTTCAAACCTGTATTTTGGAAACGTAAAAAAACAAAATAAAAAAATAAAAAATGAAGAAATAGAAAAGGTTGTAAACTAAAATGCCCTTTACTGTTGTTAATCTAAAATCCATACTTTTGCGATTAAACAGAACCTAATTAAATGTCTTCTTTCTCTAACCACACCACTTTCTATAAACTACCATCGTGAACACTACACCTCTGGGCTCTGACCAACATCAAAATTGCAGGATCGCATCACCATCTCCGATTTACCCAACAATTCTATTTTTCCAAAGATTCCACGAAGGGCACAAACCATAGAATTCCCAAAAAAAAATCCCAGGAAACCATCGATTTCACATGTATTTCGACACGATTCTTCGATTCCAAAAATGATACGAAGTACTAATTGGATGGCGTCCAATTTTTGATTAATTGCTACGAAGTACCTAAATGGCGTAGAGAATCAGTTAATTGCTACGAAGTACACGATTCTTCGTTCGCTGAGATAGAGTTTTTGATTAATGAATGAAAAAAATGCAAATTTGTGAAGGCAAACCTGGTGTATAAGTTGGTGATAAGATGAACAAAGGTTTCAGTGGATTGTTGTGAATTGAAATTTTATTTTGAGGAGAGCATGAGAGGATTGATTTGCTGAGATATCCATGGTGGTAGGTAGAAGTTTTAGAGACTACAGCTGTTTTGGAAATAGGGAGGATTAATTGTTCATTGTCATTCTCAAGTAGCATAGAGAATGACAAAGGTTTAGGGTAATTCAACGTCAGATTTAATTGATTTAATTGGACTTTGAATTTTTTTTTTCTTTTTTCTTTGTGTGTGCTGATGTGGGCATATTGCAAAATAGTGAATGGCTCAAACAAAACTGATTTTGCGAGGTTGAATGTGAGAGCTACATTAGCTTAATTCTCAAAGGAGATTGTGCCACGTCAGCAGTTTTACAAGATTTTTTTATATATATAATGATAATTCATTTATCTTTCTTTGCATGTCCACTTTTTTGTCTACTTGTATATATTTGATATGTGTAGTGTCTTTTAAAGATGTTTAATGTGATTGTTATTAGAAATTGAATTTAATAACTTTAAAAATCTACTTATATTATTAGGATAATTTACTAAATTTGTTTTAAATCTTAAGAAATCTACTCTTATTCGGAGAATTTTTTTATTGTATTTAATTTTAAGAAATCTACTTTTATTAGTAGAAATTTTTTATTAGTAAAATTTTACTAAAAAAGTTGGACTCTCTAAAATCGCTTGAAATGTTCCTGCTCTATATATATATATATATATATATAGAGTCGGGATCCGGTGAGAACTACTAAATATTTGAGGATTGAGTAACGAATGAAATATCACACGATATTCTAAAGAGTATCACTCGCGAATAGATTAAAAAAAACACTCAGACCTTCTTCAAAAAATCATAACGAACGACATTTTTATTTACTACACACTTTCTCTCTCTAAAACTGAATCAAAAACAAGGGATTAAATTAGCGAATCAATCAAAACTACGAAGGAATAACGATCAATCTTCAATACAATTGTGTTTTGAGCATAATTCGAGTACCATTTTTGCCTTAATGCTCGGAATTTTGAATTCAGGAATATCTACGAAGGAATATCTTCAATACAATTGGGTTTCGTATTGTTTCAATCTCGTAAATTAGGATTATAATTGTTCGATTGTGAAATTTAGTGGTCGACATTGTTCGATTTTGAAAATTAGGGTTTCGTATTGTTTCAATCTCGTAAATTAGGTTTTTAATTGTTCGATAATGAAATTTAGGGTTCAAAATTGTTCGATTTTGAAAATTAGGGATTCGTATTGTTTCAATCTTGTAAATTAGGGTTTTAATTGTTCGATAGTGAAATTTAGGGTTCAAAATTGTTCGCATGAGTAGAATGAGTAATTGTTCGATAGTGAAAATGTAGTTGACGAATGAGTAATGAAAATGACAGTTTTGAATGAGTAGAATGAGTAATTGTCGAAAGGCTGATTGTTTACGAAAACCTTGTGATACTTTTATTTGTACGATGTGATATTTTATGTGAAGATTAGTGGTACTCAATCTTCCTACATTATTTCTATAACTTGTCATATTGTTTCTCAATATCAGGAAAATGGATTTGACAGTTTCAAATAATCCTGAGATATTCAGCGGCGTAAAGAGGCCTCTAGCGACAAACGACGTGGTTGAACGACCACAAACCAAGAACTTAAAGGCTGCTAATAAAAAGAAGAGCAAAAACGATGAAATGGTGATACAAAAAAAAGTAGTAGAACAACTTGAGTTGATTCGAGAGCAAAAGGTGGTGGACAGAAAAACGGAAGAAGTTGAGATTATCAAGTCCAACCAGGGAAATGAGGATAGCTCACTGTCTAAGAACAAAGAAATTGGATGCCCTTAGACAGTGAGGTATGTTAATACAGAACTGTTGTTGTTTTATCACAATGTCCTCTGTTTCTGACTGGGTGACTAAAGTACTGCATTTATGCAGGTGGTAGTTGATTGATTTTCTATACTGATAACCTTCAATACTTGCAGTCAGAATGGACAAAAGATCGTATGTGTAAGGAGTATGCAAATTATATATGTGATAGAACTGGAGCAATATAATTTGGGTTTGTCATCTAACTGATGTCATGCCTTCAGATGTTTTCTTTTCATACGGAGCCATGCCTTTATGTATATCTTGTCAAATTGGTAGACCTGTAACTGTTTTTATGTCACATCTCACATTTTTTTACTCTGTACATTTTACTGTGATTTAGGTCTCTTTAGATGATCTGAAGAATTTGCTTAACGATTATGGATTGGCTCAGGGTTTTGCTGTGGATGATGCGAAATACATGTACACGAAGGAAAGAGCAGTGAAAGACATTAATGGATTAATGAATATAAGAACAACTGATGATGGATATGTTGTCTTTTGTTAATCTGTTGTATCTAGAACTATTAATATGAACAATTTTTCTTATACTTTGTGGCTACATTTTATAACACCTCATCATAAAAGCTTATTAGCTCAATCGGTAGAGCATTGTGCAATGCGCAAAGAATGTGGGTTCAAGTCCCACATAGGCTACTATCAATGTGCTATTTCAAAGTATAATTCCATTTGCATTTTTGTGCTATTTCAAAGGGTCTGCTATTCTTCATGTTACATGTGTTATTTCTGTTACAGTAAACAAGTGTGATATTATATTGAATGCATTGTGATATTGTATTACATAAATTGTGATATTCTAACTAAAATCCAATAATAGGAATTGTCTTTGTTAGCTCCGATTGAGGTGGGGCGACAAGCCATTGGTGTCTCGATTCAATTGCTAAGTTGATTTTGTGTGCTTGGTTGAATTATGAATCTTTTCTTGCCGGAGTTACGCCGGCATCTAGTGTGATAGCTGATTATGCGTAGTGAAGTGGTTGGGGACATCAGAGGTGCGCCAGAATGTTTGCCGGCGGTGGAAGGTGTTACTCATAGGTGTGTGGTGGTGGTGGTGGTGGTATTCTTTGTTAATAGTTGTGATATTGTTTCTTAATATCACAAAAATTGGAAGGATGTAAACAATTTTTTTATCTGTGATATTGTTTTGGGTGAAGTGTGATATTGTTTGGTAATGGTTGTGATATTGTTTCTTAATATCACAAAAGTTGAGGGATGAAAATAATCTTTATAACTGTGATATTGTTTGGGGTGAAGTGTGATATTGTTTGGTAATGGTTGTGATATTGTTTCTAAATATCACAAAAGTTGAGGGATGAAAACAATCTGTATAACTGTAATATTGTTTTGGGTGAAGTATGAACTTGCGAAAGTTCAACCTATACAATTGCATTGTTTGTCTATGTAGGATTCGAACCCACATCTTGTGAAATAACACAATGCTCTACCTTTTGAGCTAATAGACGAGAAACTGCCAAATTATTGATTTAGAAAAGGGTCGTTGTTAAAATTTCGGTAGCAAATACTTAGATTACAACCATAGTAACTAGCTAATTGAGTAAAAAAAACTCTTCGCAGCTTAAAGATTTGGAGCCTTCTTCAAGTTGTGACACTAACACCATTACAAGAGTTCAGATGATAAGATCATGTAGTTGACCAAATCCCTTCAACCTGCTACATAGAATAGGACACAATTACCAACCAGTAGATCATATTCCAAAAACACAGTTAAACCATTAGAATAATACTGGTGTACTTACTGTAGTGATATCAGATATGAAGTTGAGCAAGGCTTAATGCCCTACTGTAGTGAAGCATCTGTCTCTGCCTCGGTCTCGAATCGCATTCTTTGCACCGCAATAGCATTATCTCATACACACAAAATGAATGCAATGCTTCTTCCAATAAACTTGGTCGCTCCTGACATTCTAAATTAACAAAAGCTCTCACTAAATCATTATCATAGATGTACACCACATAGCATAGTTAATTATTGCAGTGATGCTTTTTCTAGAAAGAAACATTAGATTAACATAGTTAGACTACTCAAATATGTGAATTCTTTATGATAAACCTAGATTCTTAAATTGATTCTTAAATCAAAAGGAGAGTAGATAAACCTAGATTCTTAAATCGATTACTCCGTTCATAAGTGAAGGTATACAAATGATTGAGACATAGAAAGAAAGAAGTAATCAAGTAGCACACACTTTAGATCTAATAAGTAATCAAAATAAAACAAAGGAACAAATCGAAACAAGAAAGATTGAAAATCGAAAACACTAGATTTCATTTCATTTAATTCCAGAAGCTAAAAGCTTTACATCAACAACTACTACATCAAGAAAAATGACTAAACATGTAACGAATTCGTAGCATATTTGAATTTAAACGTGGATGTATGAAAAAGAAGGCAAATAAATCATATGAGATTCAAATTAAACTTAATTTAGGGGAAATGACAAAATAATGACAAATAAAGCATGGAAATCAGGATGAATAGCTACATAATCCCGAATGAACGACAAAAATGCATGAAGAATAGTTCTAAGAAAAGAATAACATTATAAACTATGAATTTTTAACAAAATTGAAAAAGGAATTTAATCAAACACAAACCTGAAATTGTAATTGCAAACAAAGAATAAATTGTATTGATGGAAAATGGAATGAGATGACGAAAACAACAACGAATCGAACGTCAATCTTGTATTGCGCGAGTGATTGAGGGAATATTAGAGAGTTTCTGGGGAAGGAAAAGAAAGAGAGAAGGTAGAGAGAGAAATAAATCAGGTGAGAATGAATGAATTTGCTGGAGAAGGGGTATATATGTGCGCGCGTTGAAATGACAAATTTACCCTTAATGATCCGCAAACAATAGGGTGCATTGGATCTCTTAGATCCGATGACTAGTATTAATCCTCAATCCTCAAATATATGAGTCATACTCACATGATCCCATTCCTATATATATATATATATATATATATATATATATATATATATATAGAGAGAGAGAGAGAGAGAGAGAGAAGGGTTCTTATAAGACCTTCATACCATATAAGGCCCTAAGTCCTTATAAGAGCCCTTGGATGGAAGGGATGGAGGGATGAGATTACATCTCATTGAAGGGTCACAATTCTCCCTCCCTAATCTCCTTCCCTAATTGTGTATAACTCTACCTAATTGTGTATAACTCTACCACCATTCTAATCTCCCAACTCACTCCCTCATTATTCATTCATTCACACTTCTCTCATACACTCATTCTCTCTCATCTTTCTCTCATTCTCTCAAAACAAAAAACCAAATCAACAAAAAAAAAAACCAACAAAAAAAAAAACCAAACACACAGTTTACGTCCTCCCTTCACCATATTCAAACACCATATTCAAATACCTCCCTCCCTCCCTCCCTCTCTCGTCCGCCCCCCCACCCCCCCACCACACACACAACCACCCACAACCGACAGCCCGACAACAACAACAACTGCCGCCTCCCTCCGTCCTTCCTCCTCCTTCCACCACCACTCACCACAGCGCCTCCCTCCCTCCTTCCTTTCTCCATTACCCCGACTACTGCCGCCACCCACCACCGCGACAACTATCACCCCAGAACCGACCCCCCCCCCACCACACACACAACCACCCACAACCGACGCCACCCACCACAGCGCCTCCCCCTTCCTTTCTCCATTACCCCAAACCAGCCTTCTTCTTGCCGCCTCGGCCAACCCGACGCCGCCGCACTTATCTGCCGCCTCTCCCTTCTCCTTTCTTTTTTTGTTTTTCAGATCCGACCACCAACCCGCGTCCTTCCTTCCTTCCTCCTCCCCTGCTCCACCGTCCTTCCTTCCTTCCTCCTCCTTCCATTTTTTTTTGTTTTGTTCTTTGTTTTTTTGTCTGTGTACTCCGTTCTCCTTTCTTTTTTTGTTTTATTTTTGTTTTTTTTCTTTTGTTTTTTGTTTTGTTTTTGTTTTTTGTTTTGGTTTTTTTTTTATTTTTTATTTGGTTGTTATTGTTATTTGATTTTTTGGACTGAAGTTATACATCTTGTCTATTAAAGTTATACATAAGGCATTAGAGTTATACACACGATATTTAAATTTGGTTTTGTTATTTGGTTTTTTTTTAGATTTTAGATTTGGTTTTTTGTGATTGTTATTTGGTTTTTTGTTTTGTTATTGTTATTGTTGTTATTTGGTTTTTATTATTGTTATTCAAGTTTTTTTATTTGTTTGATTTTATGATTTGTGTTATGTTTTGATTTTATTTTTTTTATTGTTTGATTTTTTTTACTATTTACGACTAAAGTTATACATTTTATGACTAAAGTTATACATTTTATGACTAAAGTTATACATTTTGGACTACAATTATACAAAAAATGATTGAAGTTATACAAATAAGGACAAAAGTTATTCATATAAGGACTAAAGTTATACAAAAATGGACTAAAGTTATACAAAAAAGGACTGAAGTTATACAAAAATAGACCAAAGTTATACAAAAAATGGACTAAAGTTATACAAAAATTGGACCAAAGTTATACAAAAATGCACCAGAGTTATACAAAAATGAACCAAAGTTATACAAAAATGGACTAAAGTTATACAAAAAATTGGACTAAAGTTATACAAGAATGAACCAAAGTTATAGAAAAATGAACCAAAGTTATTCAAAAATCGACTCAGTTATACAAAAATGCACCAAAGTTATACAAAAATTGGACTAAAGTCATACAACAATGGACTAAAGTTATACAAAAAATTGGACTAAAGTTATACAAAAATGAACCAAAGTTTTACAAAAATGAACCAAAGTTATACAAAAATTGACCCGAGTTATACAAAAATGCACGAGTTATACAAAAATTGGACTAAAGTTATACAAAAAATGAACCAAAGTTATACAAAAATGAACCAAAGTTATACAAAAATGGACCAGAGTTATACAAAAATGCACCAGAGTTATACAAAAATGCACCAGAGTTATACAAAAATCCATTTTTTGTATAACTTTAGTACATTTTTTGTATAACTTTGGTGCATTTTTGTATAACTCTGGTCGATTTTTGTATAACTTTGGTTCATTTTTCTATAACTTTGGTTCATTCTTGTATAACTTTAGTCCAATTTTTTGTATAACTTTAGTCCATTTTTGTATAACTTTGGTTCATTTTTGTATAACTTTGGTTCATTTTTGTATAACTTTAGTCCATTGTTGTATCACTTTAGTCCAATTTTTGTATAACTTTCGTCTTTTTTTGTATAACTTTGGTCTATTTTTGTATAACTTCAGTCTTTTTTTGTATAACTTTAGTCCATATTTGTATAACTTTAGTTCATTTTTGTATAACTTTGGTCCATTCTTGTATAACTTTGGTTCATTTTTGTATAACTTTGGTTCATTTTTGTATAATTCTGGTTCATTTTTGTATAACTTTAGTCCAATTTTTTGTGTAACTTTAGTCCAATTTTTGTATAACTTTAGTCTTTTTTTGTATAACTTTGGTCATAAAATGTATAACTTTAGTCGTAAATAGTAAAAAAATCAAACAATAAATATGAAAAATATGAAAAAAAAAATAATAACAAAAACCAAAAAAACTCATAATAACAAAAATAAAAAACCAAATAACAATAATAAAACCAAAAAACCAACAACCCAACCAAACCCGAAATCTAAAATAAACCAAATAACAAGATTTAAAACCCGAAATCTTAAAAAAAAGTATAACAAGAAGAGATTTGAGAAAATGAATAAAAAAGGAGAAGTAACAAAATAAAAGAAAATAAAAGACAACAACAAAAAATGAATGGAAAAAACAACTCAAAACATGAAAATAGAGACCAAACGAAAAAAAAAAAATAAAAATAAAAAAAAAACCGAGGCAAAAAAAAAAAAAAAAAAAAAAAAAAAAAAAAAAGGTGGCGGCGGTGCGGTGGCGGTGTGGTGGCGGCGGTGGTGGGCGGTGAGTTGGTGTCGGGTGGGATAGTGGTGGGTGGTAGTGAATGAGGAAGAGAAGAATGAATGATTTATTTGGGTTTTTTGATTTAATTGGATTTTTTGGGTTTTTTGATTTAATTGGATTTTTTGGGTTTTATTTATTTATTTGGGTTTTGGGTTTTTTATTTATTTGGATTTTTTGGGTTTTTATTTTTTGGGGTTTTAGAGAGAAGATGAGTTGTGTGATATATGAGAGAAGTGGATGAGAGGAAAAGAAATTATAGTGAATTAGTGATTAATTAGAAGGATTAGTGAAGGAGGAGAGAATGAGTGATATTAGTAAATAAACACACTTTTGGAGGTTGATCTTGGCCATCCATCTCCCTCCATCCAATGGCTCACAATAGGACTTATGGACTCAAATATATAATGGACCTTAGTTGATCCTTCCTCTATATATATATATATATATATATATATATATATATATATATATATATATATATATATATATATATATATATATATATATATATATATATATATATATATATATACTAGATTTAATGCCCGGTTTGGCAGAGTCTTTATGAACTCAACTGAACTAAACGAAGCTGATTTGTATCGATTGTAGCTAAACTAAGAGTTAATTTGTGAAGAAATCAGTTTCACTAAACTGAATGTAGCTAAACTAAGAGCTAGATAGGCTATGTTCTTTTCGGTTGAAAAAAAGCTTAGCTGAGCTGAACTGAATGAAACCGAGCTTAACTGAATGAAACTGAGCTGAATTGAATTTAGCTGAATAAGAGTTAATTTCTGAAGTGATGAGCTGAAATGAGATGAACTGAATAAAGTTGAGCTGAACCGAAATGAACTGAAATTAAATCAGAAAGGCACAGGTCCTAATTTATGAAAGGATGAGCTGAACTGCATTGAATGAAGCGACCAAAATGAAAACGAAGAGCAATTGTGTTGCTATCTCGTATATAAATAATACATAATGATAATAGTCCATAAAGTTAGTGATAGATAACGAACATAAATATACAACGAAATCCGATAAATAAACTACTATAGTTGATAATAAAATTTTAAACAACTAATATTAAATAATAATGAGCTTTATGTTATTGATAACACCTACAAATTTTAAATCCCGCTCGTAAACGACTCAATCCAAACTTTGAATACTCCATGTTAACTGAACAACGCGTCCTAATACATTTTTCGAGAGGTGAATAATTAGATAAGTTTGGTGATTTATTGAAAGGGACATGCTAAATCCCGCACATCATTTTACTCAATCCCGCACTTAATTCCACCCTATTCCAAAACTACCCCTCTCATTTCTCCCCCTCATCAAACGAGAAACAAGAGAGAGAAACAAGAGAAGTAAGAAAACCCCAAATTTTCACTGCCACCCTCCTCCCACGCCGGCCGTCCCTGCGCCGCCGACCACCACACCACACTCTCATCCACCCGACGACCATCACATCACACCCTTGTCCTCGCGCCGACAGCCCTTCCCCGCAGTCGACCATCGACAGTCCCCTACCCGCCGTCGACCATCCCGGAGTCGACAGTCCCTTCCCCGCCGTCGACCATCCCGGAGTCGCCGGTCCCCTCCCCGCAGCCGACTGGATCTGTTGGAATCTGTTCTGCAGAATCTCGTAGTGATTAGGGTTGTGAAAAAAATCTTCAATCTCTTCATCGTCTTCTTTATCCGTCTTCATCTTCACCGCAAGTTGGTATGATAAGTGCGTATAGGACTCGCCAGACAATTTCATTTCACGCGTATAGGACTCGCCAGACAAATTTTCTTCATGCGTAACTCGCCAGTAATTTTTATGCGTAACTCGCCAGTAATTTTTATACCACTTTAAACAAATTTGAAGATTTCTAAAAAAATGTTGAGATTAGAGTATTTTTTTTTTTTTTTTTTAATTTCTTGGGTAGTTGCACATTCCGTAAAACGAACATATGAATTTTGGAAATATGCCAATCCCTTGCAAACTATGAACGATGAAGTAGTGCTTCATAAGATGGAGTTTCACTTCTTATTATCACTCCTGCATGCCTTCGGCTGAACAATTTGACATCAATCCTAAAATTTGATTTTTTTTTTTTTTTTTTTTTTTTTTTTTTTTTTTTAAGAATAATTAGTAGATCATCAATCCCGCCGGTGAGCGTTGTAAATTATTAGCTCACCGGCAGGGCAGCGGAATTTTTGTTTTAGGCCTCAAGAGCGTGAGGCTCTGATACCATGATAAGATTATAGAGGGATAAAGGAATTGTATTGATAATATAATAATGTTGTATCATTGATATTTGTAGATGATCGGTATTTATAATACCTTACAAGAAACCCTAAGCATTCATAAAACCCTAGATGATAGCCGTCACTACCAAACCCTAGCCCTAATGGGACTAATATCCTAATAATTGAACATCGCCACATCTAACCTTGTTATACATTCTTCCATCACCTAAGCATCAACCCACAACTCATATCCACATTATTTGTCATCAGACGATACTAGCAAACATAACCATTTAATCCGATTCTCTGAATTTTTATGGTTTGTTAAAAATCCCATCATGTAAAATGGGAAACAGTAAGAAATCAAAGGAGATAGCTCACATACCATCCTTGCTACGACAGGGAGACAGCCACATTCATGACCGGCAGCTCGGACAGGACAAGTCTTTACAACGCTGAATCTGCTAAGCTAGATATCTATTTTTGCCATTATTCGTTTACGCAACTAAACAGCAGTGAAGATGATGAACAATAGATAGTGATAATGTGTAATGATGAAAAGGAAGGGAACCCATTTTTGAGTTTGTTGATACGTAGTTGTTCTACACCTTGATTTGATTTTGTCCTAAACTTGTACGAAAAAAACCTTGGTAAACAATTTGTTAAAAGAACACGGTTATTTACTAAGTAAAACATGGAAGAATTTGTATTGGGAGTTAAGCCAGCTGACATATAAACATGTTATATCACATTCATTTATAGAAAATTATGTTAGGCATAATTCCACTAAAGTTTGTCAAGTAATCAATTAATTGTTATTATCACATTTATGGAACACTAGAAGAAACAGATTAAATTGCGTATCATGGGTCTTTGTCGGAGAAGCTTATGAAACACTATATAAGAGATGAGAGATGAGCATAAGACGGAATTATGAAACGTAATTATGTAATGTAATTAATAATGTAAAACTTGTTGAAGACAAGAGTCATAAACAAATAGCTAAACAGTGCCCACTTAAAAATACGAGTACGAGTTCTAAACAGTTTCCACTAAAATTAATTATGTGGAAGATGATATGGTCTTTGCCGGAGAAGCTTCTCCAAATTGTGGTCCTTGAGATTGAAAAGATATTATTTTTTCCTCAATTTTCTTGAACTCGGGAATTCTATTCTTGTCAGCATGATATCTCCAAAGCGGGTGCATGGTTGGTAATGGTGACCCATTTTTAAGACGCACCTAGAAAAAGGGATTAACAAACTTGTTAGGAAAATGCATATAACACATTAATTAACAAATATAATAAATTCGAACATACCCATATAAAGTGTCTGCCATAACTTATAAATACAATGGAAATTATTTGTTTCTGCCCCTGTGATATTGCACTCGTTCGCGTCACCGGTAAGCTTGTAAAACTATTCGTAGGTGACAAACATGTGAAAATTGCATCATAGCAATTAGCTATGATGAATCCCATATCGGCATCCATCCAATGTATCACTGGTACATCTTCATCTCTTTTCCACCATGAAATTCTCTTAATCAATTTGTTGACCTCCATTTCGCCTCCATATAATCTTATATAAATATGTCTATTTTTTTCTAACTCATCCACCATATCACGTCTAACTGTTGGCCACCTATGTTCATCACCATAAATCTCTTGAGCAACTGCACGATACCCACAGTTCCCATCGCCATCGACATCCACCCAATCAATTATCCACTGCACCATGAAATTAGGAACCGCATTTGGACAAGGAAAAAGTGACGTATGTTTGGTTCCCTGTCGAATTTACCAATTAAATTTTGTACAATTTTAAACAAAATATTTATTAAATAGTATTACTTACTTGTGGAGACGGCATATAATGTGGTATGTTTAAATCAGGAATGTCTTTTGAAACATTAGTAGCTGCGGCTGTGGGTCTAGTGACCTGTAGATTTATAAAAAGATAGCTAAACAAACTATGATAACAATATAATGGTAGAAGCATAGGTTGCTTACCTGTGGACAATTCATACGTTGTGGTATATTTAGATTGGGAATGTTTTTTGAAACATTAGTAGCTGCGGCCGTGGGTCTAGTGACCTGTAGATTTATAAAAAGATAGTTTAGCAAACTACGATAACAATATCATCTGAAATTTGTACAAGAATAGAATTACTTGTGGGTTCTTTTTTCTACGCTTCGAATTTGAAAATCTCTTCTCGATGTGTTCCCAATGTGATGGTTCTCTTGATACCGAAGTCTTCTTTGGTCGTCCGCGTGTCTTTTTAACTTTCGAGTCAATAATATTAATAGGATGCAACAAGTTCTCTACAAATTCAGAAACTTTTCTCATCATTTCAATATCACGATTTAGCACCACGTCTACAAGTTTACTCAACTTATTCTTCTCTTGCAAGAGCGTATCATTGTTGTCGTCCTCCGATCTGTTCCCTATATATAGAGTCTTCCAAAATGGGTGAATTGAATCGAGTTCAATACACCCATCTGCACATATCCGTTTATTTAGACAAGGACAAGTAGTAACATTACAACAATGAAACATACTAACGAATATGAAAGTACTAACAAATATAAAAGTACCTGTGTTAAGAAGACGATTAATGTCACATGTGCAAGGAAGACCATGTGTTATCGTAATAGCACATCCATTACAATTACCCTTTTTGAATTGTCGATCAATAGTCGTAATTGCATGATGTGTCACATTGAAAGACAGCCTACGATACACACTCATAGCACGACTAACATGAAGCTCCTTACTCAAGGAGGTCTCTAAATCCTCATCTATTTTTCTGATCTGAAGGGTGACTAATTGATGAATCGTTTCAAAGACAGTGTCAAAACCACCCACAGATGTACGTAAAAGTCGTTTTAGTGCTGCATGTGCACTCTCAACCCTATAAAGAAAATTATTCATAAAACAATACTCTTATTTAGGTACAAAATTAGAATTTAAATCTTATTTCATTGTAGTGTTACCTGTTGGTGGTAACATTCCCAAAGTGTAGCACGTTATTTGTCCAAGCTGATACAAATCGCTCCTTATACTTGTCAATCCATGTTTCCTTACAATATTTTCGCAAACCAGGAATATAACTGTAAGTTGTATACATTAACTCCTCATTTGCTATAAACTCCTCTACAGTTGTTGATCTGACCATTTGTGTCCACTTCCCTTTTGCAAAAACTTCACCAAGTATAGCATTACCATAGTAGTTTCTTTTAACCCAGGCTTCAACATTTTTCTCTATATGACGTCTACATAATAAAAGACTAGCACTTGGGAAATGCATTTCAATAGCATTGATTAATGCCGTCTCCCTATCAGTTACAAACACAATTGGCTCATTCGAGTCTAACAGCTTAGCCAAACATTTGAAAGCCCAATCATATGCCGTTTCTTGCTCATTTTGGAGAAACGCAAAGAAAACAGAAAAATTCTTATGAACCGGTGTCACTCCAATTACTTCTAACACAGGCATCTTATATTTGTTGGTTTTATACGTACAATCAGCAATAAGGACATAGGGATAAGCCTTCAAAAATTTAAGCGAATCTGGATGAGCAAATAACACATCAGTCAGTTCATGTGTACCTTCTTGTGTTACAATAGGAATTGTTTGGCGAAAAACACGATAACCATGATCAGTAGATAGTTTCAACAACTGTTCTGCTCTTGTACGATAATGTCTCGCCTTCTTTTTCGATATAGCACGAACGTTGTAAACTTACTTACGAGTGACGTTAATACCCTTGTTACCCAAGTCAATCAGTATGTTGGAAACACCAATTTTATTGGTTGTCATTCTCACAATATCCTCCTTGGTACTTGCATTCAAAGCACGTGTTCTTTTAGCAAGGTTATGGTTGTGATACCCGTTTAAAACAAGTACTTTCCATATACCGTCCTCTTGTTTAACACATTTCAAACTAAACGGGCATTGACATTTGATGGTTCCCGTATAAGATCTCTTAGATGACACGAAGGATTTTTTGCGCATACGGAAGTTTCCAGATTGGGCACACCTAAGCATTTGCTCCCCCAAACCACGTTTTGGAAAATGTTGCGCAACTTGGACATGAATATTATGTAACAAACCCAGTGATTTAATTTCATCTATCATTTGCAAACGATTTTCGTAAAATTTGGTAGGGATGTTGAATATATGTGCACTATCGATCAATTTGTTCGGTTCATTTTCATTATTTGGCACCTCCTGCAACATAAATTAAAATAAAGAGATTAATATAAAATATATATAAAAATTTAATTTAAAAATGAAAAAAAAAAAATTAACAAAACCCAGTAACCAGTATACCCCACAAACCCCCAACAAGAAACTTAATTTAAAAAAAAAAAATGGAAAATTTGGAAAATCACGCAGGAAACTTAATTTTAAAAAAAATGAAAAATTTGGAAAATCACGCAGGAAACTTAATTTAAAAAAAATGGAAAATCACGCAGTAACCAGTATACCCCACAAACCCACATGCCCGACACTCCTTCCCCCACCCCTCCCCACGCCCCCCGAGCACCGAGCACACCCTTGTCCCCGCGCCGACCACCGGTCACAACCGCTTCCACACGCCAACAGACGTTCACATCCCCTTACCCACCAGTTCGACCATCCCCGTCCCAAAGCCATCCTTCAATCGTCACTCGACGCCGACGTGACAACCTACAGTCACCGGTGGTCAACGCCGACTTCTCTAACCACCCTACTTCCGCCCGACGTCCCCACAACCACCCTTCAACAACTAGCACGTCCCAAACCCTAATTGATAGAAAAACTCTATTTTTTAATAACGAAAACATCAAGTAAATCGATTAAAAAACGGGGTCTTAATAATTATTGATAAAACGACGAAATTACATTTGATATGTGCGAATTACAATCCATAGAAGTCGAACGATGAAGGGATTGATTAGGTTAAGAGAGAGAAGTCCTTTTTTTTTTCTTTAGTAGTCTTTGTTATTCAGTTTTTTTTTTCAAAGGGCAAATGTGGAAAATTGGGGTAAAATGTGTAGGATTTAGCAAACAGGTGTGCGGGATTTAGCATATACGTATTGAAATCATTAATTAAACTAAAAGAATACTTAAAAAAATTAAACTAAAAGAATTAATATTTTTGGTCAAAACCAAATCTATTAAGCTAACTTTAATTTGAGTTAGCTTAGTTAAGTTTGAATTAACTTACAAAAATCTAAATTTTGTTATCAATAATAATAATAATATCTTGTCGATTTTATTGTCGAGTAATGTGTATGAGAGTTTTAAACATTTTTATAGTCGGTCCAGTGTGTGGTGTACCGTCTAACAAAGAAAAAGACACTCCATTAAACTGTACTGTTTAAATCTAGCTTATGAGTACGCAACATAAAGGACTAACACTAAAGTTATTTAAACATGGTAAGTAAAAGTGTCTTAAATCATATAGTGATACCTTTTTGTTCAAATATGTTTTATGTGGTTGTTTATATGATTCTACCTCTATATTTAAAAATTATTATTACTTATTAGATTTAGTTTGGAAATAATGGGGCTCAGTTCATAGATTAGACATTAGAGGTATTTCAACTAGTTGGGTAACTTATAAAGATTTCCAAAAA
The DNA here is from genome assembly GCF_048544455.1 of Silene latifolia. Taxonomy (NCBI): domain Eukaryota; kingdom Viridiplantae; phylum Streptophyta; class Magnoliopsida; order Caryophyllales; family Caryophyllaceae; genus Silene; species Silene latifolia. The sequence goes on from NC_133538.1 coordinate 394,203,579, forward strand.
AAATACATGTAAGCTTAGTTACTAAAAAAGGTTTAATGTAATAGATCAGACACGCATTCCTTTTTTTTTTCCTTGGAAACTCTAATATCACTCGGATGTTAAAAACGATTAGCTAAGAAGAATTGTGTTGGAAAAAAGTGAGAGGGGCAATTTTTTTTTTTTTAAAAAAGGCAGTACTGATAGATACTGCATAATGGTAAACTCATGACACGAATATGGTAACGAGATACCCAATATCTATCATTACCCACACGCATAAACATATTAGCTTCTTTTACCATTTGTTAGATGTTAATGATATAATGATCTTATAAATTTTTTATTAGATGTTAATGGTAAAATAATCGTTAAATTCTACTCAAATTCTTATGTTATAAGGAGTAACTTAAAGTTTGCACAACCTTGAAAACACTAAATTTTAACGCAAGGTAAATTCTACCAAGACACACTCACGTACCACTGTTTTTTTGTGTCTTCTAATTACTTTTTGGTAAATAGTGACCGTTTTATAGCGAAATATTAACTTCTATGAAAAAAAATTATTTTTTAATCATAAACAATAGTTACTATTTATCATAATGTGATAATTGCGTACAATACAGAATTTTCCAAATCACAAATTCTTAAGAGGGACAGTCTCTCATTAATGTTAGTGCTTGTTAGTTACCCCTTAAAAATCATGGGAGTTGAAAAATCCCATGAATTAGAAAATAGGGACCTGTTTGGTTGCCTACTTTTTGGCAAAATGTAGGAATTTAATTTTTCAAGAAGTTTCCAACAGTTTCCAACTCCTCCACAATGGAGAAGTTCAATTACCTAGCTACTCCCAGGTCATGGCAAACTCTTGTGGAATTAAATTCATGTGTAGGCAACCAAACGGGCAAAGATGCTAGGAATACGCGGCATGTATATAGGCATTATACACGGGCCAGTGAGAGCGCGACACGTGAAAAGGTGAGATAAAGATTCCTTTTGGGTTTGAAAGGAAAGTTGGAGGGAAATTTTGGTGAGATTTTTTCGATTTTGGCAGAAGGATTATTGGGAATTACCCCAACATTAATTAACAATTAAAATAATCTAATCTCTTTAATTAACATTTGATTAATAATTTTATTAACACCTAATTAACATCATACTTATCAGTTAATTACTCCTATTTTCATTACATTAAACAAACTAAAATTAAATTACTTAAACAACGCATAAATTAAAATTTTTGAAACCTTATTTTTTAATTAAATGGCAAACGATTTTGATCTCAATAACGTGTATGAATAAGGTGAATGTTCACACGCAGCAGGAGGTAATGCCAATGGTGAAAGTGATTTGATTGGAGACTTTGTCCGGTTGTATGGCGACGGCCCAATAGTGGATGATGAAGACAACGTCGTTACTGCTACTGAAGACGATAACATCGTGCAACCTGTTGTAGCTTTGGCTTACAAGTCATCTGAAGTACTCTCATCTTTCACCCACACCTATGCATATAAGAAGGGTTTTCATGGTATATTCGTTCCAATAAAATCTTTCACAAGTACATGGAAGACGGTGTTTATAGAAAAGGTTCTGGCAGGAATGAACCACGGTATCATATGTATGAAAGATTAAGGCTTTGTTGTGGTCATGTTGTTAGAACCATAGAAGCTTGCCCGATTTACATTGAGTCTCGTTATTTCGACGATGAAGATGTAGTGAAGATAACGAAATGTCATTTAGAACACAACCATGAGATGGATCCTAAGAATAGCCGATTTTTTTGTTGAGTTTAGACATATAAATGACTACTTCAAAAAGAGGTTAATGATCAATGATGCTGCTGGTATTTCAATATTAAATAATTACAAGTCGTTGCTCTTGGAGGGGGGAGGTCATGAGAACCTTGGCTTTAAGTTGAGTGATGGTCAAAACGCCATCAATCAAGAACGAAGATGTAGTCTTACAGAAGGCGATGCTGAAGAATTGAAGTCATATTTTGTAACACCCCCATACTCCAAGTGCCTTACCAGGACCACTCAGGTATAAGGATACTATCATCTCGGTTGCCCGAGGTACTGAATATCATAAGACAATAAAGAAACGTACTTTTAAAGTAATTATAGATTAAGTGATTACATGTTCAAACCAAAACTAATAAAAGGAATTACAAGGTTCTCATACGGTCTACAGCTAAAACTATCAAAGCTACTAGACTTCGTCGACACAAATGAAGACTTCTAACAGCCACGTGATGACTCATCCCGGCTATCCCATACGCGTCATATCACACCTCGCTCAATAATCGCTTACCACCCCGAATGGATCACCACAGTTTTAAAACATTTAAACGGGGTCAGTACTAATCACACAATTCAATACATATATCAACAATAAGATAAACAGACAAATGAACCGTCACACACACACACACCCACCAACTCCCATCGTCTCAATACTTGACCGTCCACCGGACCAGCCACGCCAGTGGGGGGGACCGCAGCCGTTCCCACCTAAGCCCCGCTCATCATACGAGCGATAACCCCGTCCCATTAATGTGCACATCCCCTTCCGTGGCGGGTTCCACGAAGGGCGAAACTAGGGCGTGAAGTCACTCCCGCAAGTGACCCCACTCAACCGAGAACGCATCTCGAGAACCATCAACAACCAATCACAATCACAATCACAATCACAATCATCATATCAAACAACTAACTACAAAGACATCACCAATATCCCATTATGGGACTAATACCGAGTAGGAAATCCTACCTGGAAAGCACAACACGCAGACGGTATCTACAACATATCAAAACGGCTCCTCTACGAATTCTCCTCCTATCATACATAACACATAAAGACTACACATCACAAACTACACACCAAAACCCCCAATTCCTAAATTAGGGTTTAACCAATCTTAACAAAACATTATAAAAACTATATTAAAAGCTTACCCTCGACGCAAGGAATCCAACGACACGAAAAACGACAAGAACCGACCGTCTGAACTCCGGGAATTGCTAAGAATGCGATTAGGAAGATGAAGTGGCTGCTTTCTCTCTTAAACAGGGTTTTAGGTTTTGTAAAAGTGATTTAAAACAATGACGGAAGTGTTTTATACTTTAATCGCATTATTAACAAAACCCGACAAAACGGCCCAGAAACCGGCTACTCGATCGAGTAGCTAAGGTACTCGATCGAGTGCCCCTTACTCGATCGAGTACCCTAGTTACTCGATCGAGTACCCAACAGGTCAGAAACTATTCTAAAACGCAACTTACCCTTACTCGACAGAGTAAGGCCTACTCGATAGAGTACCCAAAGACTCATAAATACGGAGTATTACATATTTTGAGAAGATTAAAGAAGAGGATCCTAATTTTTTCTACGCAATTGAGCTCGACGATTATGAGGCTCCAATGAATGTTTTTTTGGTCTGATGCATGTTGCCGAGCTATCTTTAAAGTGTACGGCGATGTTGTGACTTACGATACAACTTTCTTGACGAATATGCAAGCTTTTATATCTCAATTTAATTGTATTAAAATGTTATTGTGAGTAGTCATATTTGTTTTGTTTGGTTAATGTAAGAGTACAAGTCTTTTTGTATGGAGTTATAAGTTCAAGTTTGGTGTCGTAGGATAGTTGTATGGTGTTTTTATAAAATAAAAATTTAAATTGTATTATATCATTAATCTGATTAGTCATATTATTTTGTTTGGAGTTGTAAGTTTAAGTTTGGTGTCGTAGGATAGTTGTATGGTGTTTTTATTTGGGTTTTAGTTTAGTTGTTTGGTATTTTTAATCTATTATATATATATATATATATATATATATATATATATATATATAGTTTCTTGGTATTTTTTATCAATATTGCTTCTATGGTTAATCTGATACAATCAATCATGGGGTTACAGGTATTGCATGCCTTTTTCACCTTTCGTAGGGGTTAATCAACACGGAAGTTCAGTTGTTTATGCTTGTGATTTGGCTATGCGCGATTATGAGGAAAGTTTCCACTGGGTTTTTACGAAGTTTTAGAATGCATGGGTGGAGCTCCATCTGTAATATTGATAAACCAGGAGAAATTAATTGGTAATGCAGTTGCCAAGATCTTCCCTAACACTCACCACTGGCTCTGCCTGTGGCACCTATTGAAAAACGGTAGTAAGAATCTGGGAAAGCATGCACTTTGGAAAGATATCCAAACTGACTTGAACTTAGTAGTTCACGATAGTTTGGATGCGGTTGCTTTTGATATATCATGGAAGACAATGGTTCGTAAATATGGTATTGAAGAAAATTCATGGGTGAAGGAGTCATACTCGATCAGGGAGAGTTGAGTCTCCGCATATTGGCATGGAATATTTTGTGCTGGGATGTCGTTGACACAAAGGAGTGAGCAACAAAACCGGTACTTCAAAAGTTATGTCAATGCGAGGACTACTTTAAGTTAGTTTGTAAAGAAAATTGAACAAGCCTTGAAATTGAAAGTTGAGGATGAGACCACGAACAATCACAATTGCATAGAAAAACCAAATAATATTGATTGCAACTTACTTGTTGAGCAAGTTTTTCATAAGTTGTACAGTAACAAGATCTATAAATTGGTACGTGATGAGGTAATTGGGCTAATTTATACAAACGCTGATCCGCCTAGCAGAATGGGGCATTATGCGACGTTCAATGTTCAAGATAAAAAAGTGGGGCCATTTGGTAAGTCAAAAACCTATTGGGTTGACATTGACAAAAGCGAGGGAGTGCTCAAGTGCTCATGCAAGTTATTTGAGTTCAAGGGTATAATTTATCGGCATACTATTATATGCGTGGTGATCGAAGATGTGAAGGTGATCCCCGAGAAGTACATACTTGATCGATGGCGAAAGAACTTGGTTAGAGAATATGAGACTATCAAAACTGGGTACTATAACCCGGAAGCCTCAGAACGTGCGAAGAAGTCGTTGGAGGTGACTATAAGGAACTACCACATTTCCACACTAGCGCTTCGAGACGATGAAATTTATGAAGTATACGATAGACTGTCTTCTAATTGATCAAGGAGTTGGAGGGGATTGCTGGTGATGAAACTATAGACTCTTATATCCCTGGTGGTGTGTCTTCAAGGGTTTGGGGTCGTAGAAGGCTACAGTCAAAAGAATGCAATATTAGACATATGAAAAGGAACGTAGCCCCGAGGGATGGTCTTCTCAAGGACCCTATTGACAGAACAAAATCTGCAAGGGTACAACGAAGGAATAAAACTCCCGATGCTAGAAAGAATATGAAGGTAACTAATAGAGTAATTGTTGTTCATTTTTATATTAACTCGTGTACTCGGGTTTTATGCATAACCATATTAATAACTTAATCATATTTTTAATTGTAGAGAAAAACTGGAGTTGCGAACCCATGCACCACAAATGAGAGAAATCATTTAAAGATTGTATGTAGCGAGTTTGATGGATCGCAATCTACTCGTACAAGACTGTTGGGTGCATCGCAATGTACCCCTAAAAGGAGCCAGTTTTATGTTTCGCAATGTACCCCTACAATGCGTCACTTTGATGCGTCGCAATGTACCCCTAAAATGAGCCAGTTTGATGTGTCGGAATCTACCCCTACAAAGAGCCTATTTAATGCATCACAATCTACCCTTACAATGAGCCTATTTGGTGCATCGCAATTCCGCTCACCTTATTCTACACCTAGTAGAAGCACATTTGCTACGTCAAAATCTACTCCTCCTTTGCATGGGGTGAACGGGGATGTTGAGCGATCAAGGATGTATGAGTCGTCATGCTAATTGTACCGTTCATGTGTTTATTACTTAACGTTTGTGTCGACGCTTTTAATATGAATCATATTGCAACAATGAAAAATTGCATATTGTTCCATTCCATCACTTATAATGTTAGTTGACTTTAGTTTGCACAACCATTTATTTAATTAAGTAAAATTTGTCATAAAAATAATATACATTCCATAAGTTTCATTGTCCAACCAAAATATATCCTACCAAGTTAAGCATACCATACTTAAGTTTAATTACACATACCATAAGTTAAATTACAAATATGCATAGCAACTTAACTTTTTTTTTTGGTTAAATAGGAACTTAGATTAAATAAAGAGGATTACAAAACGAATAGCATTAGTCATGGAGGGGGGTCGGGGGAAAGCTCGGTACGACCCATCAAGGTTAAGTAACAACAAGTAGAGTCTAAATTACAAATATTTTCAACAAAAGAGAGAATATCATTTCAAATAAACTCTCCATAATTTGAGCTATCATCTTTAGCAGAGAACTTCGCAAGGGCATCGGCCACGACATTAGCGCTTCTAGGCTCAAAAACGATCAACAAACCCTATTTATACCATGCTTTCAGTGCCTTGCACACAATCTTTGCCCACGCGCCGCAAATTTAAATGACAAATATGAAATGATTAAGTCTAATATGTCATATAAATAATATACATGCAATAAGTTTCATTGTTCATCCAAATTATTCCATCCAAAAGATATCCTACCAAGTTTAATTATACATACCAATACCATACCTAAGATAATTACACAAACCATAAGTTCATAATTATAAATATACATACCAACTTTAGAACCCCAAAAGATCATCTTAAAGTAAATAAATTTCATGGACAATATCTTCTCTTATAATCCTCATCATACAATAGGTTCTCAGTATGCACCTGGTCTTCAATACATTCAATGGTCGGACCTGAGTGGAAACACCAGGTATACCATGCCTTCGTTGCTTTGCTCACAGACCGTTTCCACCAGCCGCACCTCGGTATTATATAACCCACCATTAAGTCCTCACTAGATCCCACTTCATAAGACGATGATTTCTCGTCCGTCCCTTCGAGTTTGATCTTATCTTTGGGATACGCAACTGACTTCGGTACATGCTTAGCCCTTCTAAGAAATCTTTCTTCTTCTAGTTTTCTGATCTTTGCCTCCCAAGGACAATCCGGATATTGTATTTTATTTGGATGTTGAAACGTGCACCAGTTAGGGTCACACTTTCGCTTTCTGTACATCATATCTATTACGGACTTCCTCTTCGACTAATTTGAAAACAATATTCCATTAAAATCATACGAGATATATAAAACTACTCGCAAATCACTATACTATAAAGGAAAATGCATATACGGGGATAACTATTTTAATTTAACACATTCAAATAAACACCTCTTGAAAATTAAACTGAAACATGCTCATTTTAACTTAAAAATGAAGAACAATGGGTCTTTTACCAAACTAACCATTTTAGAAAATGTATTTCCCAAACTAACCATTATGTAAAACTAATTCCTATACTAACCATTTAAAAGTTCTTTTTGCTCTAACTCTCCTTGTTCTTCAGAGGGAGAAAGGAGTCAAGGACTACTTGGTCTAAAATTAATAAGATCGTCAAATTCGATCTAAATGCCAAACAAAATCAATTAGCCTTTAGTTTAGATCAAAGATAAATTTAGTTTTATGATTTCATAATTATAAAGAGCAATGATAGAGAAATATTATAGTAGGTCCTGGATTATTTCCAATATTACTATGACATGATAATTACATAAAAAATAATCAATCGACATAAATTTACATTATCTTAATCGTTATCGATTACCTTAGCCGTAGTTATGATGTTCTTGTAAAAGATGTTAATAACTGGGGTTTTCATGTAATCCATTGCACAATGGTTGTGTGAAGATGATGAACCCTTATTTTGTTTAGTTTGAAAAGGTTAGATATAAAACGTTTAATTTTGTGAACGTTTTGAACAATCGAAACTGCATGCGAGAATGAATTATTCATGATTAGCCAACTAAATTTCCTCATTTATGCAAGTGTTAATCAAGCATTCACATTACAATTTTATAAATCAATTAAAATGGTTACTTTGGAAATTAATTTATGAAAATAGCTAGTTTGGTAAATAGTTTTTATTAAATGATTATTTTAGTAAAAGTCCCAAGAACAAGCATCAATTTATGAAGAAGAAACATGCATATATGGATGACTACATGAAAAACAAACATGCATAATCTAAGTAAAATCCGACCTACTTAGAAAACTTAAACATTTACATATCTGGGTAAAATAATCACAGACATTAATTTAAGAACATAGATGCATATTTGGAGATTTTATTTTCTGATGATTATAAAATGGAGATCAGACTTACCAAAATTAAACATGTCCATATACGGAGACATGCATATACGAAGATACTTATTTTATATGAAAAACAAGCAAGCTTTCAAATTATTATATGAAGAACAAGCAAACATGCAAACTTAATTTAACACATTCAAAGAAACATCTCTTAAAAATTAAACTAAAATGTGTTCATTTTAACTCAAGATGAAGAACAAGCATCAATTTATGAAGAAGAAACATGCATATATGAACGACTACATGAAAAACAAACATGCATAATCTAAGTAAAATCCGACCTACTTAGCAAACTTAAACATATGCATATCTTGGTAATATAATCATAAGCATCAATTTAAGAACACATATGCATATTTGGGGATTTTATTTTCTGATGATTATAAAATGGAGATCAAAATTACCAAAATTAAACATGTTTATATACGGAGACATGCATATACGGAGATACTTATTTTATATGAAAAACAAGCAAGCCTTCAAATTATTACATGAAGAACAAGCAAACATGCAAACTTAATTTAACACATTCAAAGAAACATCTCTTGAAAATTAAACTGAAACGTGTTCATTTTAACTTAAGATGAAGAACAAGCATCAAGATATAGAGGATTAAATAAAAAACAAACGTGCATAATTGGGGATTTTATCAACAAGCATGCATATATGGAGGATTAGAATCGGATCCGACTTAGCAAACTTAAACATTATATCAATTTAAGCTTAAATTTGTATATTATTAAGAACAATATTCCATCAAGAACTTCATCTTCTAGTAATCGATTAAGAACAATAATCCCTTAAGAAAAAAACATGCATATTTAATAAATAAACATATTTAGAACAAATATGGAACGTCTTGAAAGAAGTATGAAGAAGAAGATGTTGATGATGAAGGTAGGCGTGATGTAGACGTTATCAGAAGGTAAGGAGAATGTCTCTTCAACTGTCTCCAATCAGTTTATATGAGGAACTTGAAAAAAAATGAATAGGCGCCTAAATATCCGCCTTAGATTTATTTTCATTTTTTTATCTTAAGTATTACATTAAATATTTTATTTATATTATAGGTTAACAATTAACCTAGAGTCCTAGACTTATCTAGAAGAGATAATATCTTAACAATATTTTGCTTAAATTATGAACATGAAATACAAATATGAAACATGGTAATACAGTAATAAATAATAATAAAGATAAAGATTGACCATATAAACATTAGTCCTTTTGAACATATTCCATTAATATTCATCTCTAAAAAAAAGAACAAAACTTACTTAAATAAACATTAGATATTAAATTATTCCATAAAAATACAAAACAATAAGACTTTGCATTATTAGCAATCGATAAGTAATAAGTTCCTTAGATCCATTGTTGAATATCATCCATTTTCATGGACAATACTTGTAGACACACTTCTCGCCTTCTTTTCTAGGTTTCATACCCCAAACAAAAGGTAAGTTATGCTTTCTCACTTCATCTCTACATTCCGTAAAGTCCCAATTGCCCCATGCTTTGCAAACTAGGGTATCATTTCTCCTAGTATCCCTATCGCACCTTGGAAAGATATATGACACGATAAGGTCCTTGAACGAACAAACTTTAAAGATGGGTGATGTCTTGTTGTATACTTTAACCTTATATTTATTTGGTCCATAGATAAAGCACCGTTTCCACCAATGTTTCCCAGTTCTGGTTGGGTTAAGGCATCGTACCGACCAATGTTTTCTTTTTTTGTTAGGTTAACACCTATCATGTAGGTTTTTTCGGTTTTTTTTGGTTAAGAAGGAGGTATGATGGTTGAGAGAACAATTGGTAATGGGGGCACATATATATATAGGAGATGATGATGATGTCTTTTCAATAAAATGAAGAGGTAGAGGTCCGTCTAATACATAAAAAACGAACGGAGATACTTTACGTGGAAATACATTACGGTAATTTAAAGTGTCTACAAACAAAGTTACATAAAATTAGTACATACGGAGTATCTAGTTAATAGATTTCTCCAGTCAGTTTCTTAATGATGTACGTACTCCCGTTATTTTTGTGACCCAACAAAAATCCTAACGCAAACTTACAGCACATTTTACCGTCTTTTCCAAGTTCAGCTAGGTTTCCATCAGACGGATACAGTAATTTAACAAAACGGTGCACAATGTAAGTTGTTGAATCCCCTTCGATTGACACTCATTTATTCTCCTTCACCTCTCATTTACTACACTTGAGCAAAATGCCGCTGACCAATGTCGCTGCCTTGTCTAACGTCCTTTTTCTGCAAAAAACATATAAGAAAATTTAAACTATTAACATGACATCAATAAGGCTTTAGTATCACATAACATATACGAAGCATTTTAGCACATTAATAACACTTTCTTACCATATCATCATGAACATTTCCGTTCTCAACTTAATCCTCGGTTGTCTTGTAGACGCGTACTGATTTTTTGCACTTGTTCACCACATACGACATCCACAAGCTATCAAGTAATACAGGAACATGGAACTAGTCAATACACATGGAAGGTTCAGGCACGAATAAAAACAAATAAAACAATCACGTAACGTATGAAAATTTCTCCACAAAAAGCACTTACATGTGTTGTCTCACTTAGTTTAAACCCCTTACTTATACCATTCTTTAAGAGGGTGGTCAGTTGGCATGACCTTATGACAGCCTCGACCCTTTACAGCCATCTCAAGTATCTCCCCCTACATTGAACAAAGATTTAGTTCTAAGAACGTACAATACAAAGTTAGGATTAATATGTCTGACACTTTACCATCACATTTGGACAAAGTATGTAGTGTTGAGTGTCTATCGGATCTTCCATAAATAAAGTATAATTGATTACCCTTGCCAACGCCTCAATAACCTAGTAACATTAAACAACCGAATTAGCAACACTTAAACAACCGACAATAAGTTATGGTAATTAAGAATTTCAACAAAAGCGGATGAAGAAGGAAAGCCTTTTAAACTACCTCTACACCAATGGGTTGTTCTCCAAGAATACAATGACAAACATGATAGACCGACAATTGAATTTCTCCGTCATTGAAAATTACGTCGTCTCTGTACCTGCAAAATAAGAATTTCGACGATAGAACCTATAGATGGTGTCTTCTACCCACACCTGACAATTAAGGAATCCTAACAATGCTCATGCACTAACGCACGTTCACCTCTGCTAGGATTTAGAACTATACGGCGTATAAGTTTGTCCACCCTTGGATTGATAAATGTATTTAGGTCTCCATCCTCCTCATTATTGTTATTTTTTTTCTTTTTTTGTAACCTTTTTAATGCGCTTACGTCCTACCGTGGACCGCTTTACCTTTACCTTCTTCAAATCTGCATCAGCAGCCATTTTCGTAGTCATCGAGGAGCACCCTTTACCTTCAAGCCACTTTGGTCTATAGTTGCATGGACCTATTAGGTAAGGTTGCCCGTACACGACAACTCGAACAACATCAGACCTTCCAAACTCCTCCTCTGAATCTCCTAACCTATCACCTGCTATTGCCTTTTGAACATCAGATTGTTGTCATGCACCCAACCTTGGCTCATCAACCTTCCACCTATGCCCCTTACTCTCAAAGTTCAACAAATCAAGATATATAATCTGCAATTACAGCACGTGACAAAAACAATACATAATGATGTCTAACTTTCAGGCTAAAATAAGAACCATCGTAACTGAAACAATTGAAATATAATGAGAATTCACTTACCATCAAGACTAATGCACAGCCTGAAACACCATCCAATGTACCTTCCCCATTAGATTTCACCATCCACTGTAAAATTAACTTAGACCAATTCCATATCCAACTTTCAGAAACATAATCATCATTAACCGCTCGTAGCAGCTCTAGACTGGCGTAGTTGCTCTTAGTAGTACATAGAAGGACACCTAATACATAAAAAATGAAATGTCACAAGTAAACTACTCTATTTTTTACCTCAGATATACATGCATTATAGATGATGTTGTAGGGGACACCACCATAACATTCATGCTATTTCTTCAATTCCTTAAAATGTACACGCCTTAAAAATGTTTCTTCAAAGTCGAAGGCATCATCACCAAATGGTAAACCAAGCACCCACCCAATCATTCTTTCTCAACTTTAACAATATAATCAACCCTAATTTTCAGTTCAAAGGATTTAGGGTTCTACCTGTGACTCAACCATGACAGGAAAAAAACGGTCCAGTGACTTATTTATTTTGAGGTGAAGGATCGTCTCAAAAATGGACTGCCTTACCCATCCGATTTCATTACTATTCAAGTTGACAATGAGCTCCATTACTTTAGGAGGATAAATGCGCATTGGAAAATACTGAAATTAAATAACAGGGATTTGGTTTAGCGTTAAATTAATCAGAATTAAATTATTAGAGAACAATACAATTATACTAATTAAAATATTACGTTTCTCGACCCAGACGATTTGTCAAGCTTCCTTGGCCTCCCACGCTTTCTGGGTTTATCATTGCTTCTATTCTTTGAAGAGGAGTCCTTCAAAACAACCAGTGACCTAATTTAGTACAACTCCAATCTATTAACATACGGAGTAATATGATTATGAAATTAATTTCATGACATACAGATTAACTTGATCCCTCTGCTCTTCATCTCCGGATTTAGATTCGTCCTCTTCGAATCCAGAATCAGATTCCCCGTCGTTGTTAAGCAACATTTAGAATACAATTGTTAAATTACATCTCAAATATCTGAGTAAATAAATAAGTGAGTGTAAAACTTGAACAAATATAAAACTGTAAAGAGACTGTGGAAATACATTTTCGTTAACGTCTTCATCAACTTTGTTCGAACATGTTACTTTGTCTTCTACTCCTTTCTCACCTATGTCTAGTCCTATATTGATCTCTCCACAACAATTTAGAATATTTCCCCAATATTCTTTGTCTATATCCATTATTTTCAGCTTGGACGGAAGTGTAATTTTTTAATTTTACGCAAAATAGGGTTTTGAATTTTTGGATTTAGGGGTGTTTTCAGCTATTTCGATTTTTCACTTCAGCGCCTGAATGGATGTGTCCCTTTTTTATTTTCCCTTATTTTTTAAACAATTTTTTTCAATTATACCCTTGAACTATTCGAACTATGGAGGAATGGATTTAGTGAAATAGAGGAGTATTATTGTCAATGAAACTTTGTATAATATATTTTCCTTGACTTAATTACTTTATTATTTATCAACTATTTAAAATTATTCTACTAGGATCGATGTTAAAAATGTATTATGCTCATGAAGATTATATTAGATAACATAATAACCGACATTGTCCGGAACCAATCAAAGGGATTACCTACACGAGATTCTTAATACACTTTTAACATCGATAACTATTCCATAGATGAAACGGTAATACTACGGTTTTCTAAGTCTGTTACTCGGCCGAATATTGCTTACTCGGCCGAGTAATGCGTCGTGTGTTTCTGATCAGGCTATTGTCCAGGAATACTCGGCCAAGTATGGTAATACTCGAGCGAGTAGGGGATACTCGGCCGAGTATACTCTAAACTCGACCGAGTATCCGGTCTGACGGAGATTATTTTCGCGGTTTGATTAGAGACGGTTAGAGTTATAAATTAAGATTTACTGTTTCACTTTATACGTTTTACAAAACATAAAACATTCTACGTAATTCTAATCCTCTCTAATCTCTCCCAAGATAGTTGATTGTTCGTGAGTCCTTGTTCATTTTTCTCTTGCGTTTATTTCTTTGGTAAGTCTCTAGTGCTTTGTAATCAGTTAATGGGTTGTCTTTTAGGGTTTTGCAATAATTATTGATTTGGGTTAATTTGGAGGAATGGTTTATAGTGATGGTATATGATTATTCGTGTGTAGGTGACGGTGTCATGGAGAATTGCTATTGATTGCTTGTGTGTGCTTGGATTGCAAAAAGGTAGGGTTTCCCTACTCGGTTTACTGTTTAATGGATTTAAGATTATGTGGTAATTGTTTGTACGATTGATATTGTGATCATCTGCTGTTGTTGGATTGGTGTTTGGTGTTGGTGTGGTGATGGTAGTTGGTGATGTTCGCGAGGCGCGTCCTCGGCTGAGTGGAATCACTTGCGGGAGTGGCTTCACGCCCTAATTTTGCCCTATGTGGAACCCGCCACAAAAGGGGATGTGCACATTAATGAACAGGGTTATCGCTCGTTGATGAGCGGGTATTTGGTGGGTACGGCTGCGGTCCGCCACTGGCAGGGCTACACACTTTAATGTGTAGTCAGTTACATGATGTTATTGGGAGTTGAAGGTGGATGATGACCAGCTGTTTATCTTATCGTACTTGTCTTATTTTGATTATGCAGTAAACTGACCCCATTGTTGTTTTGTAAAATCTGTGGTGGTCCATTCGGGGATGATGAGCAGATTGTGACAGGTGATGATGATGATTAGATTTGGGGACGAGATGGGGAGTCATCACTCGAGTCTAGCTTCCGCTGTCATGAGATTTACTTACATAGTTTCAGTTGTTCAGTTCTAGCAAACAGTATATTGGTTTTGGATTTTGGAACATGTAAAACATTAATGCTTTATACTTTTATAATTGTTGTTTTGGAATGATAACTTTGATATGCTAGCCTCGGAAAATCGAGATGGTGATGGTCTCTCATGCTAGGGTGGTCCTGGTAAGGCACCTTGGTATGTGGGGGTGTCACAAAGTGGTATCAGAACGACGATTGTGGAACCTAAAACCAATGAACCTAATGAACATAGGGAGGCTAATTAAAATGAACCCGGGCAGAGTTGTTTGGAGCTCCCGAAATGACTTGGGAGACGTCCCGAAGTCGCATTGAGGCCCTTACAATTTCTAGCCGGTCAACATGGGGGTGTCTTGGGAATCGTTGTGTGTTGTAATTGTAGCTGTGATTTTTGTGAAATTGTTGGATGAAGTGAGAAAGTAATGTGTGTTGTACTTATACCTTTAAGTATATGTTGGATTAAGTATAGTTTTGGGTTGAATGGAAGCGATTGGAGTATATGGAATGTGATGTGGGGAATGTGTATATGATCATGATGATGTTAATGTTTGGTTTGTTGGTAGTAGCATGTGATTAAGGTCATGCGTCTATATATATGAATGTTGTGTTTAATTTACATATGGGTATGATAAAAGTTCACCTATGTACGGGTTTTTAGAGGTATTGAGGTATTATTTGTTGCCTTACTCATGTTCAAGTTGTTTTGTTTAGAAAATTTGATTTGTATAAAGACCAATTATGGGAGGGCTGTTTTAAAACTGTTATAAGTCAAGTTTTAGAAATGATATTGCTGAAATTCCAATTAGAGGTGATAGCTTGTCCTCTTACGATTCTAACGATAGGTCACATGCCCAAAATGATCAAGTAACGAGGGAGATATGACTGTTTTACGAAAGCTGGACGTTGCTGAGAACTGTGCCGGTACTCGACCGAGTAGGCCCTACTCGGCCGAGTATATTTTATACTCGACCGATTAACCCATATTTGGCCGAGTAATCTTTCTGTGATAATTTTGTTCAGCTTCTGGAGTCGTGAACTCGGCCGAGTAGTCTCATTACGCAACCGAGTGTCCTGTACTCTGCCGAGTACGTCATGTACTCGACCGAGTACCTCTTTGGGCGGATGTTTTGAGTCGACGGCTACTTTCTTACATATGTTTTGAGCCGTAGGTTATGTGCACAAGTATGTTTTGGGTCTTAAACCATTATTTTACATATGTGACGGTCTTGATCTGTAAGTTACCAGATGCTATGATGTGGAGAATGCCGGCTTATGAGGGATATGTGTTGGGTAGGAAGGACATGAGTTATATGTGGTTGTGAGGGATAGTGGAAAAGGAGAGGGAAGATTGATGGGCTTATCGAGGCAGGGAGCATGTCCTGTGAGATGTAATGAGTGATATAGTCGCGTGTTGAGTAATATGAAAGTAAGAGTATATGGACAAGGGTGATGTAAGTGTAAAGAAACGTGAGAATGCAAAGATTGAGATAAGGGATGTGAATAGTCGCAAATTGGGATGTGTAAGTATTTATGGAGGGAGACGGTTAGGATTACCTTGGTTAAGGGTATATGTGAGGAAAGGTCGTCATAGAGGGATGAAAACGAATGGTGTATAGTGAGGTCGAGTATTGCCACATTGTGTAGATAGTGGCCGAGTTTGGGAATTTGTATTATCAAGAGGTGAGCCTAGTGGGTAATTTTTTGGGCAATTAACGGTATGAGGCGAAATTTTGGTTTTCTAGGGACACAAAAGGGAGATATAACTAATTGAAGAGTAACCGTTAGTTATGTGGACTTGATGGTGATAAGTAAGAGTAAGTAGTATGATGGGAGAGGAGCAGAAAGAATGAGAAGATATTGATATGAATTAATGGAATTTGAGTTGTGGAGCAACAAGAAGGTAATCGGATTACTAAAGAGTTAGGTAGAAGAAGGAAGGAGATGAATTATTAATTGGTATTATTGGATGGAAGTAAGTTGGGAGAACGTTGACCAAAGTCATGGGACATGAAAGTAAGGAATCATGGAAATGTACGATAGCGTCATGAGAGGGTGTGAGTTAATGGTTATATAGGAGTTCAGGACGACATGTTAGCCATGAGTTTCGAGGTAGTAAGAGAGTAAGAAGCTGGTAGAGTATTTGCACAATATGAGATTTTGGTGGACAGTTAGGTGAAGATACAATAAAGGATATAATTAGATGTAATGTTGAGGTAAATTTTGTTGATGGATTTGATGTTCGTTATATGGGGATGACAACCAAAGAGAGGAAACGGATTGTTATATTAAGAAGTGATAGTAAGAGAGTAGTCGCATGAAGGATGGTGATATCGTAGTGTTGTCACTAGTGGATAAGGATGATGTTAAATAGGGAAGTTAGTCGTTCTAAAAAGGTTGATTATGTGGAGGCCTGATTGTTATGTATGGATGTGAGGGAGTATAAGAGGTGGATATAGGAGGTGTTTGCTGGTAGTTGGGTACTGATGATATGGTTACATTCGACGGGTGGCGATAATTGTATGGATAGGAGGATATGTTATGAAGGGCATCTGAGTTAAGTTCGAATAAGAGATATTCATTATTAAGTGGTAACCTACGTGATCAGGATTGGCTAGTTAGAATCGATTATGGGTCCATGATGTGTGTTGATGCGTGTATTTTATATAAGATTTTTATCTCATTTCTACAGGCATTTCTGTACTATTTACGTGGCATCTAGCTACAAATGCCCCCGAATATTCTATTTTGGTTCGTTTTATGTAAATTGCAGGAATAAACCAAAGAGGAGACAAATCAAGCCTAAACTCATCCCATTTGCATGCATTTATGGAGAACAAGGAGCCGGAGCTTGGAATCTATCACTTTGAAGACGCATGAGCTGGTTTCAGAAGGTGTCTAGTGCCTAAACGTGCCAAGATAGCTCGATCGACTACTTTTCTAGTCGATCGAATGCTTTATATACTGGAGGTTACTCGATCGAGCAGTCCCAGTATTCAATCGGGAAGATATTACAAGGAGTTACTCGATCGAGTGGTTTATTTCCACTCGATCGAGGGGTTTGACGCTTAGTTGCTCGATCGTGTGGTTTATTTCCACTCGATCGAGTGATTTTTCCTGTAATAGAGTTTTTCCGCCTATTTTGGTATGGGCTTTTGTAATTAAGCTATGGATTAGGTTTAGAGAGGATTTTCGCATACTACTAAATACAGTAGACTGCGTAACTCTTCCTCATTCACTTTTCACTGGAAAACCTTCTACTGCTTCTTAATTTTATCTTCTTTCTACCCTTTTGCTACTCAGGTTCGAACCTGTATTCGGTATTATTATTCCCTTCTAATTCTTGTTCTTATTCTTAATACAATTAGTGCTTTTATTTCGCCTCTTCCTTTATTTTGCAATTGCTTATTTGTTCCATCTTATTTTTATTATCATGTTTAATTCCTATCATTTTTATGTTGTTGTTGTTAATTCAATGGTGATGCATAGCTAATTCCCTCTTGCTAAGGCTAGGGGATCCATGATTATGAAGGAATAGTAGTTGCCATATTAGGTTAATGCTTGTGTAGTCTTTGTTGTTAATCGCTGCAGTTAATTGTATCTGTCTAATTGAGTCGACACAATTAGACATTTTTATTATAGTAAACCTTGACCTGGACCGGAAGGTTGGAAAGGGTGAGACTCGTAGCGAACATTAGGGCACTGTAGTAAAGGCGGAAGCTAAGCTATCTGTGCTTTAGGGCGAATTGAGACCGGAAGGAGATATTCACTGCTCCACAGACCATACTCGCATTGACCTGAGACTTAGATTACTTGACTGAATGATTATGGTGAACCGTCTGTCTTAGCTGCTTTCCTTATCTGTTTAATCCTTTTTCTCTGTTTTTTCTCTCTCTCATTCTTATTAGTTTAGAACAACAACCCAATTAAAACCCCCAATTTGGTTACCGTGACGAACTTAGACAAAGCTGACATTTTCCCATCTCCTTGTGGAGATCGACCCGACTTCCCTAGCTATATTAGTTAGAGCCAGTTGGTTATTTTTGATAGGTATACGACTGCCCTGTCAAATTGTGGCGCCGTTGCCGGGGAGGTGGCACAATTTTGTTGCTTTATTTGAGTTTGTCTCTCGTCTCAAGGAATTTATTCCATGAGACTGATCTCATTTTTGCGAAGTTTTTGTCTAGTTTTGCAGGTTATCTGTTCTATAAGAGAACATCGTCGCACCTGTTTTGCTTTTTAAATTCTATTTGCCGGAATGCCTAATATAGCCAGCCATTCAGAGCCTAATGTGGATTTGCTTCCAAAAGGTTTCCTATTACCCACTACTGAGTCGGGAACCTTTGGAATCCACCCATCTTACATACAGCTGGTCGAGAGAAATCTCTTTAGGGGGTACCTGAAGAAGATCCATGCGGGCATATAGAGTCATTTTACAGTATTGCTCTACCATTTCTCTTGCTGCTGGGGTGACACAGGACAAAGTGAAGGGAGCTCTTTTTCCCTTTTCTTTAGCTGATGATGCCCGGGAATGGTTGAGGGATCTAGATAGGGAGGCAGCCGGTGTAACCGACTGAAGTTCCCTTGCTTTGGCCTTTTATAGGCGATATTTCCCACCGCAGCGCACTAATGCCTTGAGAGCTCAGATTACTTCTTTTGAGCAATTGCCTAATGAAGATTTGGATGGGGCGTGGGCGAGGTTCAAGAAGCTCGTCCGTTCTGTGCCCCACCACGGTTTCAAGGTTGGTTCCTTTGTACTCAGTTTTACAATGGACTATATCGAAGCCAAAGAGCTATACTTGATAGTGTAGCTAAGGGGAGATTCACTAAAAATGTGGAAGACGATCAAGGGTGGCGTCTATTGAAGAGATGGCTATCCATGTTGCAGAATATGGAAATCTCCGAGGTAGTGAGCAAGTTAACGAGTTGGTAGCAGCTGCAGTGGAAAGTCCTAGCAAGAGTCTAGGTAATGTGGAGATTACGGAGGCCATGAGTGAGAGCGCACAGGTTTGTTCAATTACTGAGCATGTGGAGATATGTGGTAGATGTGGCATGGAAGCGCATGACCCTATTGATTGTCTCGCAAGTATAGAGCGCGTCCTTACTTATCAGAAATACAGCTAGGGGTTCCTTTTTCTCAATTATACGAGGAAATGAAGAATGTTTCTACTCCTTCGGCAACGCAGCCGGTCTCTCCTTCTACAAACAAGGATGCCGAACTGAAATCCTTGATGTTGAACTTAACACAACAGTTTGGGGAGAAATGTAGCAAGAATGAAACTGTTATTGTGGAATTAAGAGAACAAGTCACGCAGTTAACACTCGCGAAAGACCAAGCCAACCTTCTACCGACATGCGATCCGGTTAATGCTATGAATCTCCAAGGTGGCCTTACTCATGAAGGGCCAAAAGTACCAGAAGACGGGGTTTTGACAGCTGATAATGCCCCGGAAGATGATTTGGATGAGTTTTTGGACGAAATCCTTGTTGCGTGTTGTCCAGACACTCGATCGAGTGAAAAATCTACTCGATCGAGTAAAATAATCCATCCCATCACTCGATCGAATGATTATTGTGGTCGATCGAGTAGTGCTCAATTTACAGATGCTCGATCAAGTGATATTCCTACTCGATTGACTGAAATAGTTGGAGAAATCACTCGATAGAGTGAACAAAGTGATCGATCGAGCAGGCCTGAAAAAGAGATCACTCGATCGAGTGAAGAAAATGGTCGATTGAGTAAACTCCAACATGAAACCACTCGACCGAGTGAGGAAAGTACTCGATCCAGTACCAGAAGCAGTGGAGATCCTATTTTGATATCTAATTCCGCTACCGTGTCATCTTCCCCTGTTGTGGAGACGTCACGCACTGATAAAGGTAAAGAGAAAGTCGCGGGTTCACTCATTGCTACCAGAGTACCCTTTCCAAGTCATCTGAAAGACGCAAAGGTCGAGCGACAGTACGATAAGTTTGTGGACGTTGTGAAGAACCTCCAGGTAACTGTCCCTTTAACCGAGCTTGTTAACCAGGTATCTACTTACGCTAAATTTATGAAAGATATTGTGACGCGTAATAGAGAGCTAAGTGAGTTCGAGACGGTTTCATTTATGGAAGAGTCTAGTAATTTACTTTTAAATAAGGCTCCGCCTAAAATGAAAGACCCGGGTAGCTTCTCTATTACCTGTGTTATAGGCTATTTAGTTATTGATAAGGTTCTTTGTGATTTAGGAGCCAGCGTCAGCGTCATGCCCCTATCTGTCTGCAAGAAATTGAATATGGGTCATCTTAAATTGACTAACATTACCCTACAGATGGCTGATAGGTCTGTTAGGAGACCCTTGGGTGTCTTGGAGGACGTGCCTGTGAAAACAGGCAAGTTCTTTATACCAGTCGATTTAATTTTTTTAGACATAGCTGAGGACACCCGGACCCCAATTATCTTAGGAAGATCGTTCCTT
Source organism: Silene latifolia (assembly GCF_048544455.1). NCBI lineage: Eukaryota > Viridiplantae > Streptophyta > Magnoliopsida > Caryophyllales > Caryophyllaceae > Silene > Silene latifolia. Next base: position 394,224,742 of record NC_133538.1, read on the forward strand.
TGTACAGCTGGGGCCATTATTGATGTCAAGCAAGGGCGTTTGACTCTTGCAGTAGGGGATGACGTGATCACTTTTAGCCTGCCTAGCACTTTGGCTCGGCCAATGATAGAGGATACTTGTTATTCGGTTGATATTATTGACGAGTCTATTTATGACTTCTGGTCGGGTTCTTTTATAAAGGACCCACTAGAAGCTCTTATGATTTTGGATGAGTGTGCAGATAACCCAGATGACGATGATGCTGTGTTGGATTTGCTTGTAGATGATTTAGATGAGCGTGAACTCACCGACGCTGAGGGAGAGCAAGTGGAACAGATGATCAGTACTCTTTGCTCCATTGAGGTAAAGGTGCCAGAGCGTAAGCCTCTCCCCTCTCATCTAAAATATGCTTTCTTAGATGATACTGAGCGATATCTAGTCATCGTTAGTGCTAAGCTTGATAATGATCAGCTGACTTCTTTGTTAGGTGTGCTTAAAAAAAAAGGAAAGCTTTGTGTTATTCTTTGGATGATACAAGGGGATTAGTCCCGATATTTATATACACAGGATAAAGCTGGAGGAATATCACAAACCTTGCAGACAGGGTCAGCGCCGGCTGAACCAGAAGATGCAAGATGTTGTGATGGCTGAGGTAATGAAGCTGCTCGACGCAGGTATTATCTATTCCGTTGGTCATTCTAAATGGGTGAATCCAGTGCAGGTGGTCCTGAAGAAAGGAGGGACTACTGTGGTTAAGAATGATAAGAATGTGTTAATACCCACTCGAGTAGTGATTGGTTGGCGGATGTGTATAGATTACAGACAGATGAATGCCGCCACCAAGAAAGATCACTTTCCCCTTCCTTTTATTGATCAAATGGTAGAAAGGTTAGCTTCTCATAAGTTTTTCTGCTATTTAGACGGGTATTCAGGGTTCTTTCAGATCCCTATTCACCCAGACATTCAAGCTAAGACTACATTTACTTGTCCTCAAAGCGTGTTTGCTTATCGCAGGATGCCTTTTGGTTTATGTAATGCCCCTGCCACCTTTCAAAGGTGCATGATGGGGATATTTTCAGAGTATATCGAGTCTATTATGGAAGTTTTCATGGACGATTTCAGTGTCTATGGAAGTGATTTTTCTAACTGTCTGTCTAACCTTGATAAAGTGTTGCAGCGCTGCATTGAGGTTAATCTCGTGCTTAACTGGGAGAAGTGCCATTTCATGGTCAACGAGGGAGTTGTCTTAGGGCACTTAATTTCTGATAGGGGAATAGAGGTTGATAAAGCAAAGGTAGAAGTGATTCAGCAATTACCACCTCCTGTTAATGTTAAGGGGGTGAGGAGTTTCCTTGGCCACGCCGGCTTCTATCGCCGGTTTATCAAGAATTTCTCGAAAATTGCTAAACCACTTACACAGCTGCTACTTAAGGATGCCCCTTTTGTGTTTACTGATGAGCGTCTTTCTGCTTTTCACAGGTTAAAGCAGGCTTTAGTCTCTGCGCCGATCATACAGCCTCCCGACTGGGACTTGCCGTATGAGATAATGTTTGATGCCAGTGACTATGCACTAGGAGCGGTGCTAGGCCAACGGAAAGACAAGGCTTTAAATGCAATCTACTATGCGAGCCGAACTCTGGATGAGGCTCAAGTGAAGTACACTACCACTAAAAAAGAGCTGCTAGCTGTAGTTTATGCCTTAGAGAAATTTCGTTCTTATTTGATTGGGTCAGAAGTTACTGTTTTTACTGACCATGTAGCTTTAAGGCATCTCCTTGCTAAGAAGGAGGCTAAACCACGGTTATTGAGATGGATACTCCTTCTCCAGGAGTTTGATTTGCAGATTAAAGATAAGAAAAGAGCTGAGAACGTTGTAGCTGATCATCTGTCGTGACTGACGCGACAAGAAGGGGAAGATTCTTTACCTATTGATGACTCTTTCCCTGACGATACTTTATTTGTTGTATTATCGTCTATTGTTAACCAAGAACCTTGGTATACAGATATAGCTAACTACGTTGTCAGTGGCAAGTCAGCGCTTTGACCTTTCTCATCAGCAGAGGAAGCGTTTTCTGTATAACGCTAAGCAGTATTTTTGGGACGATCCTTATTTGTTTAAGGAATGTGCAGACGGTCTCTATAGACGGTGTATTCCGCAGTGGGAGACAAAAGTAGTCCTGGAAGGCTGTCACTCCTCCTCCTATGGTGGTCACCACGGTCCATCGCGCACCGTGGCTAAGGTACTTCAGTCTGGTTTTTACTGGCCTTCTCTGTTTGATGATGCTAAGTCTTTTGTTTCAGCTTGTGATGCCTACCAACGATCAGGGAACATTTCAAAGAGACATGAGATGCCACAAAATGGTATCTTAGAGGTTGAGGTTTTCGATGTCTGGGGCATTGATTTCCAAGGACCGTTCCCGTCTAATAAAGGTAACAGGTACATTTTAGTGGCTGTAGATAATGTGTCAAAATGGGTTGAGGCAATTGCCTCACCTCATTGTGATGCCAAGACCGTGATAAAACTGTTTAAAAAGGTCATATTTCCCCGATTTGGTATCCCTAGGGTTGTCATTAGTGTTTGGGGAATGCACTTTAAAGAAAAGAAACTAACTTCCATTCTGTCTAAAGTTGGTGTCCAACACCGGCGTGGTTTGGGGTATCATCCCCAAACTAGTGGTCAGGTTGAGGTCTCTAATCGCGAGTTGAAAGAGATCTTGTCTAAGGTAGTTTCTAAATCACGGAAGGACTGAAGTCTTAAATTAGAAGACACATTATGAGCTTACAGAACTGCCTTTAAGACACCAATTGGTGCATCACCTTATAGGTTAGTTTATGGGAAATCATGTCACTTACCTGTTGAGTTGGAATGTAAGGCTTGGTGGGCAATTCGTGAGCTTAACTTTGATCCTATGTTGTGTGGTCAGAATCATCTTTTGTAGCTAGATGAGTTGGAAGAATTTAGGCTTAATGCCTATGATAGCTCGCGCATTTATAAAGAAAAGACGAAGAGATAGCACGACAAAAGAATTCTACCTCGGGAGTTTCATGTTGGGCAGAAGGTGTTGCTGTTCAATGCCCGACTGCGATTATTTCCTGGCAAACTGAAGTCCAGGTGGAGTGGTCCTTATACGGTGATAGCTGTTACTAGATATGGATCCGTTGAGCTAGAAGGTCCCGGGTGAAATCGGTTCAAGGTGAATGGGCAATATGTGAAGCATTATCACGAGGCAAATGGAGCAGATAATCGTGTTAAAGTCATGTACTTCGACGAGCTTGACGCGCCAGTTAATTGATGCCAGAAAGGTCGTGCGGGACCTCTTAAACCTGCGCTCTCCGGGAGGCAACCCGGACTGTTTTGTTGTATTTTTGTTGAACTATTTCTTTTCCTTTAGCTTTTTGTTGAACTTTAGACGCTTTTTTACGCACCCTATGTACTCTCTTTGCTTTTTATGCGTGTTTTGCAGGTTAAGTTACTCGATCGAGTAGTTTTTCTACTCGATCGAGCACTTTTGGGATAATATTCACTCGATCGAGTAGTTAAAGTACTCGATCGACAAGATGCATAATCACGTCCACTCGATCGAGTAATAATTTTGCTCGATCGAGTTCTTTTTGACACCAGTTCACTCGATCGAGCTGTTCCAAGTCACTCGATCGAGTAGTTTTGTCTTCCAGCTGCTACTTTTCGTCTGTTGAGCTATTGCTTGACTTCCTTTGACCTCCCATGTTCATGGTTGGTTTGGAGAGGTCCCTCTTCATGACGTTTTGTATGTCTTCCGACTCCACTTATCCTTTTCTCCTTAGTTTGCATTTCTTTCCCTCTTTTTGGTACAATGAGGGTATTGTACGGTTTGGTTTGGGGAGGTATGCATCCATATCTGTGTCCGCATGTTTTCTTGCATTTTCGTTTGCACGTTTATTTATTTTCGCATGCAATGTCGTTTTTTTAATTCAAAAATCATAAATTTCAAAATTTGAGTCGGAACGTTTGAACTTTGACGCGACATTGAATCTTTACCTTAGCCTTGCATATTCTTAACATTTAATTGGCATGATTATGTGCATGATCTACGAGTTTTTTGTTTCTCTCTTATCTGAACGAATAGACTTGATTCACATATCGGCAAGCTACATTACATTCTGAGGTTAGAGCTTTATAAACTGGTGACATTCATGACCGGTTTCATTTAGGATGTGAGTAGTACTCTCTGTAAGGCATGTAACATCAATTTGCATATGCATTCGGTCTGTGGATGGTGACACATGTTAGGAGAGGAAGTTCCCTTTTATTTCATTCTACCCATGAGCCCCACATAGCCAAATTGCCCTTTTGTCCTTTTAGCTACATACTATAATTTTTCCTACCCTAGCCGAGCTAGTAATGAGTAGCTGTTTGGAATACTTTACTGCAGTTTGGTTGCTTTTATCTGAATTCAGAAGATGGTGGAAGAATTGAAGGGAATGAAAGAAAAAAAATGATGGATGAAAATGAAAAAAAAAAGAAGAAAAAAAAGAAAAAAAAAAAAGAAAAATCATGTGCAGAGAATTGAGAAATTGTTAATGATTTTCACTCCCATGTCTTACTTATATTTTATGGGTAGTTGACAAGTTTTTGGTGTATTGTGAGTTGAATGCATTGAATTGGCACCGTTTTGATTTGTTATATTGAGTACGAAGTTGGGATGCAGTTCAGTATTTGGATTCGTTGTTTTTAGCCTGGCTATTAACCCCACATATCCAAATTCAACTTAGCCCCTTCTTACCCATTACCTCACTTACCCAAATGTAAGTCCTCGGCATGTGTCTTGGTCATTAGTATGGTTGGAATGCGTATGTACGGTTGTAGAGACTTTATTCACGTTAACTGCATGCATGTTCTTATAGGTCGAGTTAGGTGAGTGTCTTTACTTCTTTCTATCTTTCACATATATACTCACCTCGTGCCTACATTTGAGTGATGAGCGACCCGTGAGAGTCCGATACTTTTGAGTCTTGCAAGGTCGACGGTTCAGTAAGTTTGAGACATTGATTTAACTCGTTTGTACTTATCATTTGCCACTTTGTTAGTTGTTGCATTAAACTGGTTTTGGTGGATGATTTGTAGCTGATGCGTTGGTCCCGTTCCACTGTTTATTCTTAGTTGCATTCATAGTTTGCTTGGGGACAAGCAAAGGTTGGTTTGGGGAGATTTGATGCGTGTATTTTATATAAGGTTTTTACCTCATTTCTACACGCATTTCTGTACTATTTACGTGGCATCTAGCTACAAATGCCCCCGAATATTCTACTTTGGTTCGTTTTAAGTAAATTGCAGGAATAAACCAAAGAGGAGACAAATCGAGCCTAAACTCGTCCCATTTGCATGCATTTATGGAGAACAAGGAGCCGGAGCTTGGAATCTATCACTTTGAAGACGCATGAGCTGGTTTCAGAAGGTGTCTAGTGCCTAAACGTGCCAAGATAGCTCGATCGACTACTTTTCTAGTCGATCGAATGCTTTATATACTGGAGGTTACTCGATCGAGCAATCCCAGTATTCAATCGAGAAGATATTACAAGGAGTTACTCGATCGAGTGGTTTATTTCCACTCGATCGAGAGGTTTGACGCTTAGTTGCTCGATCGTGTGGTTTATTTCCACTCGATCGAGTGATTTTGCTTGTAATAGAGTTTTTCCGCCTACTTTCGTATGAGCTTTTGTAATTAAGCTATGGATTAGGTTTAGAGAGGATTTTCGCATACTACTAAATACAGTAGACTGCTTAACTCTTCCTCATTCACTTTTCACTGGAAAAACTTCTACTGCTTCTTCATTTTATCTTCTTTCTACCCTTTTGCTACTCAGATTCGAACCTTTATTCGGTATTATTATTCCCTTTTAATTCTTGTTCTTATTCTTAATACAATTAGTGCTTTTATTTCCCCTCTTCCTTTATTTTGCAATTGCTTATTTGTTCCATCTTATTTTTATTATCATGTTTAATTCCTATCATTTTTATGTTATTGTTGTTAATTCAATGGTGATGCATAGCTAATTCCCTCTTGCTAAGGCTAGGGGATCCATGATTATGAAGGAATAGTAGTTGCCATATTAGGTTAATGCTTGTGTAGTCTTTGTTGTTAATCGCTGCAGTTAATTGTATCTGTCTAATTGAGTCGATGCAATTAGACATTTTTATCATAGTAAACCTTGACCTGGACCGGAAGGTTGGAAAGGGTGAGACTCGTAGCAAACATTAGGGCACTGTAGTGAGGGCGGAAGCTAAGCTATCTGTGCTTTAGGGCGAATTGAGACCGGAAGGAGATATTCACTGCTCCTCAGACCATACTCGCATTGACCTGAGACTTAGATTACTTGACTAAATGATTATGGTGAACCGTTTGTCTTAGCTGCTTTCCTTATATGTTTAATCCTTTTTCTCTGTTTTTTCTCTCTCTCATTCTTATTAGTTTAGAACAACAACCCAATTAAAACCCCCAATTTGGTTACCGTGACGAACTTAGACAAAACTGACATTTTCCCATCTCCCTGTGGAGATCGACCCGACTTCCCTAACTATATTAGTTAGAGCCAGTTGGTTATTTTTTATAGGTATACGACTGCCCCGTCATGTGTAAATCTTTGTGTGAGGTTCTATCCTCACGAGTAATGGTATGGTGTGATAGTTTTGAGTCATTATATGAGTGTTCCGCGTCATATGTTATACTTGTATATGTATGTATGATATCTGTAAGTGATAGTGTAAGGTTCTGGCCTCATGAGTAATAGTATGGATGATATTCATAAGGTTATTATCTGTTATTCCATGTAATATGTTGCATTTGAAGGAAAAGTAGATCTATATACTTACATATTCATATATGTTATAATTTAATTTGTCATAAAATTAATGATTGATCTTATGCATGCAAACATTAAAACAAAATAAGGAAGAAACATTGTTCTTACATTGTGATTTTCGGTTTAATGGGCACAAGAGAGATCACCTTTCTCTCTTGTTCTTGAGCTTTCCCTTTTGGATGAACTAAGACCCAAGTGTAGGATCTCTCCTAAGGATTTATACCCAAAGTTTTCTCTTAATTAAAATTAATATTATAGATACTAGTACAATATTAATCTTGTAGAAAAATGACCCAAAACAATTTGGTTTTTAATCTCCCAAAAACCGGTTGGGAGAGAATAGGAGATGAAGTATTTTCTCTTTCTAAAATCTTAATTTTTGATAAGTTAGAATGAATGAATAATGCACACTCATGCATGTAGTGTATATCAAAAAATATAAGACAAAAACCCTTTGCCTTTTCTTTGGTAAAACCGGGTAGGAGGGAAGAGGAGGGGAGAAAGGAGACCCAATGCATGCTCTTGTTTGCCTTCACAATGCAAACTAGGGTTGCATGGCTAGGCTATTAGTGAATGATTATGTTTTCCACTAATTTAAACAACACAATTTTAGCCAAAACCTCCCCTTAATTTCGGTACATACATAAAATGGAATCCATTTTATTTTTGTCAATTTTGTCTTATGTCACATGTCATATGTTACATAAATTAGTTATGTATTTTTAACATATTAAAAATCAACGTATTAATAAAAATACGTCATATACAAAAATCGACTTAGTAATTCATAATTACTTGTACCAAAATATTTTACCGATTTACAAATCACAATAAATTGTATTTATAATAATTCATTCAATTTTAATTGTTTCTTTAAACAATAATTTCATCTGAGTAATGATACAATTCAAATACTCAGACCGTATCTCATTTTAATCAATTTCAATGTGATACGTAAATTTTACTTCCAAAATCGTCCGTCAATTTTCAAGTAATTTAATTAACTCGTAACGTTATACGATTAATTAAATGATCAATTAAGAGTGTTGCCCTATAGGTATGACCTAGGGGATCAACTGATCACCACCGTCGCACGACAGTAATGTCAAACTCTAGTCAGCCAATCATTACCGATATATGTTGATCAGTTGACAGTAAAATATTACTTCCCAATTGTATTCTTTATAATGAGACTTAAACATGTGATCATCATGATCAACAGTCGTGATCGCATTATTGTCGGAGGACACATATTCCAACAATCTCCCACTTGTCCTCGACAAGTGTGCGTCACCAATTCTCTTATCCTATTACTATCTCCCACTCAATGCAAGGTGTCTTTCAGGTCGTACTTGCAAGTGATCATATCGAGAGTGGTTTCCTCGATCTGGAGAATAACTGATTGACCGGATTTATCTATCATAGATACCTTCCGAGCGTGGCCACGCATTTCCAGTTCATTACTCCTCGAGTGGCCCTGAGATATTGTTATAACCTTGACTAGGGATGGACAATTCCTATCGCACTCATTCCCTTCGACTAGCCACAACCATCATAACCTAAAATATGCCCATTTGACCCCATTTACGAAGGTCGTAGTAACACAAATCAAAGTTAATCTGAAACTGTGCCATCTTAGGCGAATAGTCTTTAGTCAAAAGAATCGACTCATTCGAATACTATAGTAGCTCTCGCCACGAACATGCTATATAAATTTGCCAGAATTCTATAAGCGGTCATTAGGCCCGACAAAATGTTCCTAACAGTCTGCCTATGTGATCGACCAGTCATCTCACATGACTCTATGGCACTTGAACTTGCCATCAATCGCATCACACTCTAGTCACTTCGAGACGTCACCTCATGTAAGTAACTATGGGCAAATACAATGTTAATCCATGTTCACTTTAACGGGGTTCAATTGTCTCCACAACCCGTTTGGATATAACAATGTACAAGGTGAGTTAATAATAACTCAAACGACAAATGTCCACATCACACTCGGGTAGTCAATACCATATTACAACCTTGTGATGCAAATCGTAAGTGTAAACACTTATTGATTGCAATAGAAGTTTAACATGCCATGTGTCCATGTGTTCAAACTTCTTATAATCGCATTTTCCTTTACATTCATGTTCTCTCTCATAGCATGAATCTTACCAAGTACACATCAAGGTTCCCGACCTCGGTTTTGGTTCTTTATCTTGAAAGAACTTCCTTATCGATTATCACATAACGAACGAATTTGTGGTGAATGATATAACTTGTACTGATCAAGTACTCCATCCACACACAATGCACTAGGTATATGTTTTGCAGAATCTTGCAACAATTTGACAAGATGATTAGCCTAGCACTTCTCACAAGTCCTAGCATAGTTAGGAAAGATTAGTTTTGAGTAACTTCTTATTCAACTAAGTATCTTTCCAAAACTTCTTATTTCTCTTTCTAGGCTTGAAAGATTTAGGATTCTCATAAATCCTTACATGTGCTCGGATTTTCATTAATATGCGCAACCTCTTGACACATATAAGAGCATTCTGACAAACACCGAAATCGCTCATCGGATTCTACTTGAGAATTCATGACGTTTCTATTGTGGCTTACCAATGAATCATCATGCTCTTATGCATATGATTCACCATTGGACATGTGCATGATCATTCTAATGGCGGAAACATTAGTAACTTATAATCATGTCATCAACTATATTTAGGTTCAAGGAACGACCATGACTGCTAATGGCAATTCCATTTCATTTAGATGAATAACCTATGTTTCTGTTGATCCGATGTGTATCTCCCAATACTTATCCAACATCCCTTGATGTAATTGGATTCATCATAGTCCATTTTCATCCAGAATTGAAAACTCAAAACTTCCTCTATGAAGGAAGCTGTTAGCTCGTCATTCTTTAATGAGTGGTGAGTTGTAAACATTCAAAGGATGATAGCTCCCACTAAATTCCATGTCTTCACATGATAATTTCCTAACTCCCACTCAATTCCACATATTTCGAAATTGACTTCTCAATCGAAACTTTTCAAGAATTGAAATATAAATTGCATTGCCAAGTTATTAAGATAAAACCATATATGTTCCCATCATATCCTTTCAAAATACCTATTTCGAAGAGGTCTCATTTTAACCTTACGGAAAGAGATTTTAAATCTCTAACACACTTATGTCATAATGATGTGTGGCAATGTCATTTATTAAATATAAGTAATATCTAATACACATCCTTCAAAATATCCTTTTTAGAAGGATGTTTAACCAACCCATTTTCATGATGAGGTTAAGTAATGACATCTGCGTGGTTTAAAACTTTGGCTATTGGAGATATCGGTATATCAATCCTTGCAACTTCTAGTGATAAATATCGCTTATTACTAGGATGTTACATTGATTCATTTAGGCTCTTAAGTAAATCTCAAGGTTGAAACTATTGGTCAAAATTTATCATAAACTTAGTCAAAAACTTAATAAGACTTTACATTAGTCATTTTGTTCCAAAACTTTCTTTTGGTCTCCTCGTGTAGTTATCATAAGAATATGTTCTTTCGATTACTTCACTTGGTCTCTTTTGTCATATAGAACTTACTTGAGACCATAGATCTCATATATTTGGTATACTATGTAAATAGATATACCTTCATTCAAATCATTCTTTCTTGCGTAGATCTTCATTTACACAATAGATCTACTTTTTATCTTGTCTCGTGTGTTGTGTCCTCATTTTTCTCCCACTCTATCTTTAGAATAAATACACTATAGATTCAAAGATATCATATGAGACACAAATAATGATTTGAAGTATAAGGAGAACTATCTCATAGATTGACTAATAGTTATAGATTTCGTAAGTGTACTTGGTGATTGACATTCCTTTAAGAGAGTTCATAGACTCAAAATCGCTTTATAAATGATCATACACAAGCCTTAAGCATGTGGACATATAATGAAACCCGTCATTATATTTGTCTATTAGATCACTTTAAGTTATATGTTTCTAAGAACAAGCATTTAAACATGAATTTTAGAACAAAAGGATAAAATGATAAAACGGGTGACTTGGGTTGCAAACCAAGTCACCATTATCCAAAATACAACCCATTATCCAAAATACCTTTCCATGTCGAACACGGAAACTTAAGGTTCTAAAATCCAAAACATAATTTAAAATAAGACAATGAAAAGCAAAGCTCCATGAAAGCTATCCCTAGCTTCTTGATGGTTTCTCATGCTTGCTTTTCCTTTCCCTTGTCTTTGCTTGGTGGAGGCCCTATTTACAATAAAAAGGAGATACATTATCACAACTTTGCATCATAATACCATAGTTGAATTAGAAACATAAAAGAAGGATAGTCATTTACCTCTTTGGAGTAATCTTTCCAGCCTTAATATCACCAAGGTATTTGGAACAATTTCTTTTCTAATGTCCCATACCATTACAATAATGGCATTTATCAAGAGGACCCTTCTTGATTTTTGAAGTGCTAGCTTCACAAGTCTTAGCTTTGGTGAATGTGGGAGTTTGCTTCTTACCCTTCCTCCCATTCTTCTTGAACTTCCCCTTACTCTTAGTGCTTATGTTAAGCATATCTTTTGGAGGATTCACATTTAACCCCATGTCCCTCTCGGCTTGCACATGTAACTTGTGCAATTCTTCAAGAGACACATCCTTGTCTAGCATGTTAAAATTCACCCGGAATTGAACATACGCTTTGACTTTGGACAAGGAGTGTAGAATCTTATCTACAATGAGTTCTTTGGGGATTTCAACCTTTTGAATTTTCAAGGTCTCGACAAGCTCCATGAGTTTGAGCACATGAGGGCTAACCTTTTGGCCCTCTTTGAAGTCGAGATCAAAGAATGCCGCGGCCGCCTCATATTGGACGATCCGCGAGGTTTGTGAAAACATTGTCACAAGCTTGGAGTAAATCTCATTAGCATTTCCCATTTTAAAGGCTCTCCTTTGGAGGTCCGCCTCCATTGCAAATATCAAGACATTTTTCATTGCGGCGGACTCCTTTTGGTAAGCCTCATATGCTTCCCTAGTGGCGGCGGTCGACCTAGTAGTAGGTTCGAGTGGAGATGCCTCGGTAAGGTAACGAAGCTTGTCGTCACCTTGGGCGGCTAGTTTGAGTTGGGCATCCCAATCGGAGAAATTTGGCCCATTCTTTTCAAGTTTACATCGATCCATGAAGGATCGGAGCCATGATGAACTAGCGAGAGGCGTTGCAATAGGGGTTGGTGTTGCCATTTGTTATGAGGAAAAAGTGGTCTACAAAACAAAGGAGTAAAACAAATGTCGTTTTAATAATAATACTCGTAAAATTTTTAATTTAAACAAGTTTTGTGCATTTTTTTCTAGTGACCTCTACCCAACTAGATAAATGATTCCAAGACCCAAATTCATATCGACTTAGGCACGGTAGGGCCGATTCATCCTTTATCAATATAACTCGGTGGATTAACGTTTAATCGATTCTACTTTTAGAACTCTTGGTCGATAAAATTACTCTAATAATTATCTATAGCCCAAAACACATCCGACAAGGGCACGGTATGGCCGATGAAACCCTTATCGAAAAACTTTTGTTGAGTTCAATCCAAATTTCGAATAAATGTGTCCATGATCCAAATCCACATCAACTCGGGCACGGTAGGGCCGATTCATCCCTTATCAACATGAATTCGGTGGATAGACATTTATCACCCACTTCCCCTACGTAACAAGTTGTGTACCCCGGTAGGGCTGAGTGCACTCCCTTGCGAAATAGGTTTTCATGGTTTCTACTATTTGGTAAGGCTATGTCTCAATTAATTGTTTTAGCGAGAGGTGATGTCAATTTATTATCTATCACGTTTTAAGTGAACTAAAGCGGTGAACTACGATAATTCTAATTGACACGGTCGATTAAACTCGATGAAAGAAGATGCATGTTTTAGTTATGGCGATTTAGCGATGCATGTGACATATAAATAAAATGCAAGCATAAAATAAATAAATCCTAGTATGGCCTTTCCTAAAATAGAAAAACTATTTAACTATTACATATTCGGAAACCAACTCCATTGGTCCCTTGAAATTCGGTTGTGGCACGCATCTCGAGGTAACATCGCTTTATGTATCGCCATCTTGAAGAAATCCGTCATTGGGAACTCCGAGATAAATTAAATTACATAACAAATTACATAATTTCCTATTATACATTTGTAAATAAAATAAATAAAATAAATCTATTAAATTACAAAACGGTGATACGAGATCACAATAAAATTACAACCGAATCGATATTCCCATACATTTCGGGAAATGCCAATTAAAACTAAGGCCATACTAAGTAAAATTACATAATTCAAAATTACATAAATAAAATTATGACAATCATAAAGGAAAAATGCAGCATTATAATATGTATGAACATGCCCAATTTTATGCCAAATCGCCTTTAATTAGCCAATATCATATATTACTCGGTTTTTACGGATTTGCGTGATTTCAACATTTTATAATCACAAAAATTACATAAATTCATATTTATGCATAAGTTAATTACCCTAACCACTTAGGACTCAAAATTTAGTCTTCACTAATAATTTGACCATAATTAACTCATATTTCTTAATTTGTTCATTAATGGACTAAAAATTTCAAAAATAAGCTATAAACTTCAAATAAATCACAAAATTTCAAATAAATTTGAAATTTGAAATTTAAACTCATGAACATTCTGGAAAAATACCATGACACTCATAATGTTAAACAAACTTAGGTTAAAAATTTCGAAATTTATCCGGAAAAACAATGTTGCGGTTTATCGGTTTTAACCAAAATAATCATAAAAACATGTGAAAAATTATATACATTAACTTTTCAATTTTAGATCTGAAAAAGATAATAAAATGCAACATATGATGTTTTTCTTTAGTCATAGAGTATGTTTTATTAATTTTTTTTTCATTAATTAAGTCACTATTCATGCCATTTTTCTTCAAAAATCCATAAATCATGCAAAAAGACTTCACTATAGCCCATTATTTTACACACATCTTGTAAAATTGCATGTGACAACATACTAAATTTCTATGACCAGATTCGAAATTTATCTCATATTAACCTATTTTTCACCTAAATCCGAATTTAATAATGAAAAATCCATTTTTCGAGCATAACAAGTCCAAAAATTATAAAAATTTACAGGTTATCTCAAAATAATATATGTGATAACATATACAAAAATCATTGGAAAATTCGAAGTATAGCTAATTTTAGACCGAAAATGACATTTTTACTCATAAAATCATATTTAAATGCCATTATTGTATAATATGAACAATAAAAATCCGTAAATTAACCAAAATATCCTAAAACATATTAGGACCAGAAATTTTAATATGCATGAATTAATTTCGTGATATATCATAATAACACAAATTTTACAAGTTTTATATGTTAATCTTTATAACTCGGAAAAACTTTTAACCGATTTGCATGCAAACAACCTTGGCTCATGATACCGATTGAAGGAAAAGTAGATCTATATACTTACATATTCATATATGTTATAATTTAATTTGTCATAAAATTAATGATTGATCTTATGCATGCAAACATTAAAACAGAATAAGGAAGAAACATTGTTCTTACATTGTGATTTTCGGTTTAATGGGCACAAGAGAGATCACCTTTCTCTCTTGTTCTTGAGCTTTCCCTTTTGGATGAACTAAGACCCAAGTGTAGGATCTCTCCCAAGGATTTATACCCAAAGCTTTCTCTTAATTAAAATTAATATTATAGATACTAGTACAATATTAATCTTGTAGAAAAATGACCCAAAACAATTTGGTTTTTAATCTCCCAAAAACCGGTTGGGAGAGAATAGGAGATGAAGTATTTTCTCTTTCTAAAATCTTAATTTTTGATAAGTTAGAATGAATGAATAATGCACACTCATGCATGTAGTGTATATCAAAAAATATAAGACAAAAACCCTTTGCCTTTTCTTTGGTAAAACCGGGTAGGAGGGAAGAGGAGGGAAGAAAGGAGACCCAATGCATGCTCTTGTTTGCCTTCACAATGCAAACTAGGGTTGCATGGCTAGGCTATTAGTGAATGATTATGTTTTCCACTAATTTAAACAACACAATTTTAGCCAAAACCTCCCCTTAATTTCGGTACATACATAAAATGGAATCCATTTTATTTTTGTCAATTTTGTCTTATGTCACATGTCATATGTTACATAAATTAGTTATGTATTTTTAACATATTAAAAATCAACGTATTAATAAAAATACGTCATATACAAAAATCGACTTAGTAATTCATAACTACTTGTACCAAAATATTTTACCGATTTACAAATCACAATAAATTGTATTTATAATAATTCATTCAATTTTAATTGTTTCTTTAAACAATAATTTCATCTGAGTAATGATACAATTCAAATACTCGACATCGTATCTCATTTTAATCAATTTCAATGTGATACGTAAATTTTACTTCCAAAATCGTCCTTCAATTTTCAAGTAATTTAATTAACTCGTAACGTTATACGATTAATTAAATGATCAATTAAGAGTGTTGCCCTAGAGGTATGACCTAGGGGATCAACTCGATCACCACCGCCGCACGACGAATAATGTCAAACTCTAGTCGACCAATCATTACCGATATATGTTGATCAGTTGACAGTAAAATATTACTTCCCAATTGTATTCTTTATAATGAGACTTAAACATGTGATCATCATGATCAACAGTCGTGATCGCATTATTGTCGGAGGACACATATTCCAACAGCATTGTGATCTAGTAAAGCGGTTTTAAGGAAGTCTTCTGGTCAAGGGAGTTGTACTGAGTCAGTGTCTATAGGATTGTATAAGTTGCGATGACTGTCGATGTGGTTGTTGTGCCTCGGGTGGCGATTCGGGCGTGGTACTTCGTGTTGTGATACGAGTATTTCCGCGTTGTGGTGCGACTGTTGGTGGCGATGTTGCAATGCCGTCATCGGTTGTGGTGGAGTAGGCGGGATACTGATGGGACGAACTTTTGAAAGTATATATCAGTTATATAAATTGTTGTTTGTTTACTGCTGTTTCCTGTCAGTGTCAGTTTGGGTATATAGAGTGTTGTTTGTTTATTAATGTTCTTACATTTTCAGCTTAGGAGTGAGGGTAGAGTAGAATATGGAAGAAAGTTGTGTATGTTTCCATTGTTGTCATGGTATATTGATATTTTGTTTATGGGACACAATGGTGAGAAGTTGTTAGGGTACTTTCGATCATGTTTTAGATGAGGCATTGGTTGAAATAGTTGTGGCAATAGCTTCGTGGAATGTGTGTGCGCTAAACTGTAAGCGGCAAGTGGATCGTAATCTTTATTGGGACCTAGTATTATGTTAACTTATGAATGTGTTTTACGACAATAAACAGGAGCACTTGAGGATCTAGTGTGAGTGTGTGTAACAATTGTGAATCGCGAGTTATGATTGTGGGGATAAGTGCAGGTATAAAGAAGTATGTCGTTTGCGGTAATGGTTATGCTAAGGACTTTGTGGTATAGGTTAGGTGGTGTGCCGAATGAATTGAAGTATGAGAACGACTAGAGTAAGAGAGCCTTGGATATAGGAATAGATGTAGGTAGGTGTTGAGGCTATATGCGGTTATCGTTGACATGCGGTGGTGATGAAGATAATGAGAGGATATACCTAATGATCTAGTATTAGTGAGTTACGAGGACGTAACATTTATGTTAAGAGGAGTAGAATGCGACAAAGAGAGTTTGATGGTTGTACATGTTGTAGTTTAATTGGAAGTTTGACTGTTGGTGTAGAATAAAAGATGGATTTGTGTTGTGGTTAATTTTATTACTGGTAATGGCAGTGCTTGTAGTAGTATGATGTTTATGAGGGGGAGTAAACTCCGATAGTGTTGATGGATTGGGTAATGATGCTTATGTGTATGAGTAAACTTCGAGGACGAAGTTCGTTTTAAGGGTGGTAGAATGTAACATTCTGTTTTGGTGTTGACCTTGTTTGGTGGATTGTTTTGGTATTGAGTTGCTAGTAAGCGTTACGGAAGTAAGACAGAGTTGGCAACACTTATGTTGTGGGTATTTGATAGTATTATGGAGTTAGTATCGAGAGGCTATGCTGTAGTTGAGACGATATCGTGAGCCGTGTTGTGGAAATAAGCATGGTTGATGGAGTTAGTGTTAGGTGTTCATGTTTTATAAGTTGGGTTGGAACTTCGGGGATAAAGTTCTCTGTAAGGAGGAAAGAATGTAATACTACGGTTTTCTAAGTCTGTTATTCGGCCGAATATGGCTTACTCGGCCGAGTAATGCGTCATGTGTTTCTGGTCAGGCTACTGTCCAGGAATACTCGGCCGAGTATGGTAATACTCGACCGAGTAGGGGATACTCGGCCGAGTATACTCTATACTCGACAGAGTATCCGGTCTGACGGAGATTATTTTCGCGGTTTGATTAGAGATGGTTAGAGTTATAAATTAAGATTTAATGTTTCACTTTTTACGTTTTACAAAACCTAAAACATTCTACGTAACTCTAATCCTCTCTAATCTATCCCAAGATAGTTGATTGTTCGTGAGTCCTTGTTCATTTTTCTCTTGCGTCTATTTATTTGGTAAGTCTCTAGTGCTTTGTAATCAGTTAATGGGTTGCTTTTTAGGGTTTTGCCATAATTATTGATTTGGGTTAATTTGGGGGAATGGTTTATAGTGATGGTATGTGATTATTCGTGTGTAGGTGACGGTGTCATGAAGAATTGCTATTGATTGCTTGTGTGTGCTTGGTTTGCAAAAAGGCAGGGTTTCCCTACTCGGTTTACTATTTAATGGATTTAAGATTATGTGGTAATTGTTTGTACGATTGATATTGTGATCATCTGCTGTTGTTGGATTGGAGTTTGGTGTTGGTGTGGTGATGGCTGTTGGTGATGTTCGCGAGGCGCGTCCTCGGCTGAGTGGAGTCACTTGCGGGAGTGGCTTCAGGCCCTAGTTTCGCCTTCTGTGGAACCCGCCAAAGGAGGGTGTGCACATTAATAAACAGAGTTATCGCTCGTTGATGAGCGGGGATTTGGTGGGTACGGCTGCGGTCCCCCACTGGCAGAGCTACACACTTTAGTGTGTAGTCAGTTACATGATGTGATTGGGAGTTGGAGGTGGATGATGATCAACTGTTTATCTTATCGTACTTGCCTTATTTTTGATTACGCAGTAAACTGACCCCATTATTGTTTTGTAAAATCTGTGATGATCCATTCGGAAATGGTGAGAAGATTGTGGCAGGTGATGATGATTATTAGATTTGGGGACGAGATGGGGAGTCATCACTCGAGTCTAGCTTCCGTTGTCATGAGATTTACTTTCATAGTTTCAGTTGTTCAGTTCTAGCAAACAGTATAAAAAACATTGTATTGATAATCTATATATGAAGTATTATGAAATATGGAGTTCACATAACATTATAAACGACATTGTCCGGAACCAATCACAGGGATTACCTACTCGAGATTCTTAATACACTTTTAACATCGATAATTATTCCGTACATGAAACCGACTCAAGAATGTTAACATTGTATTGAGAATCTATATGTGAAGTCATATATGAAGTATTATGAAATATGGACTTCACATAACATAATAAACGACATTGTCCGGAACCAATCACATGGATTACCTACACAAGATTCTTAATACACTTTTAACATAGATAACTATTACGTAGATGAAACCGACTCAAGAATGTCAACATTGTATTTATAATGTATATATGAAGTCATATATGAAGTATTATGAAATATGGAGTTCACATAATATAATAAACGACATTGTCCGGACCAATCACAGTGATTACCTACACGAGTTTCTTAATACACTTTTAACATCAATGACTATTCCGTACATTAATATTTATTAATTGTAGACAATGATATCATCTTAAATACACGGTGAGGTCTATAAACCCTAGAAACCCTAATTACCTTAGAAAACCTAGATACACATGTAAGAGTTGTTATTTTAGGTCGATCGTTATTATAAAATACATATCATAGTAGTATGCTATTATGAAATGCATATCACAGTAGTACCCGGTGTGGGATATACATTACCATAGAAACCCTATAACCCGACGCTACGTATATTTGTATAATCCGTATCAATTTATTGTCATGCCCATTTAAGAGATATTCATAATTAAAACTTGTAACACATATTTTTCTTAAACGGGCGTGAACGACTATATTATATCTTCAACTAGACATATTGTGGTACTCGAGGGATTACGACTACATTATTATGAGTAATACACGGGACGGTAGGGCAGAGCATGGACCAGAAATTCGATCCGAAATCGATTTCGGATCGGATTTTTTGCTCAGCCCTACTCGGATACGGGATATAATACATAACCAAATAAACCCTAATAACCGAAAAAATTAATCGTCACAACAATTTAATAGTTAGGTGTTATTTATAATTGTATCATATGGTTATTTAACAGGTCAAAACCCACACTTTTTAATCACTCATTATCTCCTACATATATCAACATATTATAGTAGAATAACTATCCTAAAAAATACATTCTACTAAAATATTTTATCAGCTAGCTTTCCAAAATGATGTTCAACGTCAACAGTGACACATGCCCAGTGATGCAGATAAACATAATGGATGAAAATAGGAAGTCCTTCAAGGAAAATCATGTGAAGGAGCAAGAGAGTTGAATTGGATGGCTATTTAATTATAATCACACAGTTGAAGAAGTTGAGGTAAGGAGAAATCAAAGTCGTAATAGAGTTCTCAACGTGGAAGAGATTATGAGGGATGAAGTTTTCGATAAGTTGGAGGTCCAAGATAAGAAGAGCATGGCTAAGGTTAACAAAGCCCGGGCAAAATGGTTCCTCATCGGTATAGATGGTCCTAGGGTTGACAGAGTTTACGATCAATCTCTAACTTATAAACTCCGGCTAGGCACACAAGTCATTAGTCGAGGTGATTTAGATGTTAAGAGGTACTGCCTCTGTAGGTATCTCGACGGAGAAATCAAAAAAAGAACCTACCATCTTTACCAAAGAGTACAATCACTGTATTATGAGTATCCATTGTATTAATTGTTTTGGAGGACTTGTATTATGTCGATGTATCTAATATCTCTTTTTATCGCTTGTTGTTTATGTATTTTGCAGTTTTTCTGGGTTGATGTATCAATCCCTTACTTGGATGCTTGATCGTGTAATTATATCTTCATGTCATCTTTTAGGTTTCAATTAATATTTATGTCATATTACAATGAATATCGTTTCATTGTATTTTTCTGTATTTAGAAACCATTTTGTATCATTTAACATTATCGTTTATGCCATTCACATTGTCGTTTATGCAATTCAATTATCGTTTTATTTCAAGTCCCATTGTCATTTTAATTAATTTTTATTTAAATTCATAAGTACAATTTTCAAAGAATATTTCAAAGTAAAATTAAAATTAAAATCACTCTTCAAACTAGAATTCCTCAAATAGAATATTGAGCTTCAAATAATTTGACCAATAGAAAACAATTTGGAATAATGAACAGCCATCTTGTTAAACACACTTTGCACACTTTGCCCAGTCTTGGACCTCTGCCTCGTCTCCTAGCTCTCTTCCCTCCTCACCCGGGTCTACCTCTGCCTCTTACTACCCTTGTAGTTGGGCCCTTCCCCCGCTTTGTTGGTTCAAAATCAACGTTGATGCGGCTTTCTCCCCCCTTAATTCTTTAGCTTGTATTGGGTGTGTGATTAGGAACGACATAGGATCCTAGGTTCGGGGTTGGTCTAGACGGCTTCTTGCCCCTTCCCCTTTTGTTGGGGAGGTCTTAGCCATTAGGGAGGGTTTTAGGGCCGGCCTTGCGTCTATGGATCGTTTTATCATTGCTTCGGATTGCCTTAATGCGGTTACTTCTATTTTGAGTAAGGCTCAGCCTTGTGGTCAATTTGCTAATGTTATTCTTGAGTGTAGGGATCTCTTGGATAGCTCCCCCCGCTTGAAGATTGCTTTTGAAAAAAGATCGGCTAATGCTGTTGCGGATGCTCTTGCCAAAGCTGGTTTAGTCGACAGTAGCCCTAGTAATGGTTGTATTAATTGGGACGTTGCTCCCCCTTTCGTTCTTCGCCTTTGTACTAGTGACTTTGTTGCGGCTATCGAACCGCTTCCCCCCGACCCCCCCCCCCCTATTCCTGTGTACTCTTGTTCTCTTGTTTTTATTTATGCACTTCTTTCTCCAAAAAAAAAAAAAAAAATATATATATATATTTTAGTTTTACAACGTATTATTTAATAACATCGGTTCATTTATTATAATTAAAAACAAATACTTAATTACTTTAAATGGTTCATATTAATCTCACTTCCCCGTGATTGGACAATTGAAAAATCACTTCTGAAAAGTGTTCCCACGCGACGACCCTATTAAAATAGCCTCATTGGCTTACCATTTCCACCACTCCTATTTTCCCTTTATAAACTCCTTAATTTTTTATAATTAACAACTACAATTAACCTAAAATATGGTGGTTGAAAATTGTCCATGGGTACGTATGCACCGTGAGAAGCTTGAAGACGATAAAAGGAGAGTGAAGGCTTTAAAATTAGAACCATGGTATTTGGAAATCCAAAAGAAAAGAAGGAATTATTATCAACAAATGGCTGATGGTTATTTTGAGTTCATTAAAAATCCCCCAAAACGTATAATTCTTGACGGTACAGATAAGAAGTCGTCTGCTTAAAAAGTCAGTTCTTCTGAGGACTTGATGGTATGGTATATATTACCTAGATACGGATGGAATGCAACTGCCTTCAGCAAATCAACCAAAGTTTGGCATCAATGGTGGTTTAGGTCAGCGAGGGTGATGGCTGGGTTGTAGATAAAGACAAATTGTGCACAATGTTATTGCACCATTTACTAAATATTATACTGACAATGCTATTTAAAAATTATTAAAATTGTGAGACATTGGTGATATAGAGTACAAAACAAATCTAATCTCCCGATATCTAGCCAAACACAATTTAGCAGTAAAACGCATATCAATTGAATTCAAATTGCAGAACTAACCCAAAAAAATAACTTTCTAATAACGACAACAACATTAAAACTTAAGTCTGCTTAGCCGTTTTAAGAAAACTAAGACAAGAATAAAAAAAATGACAAGTCAATGTTGTGCGGAAGCGTGAATATCCCGTGTTGGGCCTCTCCTTCATCTGTGCACAACCCAAAAGTGGACAATATCGTACGATTATAATAAAGATGAAAACTCATCTTTATAAGTATCTACTAAATATAATAGTAGGAGGCCTTTTGGGAAGGAGCCCAAGAGTAAATCCGTGAGGGCTTGGCCCAAAGCGGACAATATCGTACTATTATTATTTGTGGACACCGGTGCAGCAGAGGCCCAGCACGGGATATTCACGCTTCCGCACAACACGTGGTATCCGAGCCCAAGGTTCGACTTGGGCTAGACACGAGGATGCATCAGTAGGTCCAAGACTTGAAGTTGTATATTGTAAGGCATGGAACTCCTAGCTCGGGGTAAGTCCTTAAGAAAGCCCGAACCAGGGTTAAATGTATGAAAGGCGTCATAGGTCTTGTGGGGACAAGGACTATTTGTGTACTAGAACTGTTGATCAAGTGGACCTTATCAGATTGGGTGCCACAAGTTTGGTAGGTCCTTTCCAGGTTGGATGTTAGAAACTGTTTGTGTTCTAGGACTTCTAAAGTGACGGACCCGGTCCAGGGTATATTGGATGCAGAGGATGTTCGATATGCATGTGTAGCAAATTCCCAAGAATGGCACATGGACATACAGGCTCAGGAGCATGTGGGGGCACTCACTTGACCAGGCGGTGACATGTGGTGCAAGACATGGCTCGTGGTAGCATGATGTATCGGCTAAGGAGAGGATATCAAGACTTGTGATGTTTCGGTTGTCTAGAAGTTGGGGCTATAGAAGTGTGGGAGTTCTCCATAGAGGTCAAGGTCCGAGTCAAGATAATGGTCCTTATTTTGAGGGGAGGGTTGTTAGGGTGCAAAATCATGTCCCACATCGGTAGAATAAAGATGAAAACTTATCTTTATAAGTATCTACTAAATATAATAGTACGAGGTCTTTTGGGAAGGAGCCCAAGAGTAAATTCGTGAGGGTTTGGCTCAAAGCGGACAATATTGTACTATTATTGGTTGTGGTGTAGGATTTATCTGTATGCATCCCTTTAATTTAAGGATTATAACGAATCATAAAGTGATGAATACTAGTCATAAAATTAAATTGCATAAACAAAAACATAAAGGATTAAGAAATAACCTTCGGTCCTAGCAAAAACGGCCTAAGAACAATATCAAAGTTGATATTCGCCTATCAGTTGCACCCAAGACGATATGAGAAATGCCCTTTGATTATGCTAGAATCGATCCAAAAATTAACTGATTAATTTTTTAGGTTTTTTTTGTGTTTTTCGTAGAGATGAGAGGCAAGAGTGAGATAGAAAAATTAGGTAAAAAAAAATTACTCCTATCTCTACCTTTAACCGTGTATGAGAGAGAGATTAGGGTAGAATTTTTTTACTAATTACTCGGCCCATAATCCGAAATTAGGAGAGTTATTTCACTTATTTTCGATTATTCCAAAAATGTATAAAATGTGTAAATTGTCATCTAGTGAGGATCGAACCCATGACGTCTTAGTTTGAGTACCCTCACTATTACCACTATGACACATTCATCTTGTTGATATTAAATATAACCGATTACATTTAATTACGAATTAACATATTAATTCGTCCAAGCTAACATTACATATATTTAATTAAATATAACTTATTATATTCAATTTACGAATTGACAGTTAATTCGTCTCAACTAATATTATTTAATCTTCATTAAATAATTGTCTCATCAACACATTGATTAACTGTTTAGTCATATAAGGCATCAATGTGATTATATTTCTATAACCACATCTCTCAAACACATCCTATAGGTGTGACCTTTAGGGACCAGTTGATCACCGCCATCTGTATGATAATAACGTCAAACTTTCTAGCAAGCCAACCGTTATTAGGTAATCGTTAATCAACTGATTAAAATACAAAGTATACCCTTGTAAACCTGTAAGAGATTTTGTAACACCCCCATTTATCTAGGAGTCTTAACTAGACCTTCCCAAATAAATAGGGTTGTTACCATCTCGGTTGCCGAGATAGTACATATCATAAGACAACAATTGAAGTACTTTTATTAAAATAAATAAGTGTTAAGTCTGCCACAAAAGATAACTGTCTTTTAAATGGAATAATAAATATAAAGTACAACTGATAACTAATGTTTATTTCAAACTAAAACTCGTAAATAATCATTGTGAAATGACGCCTAGCCCTCCAAGTGATCCGTCCATCCCCATCACGCGTCTCAAGGCAACAATAACCAACCTGTAAATTAGTCTGCTCCCCAATATGATAAGAAAACATCATATGGTTCATCACATGTGGTTTTTAAGATAGACAACAGAAACAAACCACGTCAACTAATGTTGAGTAAGAAACAACGGTAAGACAATATAAATTAGTAAATGCAGCAGAATCATTCAGACCACTACTTGATTACCAAATAGACTTCCTCTCACGATAATAATAATAATAATAATAAATCACAATACACGGCACATCGGCCGACTGACTCAGCGGTCAACCTCAATAACCCAATATATACGGCACGACGGCCAACTGACTCAGCGGTTAGCTTCTGTAACTCAATATATACTCAATATATACAGCACGGCGGCCAACTGACTCAGCGGTCAGCTTCTGTAACTCAATATATACGGCACAACGGCCAACTGACTCAGCGGTCAGCTTCTGTATCCACTTCCAATACCAAACAACTTGTAAATAAATACACATAAAATAGAATGCTCATTCACAGTTACGAAAATTAAATATATTCCGTTACTACAAATATGCCAAGCACAAGATCAACACTTAAATAGTCGAGTAGGATTCCCTACCTTTTCAGCAAATATTCCGTCTCAACAAGCAATGACTAAAAAGACTCTTCTACGAACCCGTCACCTAGCATTTATTAATAACATACAATCAATTTTATCATTCCTTCAACAAATTAATCTAATCTAATTCCCAAATTTTCATAAACTAAAAGGAGCTAATTTTTCTACTGTTAAAGACAGCAGCTAGAAAGTAGAGTTTCATTGTTGAAACACTAATGACAAATCAACAATACTTTAGCACTGTCAACTCTTACACCAAGACCTGAATACGTAAATAAACAGAGGGTTTACCAATTACATTCCTATCCAGGTTGGTTTAGACCGACTGTCCAGTCAAGTGAGCATCTCGGGTCTGAATGGAAACCCATAACTACCACGGCCATCCCCCTTGCCCGACTCGGCCACGAGTCACAACTAACCAATCTTAGTCCACCACCATCATCCCGGCTGAGTCCAGCCAGCACAACCGAGCAGCCATATCTCGGTCAAGACGGGCCAAGGTCGCGACATCACCGGTTCAGTGCATCAATAACGTAAATAAATCGCTAATAATAAGCTAATCCCGCAACTCCCTTTCCCAATTCATCTTAAACATGCTTTAATCGGTAATAAAGGGCTTGACACTATTTCACTACCAACTACTACACTAACCGTCACAATTAAACTAATTAGAAGGGCTAGATTAAACTTACTATGAAGCGGAATGAATAAAGGTCGGTACTTGTCTTCCGAATTCGTCCTCCTTCGTCCCTTTCGTCCTCTGCGTGCTCTCTTGGTCTCTCGATTTCACCTACTCTGATTTCCCTCTTTATGGTTGAGTTTTTGTGAGAAAAATAGGGTGAGCTTTGTTGGTATAAATCTAAGACAAATCCAAGACAAAGTGGGCTCCCAAGCCATAACAATCGGTACTATCCATGGCCCATTCCCTTTTTTTTATATATATTTCATATATATTATTACTCCTATTATTATTATTATTATTATTGGTAATTCTCACTCATCTCCGACTTCGGTTTGACCTTTGACTATGTTTGACTTGACCAAAAGCGCGGGGTATTACAGATTTACAATTGTTATCACACTAATTTGTGGAGGACACAAGCTCCAACAAACTCCGACTTGTCCTCACAAGTGTATGTGCGATAACCGATTCTCATATCCTAAAATTTCTCCCACTCAATGTAAAACAATTTGCAAATCCGTATTCACAAAGGTCGTATTTTACAAGCGATCATTATCAAGAATGGTTTCCCCGACTAGAGAGTAACTTAACTGATAAACGAATCAACATTCGAGCATGGCCATGCATTTCAGTTACAACTCCTCGTGTGGCCCTGAGAAATAACTATACCTGATAAGGGCTGGATATTTTCCTCAACTCGAATCCTGCAGATGTAAGCACAGTATGAAATGACCCAGAAAAAAAAACTACTTAGCCTCCAGTTACGGCAGACCTTGAGAAAGAAACCAAAGTCACCCAAAAACTGCCTTAATCTCAAGAGACAGTCGATAGTCAAAAGAATCGACTCTAGGAACACAATGGATGTCCTATCCACGACCTGGCACCGAATGTTTTTAAACATTTAGGACTCCATTACGTTGTCACAAAAATTTGTCCTACGAGGTATCGTTATAATCTCGCATTTGTGATCGATCAGTCAACAGTTTGACTTATGGCTCGTTGAACCCACCATCAATCGACTGCACAATATAATAGCCAGAGTTATCAGCTCTTGTAGGCGATTACGGACCAAAACAAAATATAATGTAATTCAGTTCACTTTGTGGCGTTCAAAGTTGTCAGTACAATCCACATGAAAAACAAAATATTATTATAAAACGATGAAGTTATAAATAGTATATGAAAAAGATAATGTATCAAATCCATAATCGACTACTACAACTCAGGAACACGTTTAATTCCCATGGAAATAACGTGCCCTTCATGCCTATCAAAATTCAACGGTTTAGTTAGAGGGTCCGCGATGTTATCATCCGTCGCAATCTTGTCAATCACTATCTCTTCTTGCTCCACATAATCACGGATCAGGTGAGCTTTCCGATGTACATGTCTAGATTTGTTGCTAGACTTTGGCTCCTTAGCCTGGAAGATGGCACCTCTATTGTCACAATATCGGGTCATTCGAACTAGGAACTATCGTAAGTCCTTGTAAGAATTGACGCATTCATATCGCTTCCTTAGCTGCTTCCGAAGCAAAGATAGTACTCAGTTCGATGTAGAATCTTTACAACACTCTGTTTGGAACGCTTCCAGCTGACCACAGCACCATTAAGAGTGAAGACGAACTCGGACTGAGATTTTGAATCATCTCGATCCGTTTGGAAGCTAGCATCTGCGTAACCGATTGCGCATAGCTTAGTATCGCTTCCATAAGTCAATGCCCTATCCTTAGTCCTCCGTAGGTACTTGAGGATATTTTTAACAGCTATCCAGTGTGTTTCACTTGGATTCTTTTGGTACCGACTCGTCATACTCAATGCATATGCCACGTCTGGACGTGTGCATATCATGGCATACATGATTGATCCTATTGCAGATGCATAAGGAACACGACTCATGCGCTCAATCCCTTTAGGCGTCGTGAGTGACTGAGACTTGTTCAACTGCATCCCAGACGTCATTGGAAGGTTCCCCTTCTTGGAGTTGGTCATGCTGAACTTCTCAAGAATCTTATCCAAATAAGACTCCTGACTAAGTGATAACGTCCATCGTGATCTATCCCTGTAGATACGGATTCCCAAAATGCGCTGTGCCTCACCCAGATTTTTCATCTGGAAATGGTTCTTCAACCATTCTTTAACCGAAGATAGGAGAGAAATGTCATTCCCAATCAGGAGTATGTCATCGACATACAATATCAAGAATACAATCTTGCTCCCACTCGACTTGATGAATAAGCATGGTTCTTCGACCGATCGAGTGAAACCATACTCTTTTATCACCTGATCGAAACGATGATTCCAACTCCGAGAAGCTTGCTTAAGTCCATAAATGGAACGCTTAAGTTTACATAATTTCTTAGGATGTTAATGATCTATGAAACCTTCGGGTTGCACCATGTACAACTCTTCCTCCAAATAACCGTTTAAGAAGGCGGTTTTCACATCCATTTGCCAAATTTCATAATCATGAAAAGCGGCAATCGCTAAGATTATCCGAATGGAACGTAGCATGACTACAGGTGCAAAAATCTAATCATAATGCAATCCGTGCACTTGAGTGAAACCTTTTGCCACTAGTCGTGCCTTATAGGTATCTGGTTGTGCGTCTACAGAACGCTTTATTTTGTAAAGCCAACTTGCACTGTAGAGGTTTTACCTTATTAGGTAAATCAACTAGATCCCATACGTCATTCTCATACATGGAGTCCATCTCGGATTGCATGGCTTCGAGCCATAGCTTTGAGTCGGAACAGGCCATAGCACCTTTATATGTAGCGGGTTCATTACTCTCTAGGAGTAAAATGTCATTCTCCTCGACCATACCAATTTATCTGTCCGGAGGATGAGAGACTCTGCCCGACCTCCTAGGTTCCTCAGGAATACTAACCGTATCATCAGTTGGAGGAATAACTTCCTCCATCTGTTCCTCGGTTGTTGGTTCTGGAATCTCCGACAGCTCGAAGGTTCTATTACTCGTCTTGTTCTTGAGAAATTCTTTCTCTAAGAACGTCGTACTAGCCGCAACAAAAACTCGATGTTCGGTAGACGAATAGAAGTAATGCCCAAATGTTCCTTTTGGATAACCTATAAAGTATGTCTTGACCGATCGCGGGCCAAGCTTATCCTCGTGTCTCCACTTGACATAAGCCTCGCAGCCCCAAACCAGAATAATGGACAAGTTAGGGACCGTTCCCTTCCACATTTCATATGGAGTCTTGTCGACAACTTTAGTCGGACTTCGGTTAAGTATAAGAGCAGCTGACAAAAGAGCAAAACCCCATAATGAATCAGGCACTACCGTGTGACTCATCATGGATCGAACCATATCAAGTAAGGTTCGATTTCTCCGTTCGGACACACCATTTAATTGAGGTGTTCCAGGTGGAGTTAACTGTAAAACGATTCCACAGTCTTTAAGGTGTTGATCAAACTCATTTGAAAGATATTCGCCACCCCGATCTAAACGGAGTGCTTTAACCTTTCTACCCAGTTGGTTCTCAACCCTGTTCTGGTATTCCTTGAATTTCTCAAAGGACTCACTTTTATGCTTCATTAAGTAGACATATCCGTATCTACTCAAATCGTCCGTGAAAGTGATAAAATATCTATAGCCATCTCTAGCTGTAATTGACATAGGTCCACAAACATCAGTATGTATGAGTCCTAATAGGTCACTAGCGCGCATTCCAACACCTTTGAAGGAAATTCGAGTCATTTTGGCAATGAGACATGATTCACACGTGCCATATGTAGAAAAATCGAATGCGGGAATAGTCCCATTATCGACGAGTTTCTTTACGCGTTTCTCATTTATGTGTCCCATTCGACAATGCCATAGATAGGTTTGATCTTTGTCACCAACCTTTATTTTCTTATTATTCACGTGTAATACTTCCGTGGTTTGGTCTAAGATGTAAATTCCTTTCATGGAAACTGCTTTGCCATAAATCATTTCATTGAAAGAGAAAATACAGCTATTATCCTTTATTGAAAATGCAAAACCGTCTTTAGCAAGTACAGAAACAGAAATAATGTTCTTAGACAAACTGGGTACATAGTAACAGTTATATAAAAATAACTCCAAACCACTAGGGAGTTGGATTACGTATGTTCCCTTCGAGACAGCAGCAACTCGTGCTCCATTCCCGACTCGCAGGTCTACATCACCTTTTTCGAGAGGTATGATGTTGTTTAGGCCCTGCAAATGATTACACAGATGAGAACCACAACCAGTATCAAGTACCCAAGTTCCGAAACTTGCATGGTTAATCTCAATCATATGAATATAAGATGACATACCAACAGGAACGACGCGGCCTGCTTTGATGTCATCACGGTAGACGGGACAGTTCCTCCTCCAATGTCCAGTCTTGTGACAATGGTCGCACTCAATGTCAAAGCCCTTGCTCTTTGCCTTGCCCTGTGAGCCACTAGTCTCACCGGGCGCACTCTTACTGTTTCCTGGCTTTTTAAACTTTGGCTTACCTACAGCTAGGTCGCCATGAGCCTTGCCCTTACCTTTACCCTTGTTGGAAATCGTGAGAACATCCTGCTTCATGCTCCCACTCAATTTCATATCCTTCTCGGTCTGTACGAGAAGGGAGTGTAGCTCATGAGGACTCTTTTTCAAGTCATTCATATAGTAGTTCGCCCTGAAAAGGGCAAAACCATCGTGAAGAGAATGAAGCATTCGGTCTATGACAATGCTCTCACTGATTTTACAATCAAGTGCCTCCAGCTTCTCGACATTCTCAATCATGTGAAGAATGTGTGGGCTAACCGGTTGGCCCTTCTGGAGTTTCGCATCAAAGAAGCGACAGGTATGCTCATAAGTAACGATTCTCGGTGCCTTTGAGAACTCGTTAGTGAGCGTGGTGAAAATCTTGTTTGCACCCTAAGCAATGAAGCGTCTCTGCAAATTGGTTTCCATTGCAAAGATGAGTACGTTCTTTATCGCACCCGCTTCCATAACAAAGTCACTATAAGCGAGTGACTCGTTGACTCCTGCATTGGGGCCTGGTTTACGGTATTGGCTCGATTAAGTACCGAGCTTACCGTCAAGAATGGCGGCATTCCGTAGTCTTTGCCTCCCGATCCGCAAAAGTTGGACCCGTCGTTTTTCAGACGTGTGAACTGATTCATTTGGTCCATGAATATTTTCAGCCAGGACTCGCGTTCAAGTGTGGCACTAGGCATTTGGGTTGCGTTATTTCCAGACATTTTGTTGTAACAGTATTATCAAAATAAACGTGTTCTACACTGCGAGAAGAAGAATAAAAATAATAAGCATGTGCATCGTTTATATTTTTAAGTCTAATGAACTACTGTCATAACGCGAAGACTCAAAACATTTATACAATTGACCTCCCTCAAGAATTATATAAATGATCCCAAGACTCAATTCTCTGTAAATTGATAAGCTAACCTTTTAGCTAATTCTACCGTTAGAATTCTTGGTCGATAAATTTCTATAAATTCTATCTTTAGTCCATCATAACCACGAGAAACTCTTCGGACTATGATGTTGAGGTAAACTAAGTCAACACAACTACTTACCCAACGTAGAAGGGGTCATATTATGCCTACCGACGAAGAAGAGATTCATAGTTGTTTGACCTTATAAAGACTAATCTCAATTTCCGTTTTAGAGGAAGATCCCATCAACTTTTTTTTAAATTCATTTTAAGTGAACTAATATCTAGCATGCGAGAATGAATAAACTAAGGTGATGGCTTAATAAGTCTATGACATCTGTATGTCCATGAAAACTAACATACAACCTATATGAGTCAATTTTCATGCATTTTAGTAGTAGGTGGTTTGGTTTTAGGCGGAATATGATGCATAAACTATCATGTGAATGAAAAGCAATATGAATGAAAACGTAAAACAATAAAAGTCCTAGTGTGGCCTATCCTATCAAAATAAACATTAAATACAAGTTTGGAATCCATCCTTGGACCCGCGAAGCTTGTCTTGATGTTTCATCTTGATCCATGTAGCGGGAGTGAGCTCCAATCTCCATCTTTAGTCTTCTTTTGAAAAATACAATAAATAAAATTTACATAATAAACCTATTTATTACATTCTAATTTCAAAACCCAAAACTAAAGAAAAATAAAGGAGATTCGAGATCTCATAATTACATAAAAGTTATGTTTCCTTCATTACGAAAACATAATTAACTAAGGCCACACTAAGTATTACAAATTACAACCGATTGCAAAAAAAAAAATACGTAAATAAATTCATTCAACGATTCATTCAACAAAAATAAAATGCATCAACTAAAAATAAATTAAACATATATGACACAATTCCTTAATTATGTTGATTAATTTTATCCAAACCACCTATTTAAATCAAATTAAGTGACAATTCCTCAATTAATCACATTAAATTTAATCTTAATTCATATTAAACTTGTAATATGAATTTAATCTATCAATATTTTAAACTGCTTTAAAATAATTTGGTATCTTAAAATTGTGAACCGTTTCACAACAATTAATCATACATTGTAAAGGTAATGTATAATTAATATTGGCCAAAACAAACAAAAACAAAATACCTTTTTTTTTATATGTCTCGGCTAATAAAGGAAAAACAAAACAAGTTTTTTTTTTTTTAAGAATAACAAAAAAAAAAAAAAAAAAAACATGTTTTTTCTTATTTTGTACACGGTTTTATCTGTAAAAACCGAAACAAGACAAAATTTTTTTTTTTTAAAAACAATTTGTCCTCTTTGAACAGTAACCACGTGAACAGTAACAAGAAAAAAATTTCTTTTCTCGGATGCTTTTCAAATCGGCATAAACAAAAACAGCCGCAACAAAAACTTTAATCGGTTTTTCAGGAAAAACCGAAATAAAAAAAAACATAAAATAATTTTTTTTTGTAAATAATACTGTTCATCCGTGAACAGTAACGGAAACGAAAAACAAAAATTCCACGGCTCAAAAAAAATCCAGCCGATTATATTTTTTTTCTCGCTAACCCTAATTATTGTTTACAAACAATTTTATGAAAATCATCAAAATTAAAATTCGTGGCCTTAGCTCTGATACCACTTGTGGGATTTATCTGTATGCATCCCTTTAATTTAAGGATTATAACGAATCATAAAGTGATGATTACTAGTCATAAAATTAAATTGCATAAACAAAAACATAAAGGATTAAGAAATAACCTTCGGTCCTAGAAGAAACGGCCTAAGAACAATATCAAAGTTGATATTCGCCTATCAGTTGCACCCAAGACGATATGAGAAATGTCCTTTGATTATGCTAGAATCGATCCAAGAATTAACTGATTAATTTTTTAGGTTTTTTTTTTGTGTTTTTCGTAGAGATGAGAGGCAAGAGTGAGATAGAAAAATTAGGTAAAAAAAATTTAATCTTATCTCTCCCTTTAACCGTGTATGAGAGAGAGATTAGGGTAGAATTTTTTTACTAATTACTCGGCCCATAATCCGAAATTAGGAGAGTTATTTCTCTTATTTTCGGTTATTTCAAAAATGTATAAAATGTGTAAATTGTCATCTAGTGAGGATCGAACCCATGACCTCTTGGTTTGAGTACCCTCACTATTACCACTATGACACATTCATCTTGTTGATATTAAATATAACCAATTACATTTAATTACGAATTAACATATTAATTCGTCCAAGCTAACATTACATACTTTTAATTAAATATAACTTATTATATTCAATTTACGAATTGACAGTTAATTCGTCTCAACTAATATTATTTAATCTTCATTAAATAATTGTCTCATCAACACATTGACTAACTGTTTAGTCATATAAGGCATCAATGTGATTATATTTCTATAACCACATCTCTCAAACACATCCTATAGGTGTGACCTTTAGGGACCAGTTGATCACCGCCATCTGTATGATAATAACGTCAAACTTTCTAGCAAGCCAACCATTATTAGGTAATCGTTAATCAACTGATTAAAATACGAAGTATACCCTTGTGAACCTGTAAGAGATTTACAATTGTTATCACACTAATTTGTGGAGGACACAAGCTCCAAAATGTGGACACCGGTGCAGCAGAGGCCCAACACGAGATATTCACGCTTCCGCACAACAAATGTCAGGAACTATACAATCGTATTGTACTCCATATCTTAATTAGAAAATTGTACAACAACAACAACATTACCCCAGTGCCTTAATGGCTCCCGCAAATTGCGAGGTAAGGGGGGTCAGATGTACGCAGCCTTACCCTTGTGTTAGCAATACAATGAGGCTATTTCCGAATGACCCAAGATGAAAATTGCGTCAAGAACTGCATCGAAGGACCGCTACTTCACAAAAGAAAGAAGCACATACACTTTTGTGAGCCATTTTGATTTATTCCATTATAATCCATAACCAAAGAGTAATGAGTCTTTGGCTCCATTGAAAATATGGAAAATTAATCAGAAAAATGTACTAAAACAAAATTCAGAAATCACAAACATGAAATCAAAATTCTATAACTTTAGTATAAAACTGAGGAACTATACATGACCACTTGTACTACAACCAATGGTATAATCTATAAACAACAAACTACAAAATCATTCTCCAATATTGTTGAAAAGTGTGGATAAAAGCTATAAACAAATAAATATATCTATTAAGAGCTCAACCTAACAAGAAACACGATTATTCCTTCACAAAGACTTGACCTGGTGAATGTATTATAGTATTTTACAATGAGATGCCCATGAGACCTCTGGCAATAAATGTGACACCCTCGGATTTCTACGAAAAGAAAATGCAAACTTTGCAGCGGAAAAAGCGATGTTTTTAAAACTTTATATTGAAAACCACAGAGTCACTATGCAAATCAAAAAGTTGAGTTTTAATAAAGCTTTTATACAAAATACAACTTAGCAAGATGAGCGGAATCTTAATCCCTAAATAAAACTCAAATATAAAAACTATGTACATTTCTAAACTACAACGAGGAAGGCAATCGTTGTAAGTACAACGCTCGCTAGCTCACACGTCTTCACCCCCAAGAAGCAACACTATCACATGTCTTTCATGTAAACATGAACGCCACAGTCAGTGGGGAGTAACTCAAGGTTCTCCCAGCCACATTATATCAAAATGAACATCACAAAGAACTCAAATAAACAAGGCATGTTAACCAAGAAGTAAATAACTTGAACAATTATAATCATGGGATCATACATGTCGAACATGATAAGAGAAAGCATAGTAGAATAGCAATTGAAAATGTCCAAGGCATACTCAAACTAGTGAAGTAAAAGAAATAATCATAGGTATGATAAGAACAACACCAGTGCGAGTTCCAATGAAAGATGGCACATGCAACTATCCAAGGCAATGGAATATAGACCGACATATGTAAAACTTGTGAGTACGAAAGAAATGAGAGAAACATTCATCACTTGCCGATCATATTGAGACTAAGAGGCTTGCATCTCACCTCCTAGTGCCGATACGATCAAAAGACTCTAAATGAGAGATACATCATCGAAACAATCAAGGTATCGCTCCCACGGGAATGGCATATGTAAAGCATCATAACTATACAAGACTTTTACTCTCTAAGACTCAAATCCTCCCGGTAGGATGACGATCATAATACGGTCCTAGTCTAAATCTGGCCAGACTCTCGGGGTGTACTTTTCCCGATTCGACATGTGATAAACGTTTCGCAACCAAGATTCGATCGAAAAAACGGAAGTCGAGTACCCCGAATTCGACAGAACGGTACGAAAAAGGCGGAAAGAGCATGAGTTAATCAAATCCGGCAGAACGGCATGGAAGTGGCGTAAACAATGTCAAGCTAGCATGCTATGCACAATGACACTACCATAATTAAACAACCAAACAACAATACTAGACCACTATCCTCTCGGTATGTGATAAACATCTCACATCCAAGACTCGAGCAACAAAACAAAAGTCGAGTACCACGAATTCGGCCAAACGGCACGAAAGAGGCGGAAAGAGCATGAGTTAACCAACACTTGGCAGAACGGTACAAGTAAGGCGTATAGATAAGTTAAGCAAGAAGACATAGCATTATGGTATTTTCACAAGAATACGACTCATTACAAGTAGTTACTTAGAATAAATCACTCATACTTCAAATATGATGAAAAATGAAAAGGAGCAAGTAACAACCCATAAGTGAAATATACTATACCATTTCATTCTTTTATAGCATGAATAAACATTATGTTTCATATTTATATGTCACTTGAGCTTAAAATCGAACAAGTGATAACAAATGACTTAAGTGATACGAAACACATGGCAAAATGTAAACAAATGGATATGAACTCAAATATAAAGTATATAGCAACATTTCATACTTTCCTATCATGAATAAATATTTTATTTCACATTTACATGTTACTTGAACAAAGTATAAACAACCGATAACAAATGAATTAACTAATACGAAACACGAGGCAAAACGTAAACAAACCAAAATCTGAACCACCCATAAGTAGACCTGACAAAACCAACCCGACCCGATTGACCCGACCCGAGATCCGAAATTGACCCGAACTGCCGCACCCGATAACACCTGAAACCCGAATTAATCCGAGCCGACCTGAAAATGTCCCGAGCTTTCATAGACCCGTATTAACCCGATTCGAAATGACCCGACCCGAAACTGCCCAACCCGAAAATGGCCCGACAAAACATAACTTTAATTGGCCCTAAAAGACTTAAAATTCCTTTTTCCTTCTTAATCATTGACCCGAAAATGACCCGACCCGAAATGACCCGATCCGCTTGACCCGAAACAACCCGACCAACAAACCCGAAATAGACCCGTAAACCCAAAATGACCCGGCCCGAACTAACTCGAATATTTTAGAAACCCGAAATGACCTGACCCGAATTGGCCCGACCCGAACCCAACCCGTTAACCCGATTTGTCAGGTCTACCCATAAACATATATACGAGTCAACAAGGGAAACTTGGGTCACGATACGAATAAAAAGCATAAACAACCATCTTATATATATATATATATATATATATATATATATATATATATATATATATATATATATATATATATATATATATATATATATATATATATATTAGTATTTGGATCACATGAGTTCACCTCCTAAGTGTGAGTCCATGGAGTCCTCTTTAGGGCCATTGGATGAGGGAGTTGGAGGGCTGAGATTGAAAGCAAAAAAGAGGGGATTAATGCCTAATTAAACACTCTCCCTCTCTATTTTACTAATCCACATTAATCAAATATTAATCCACTATATAACATTTATTTTTCTACCCACTTCTCTCTCATTCACACAATTCATTTGTCTACTCCTTCTTTAAAACCCAAATTAATTCAAAACCCAAATAAATACTCTCATCCTAACCAAAAAAAAACCCAAATTTATTCACCACCCACCACTACTTTGCACCACCACCACCGACCAACCCATCACCGGCCACCACCTCCACACAGCCACCACACCACAACAACACCCACAACCCGACACACCACCACCCACTTCTTCCTCCTCTTCTCTCACCGCCAACAACACCACGCACAACCACGGACCTACCCATCATCGGCCTCCCTCAACAAACACCACCCCACCCCTCGCCACCACCCACAACAAACAAGACCACTCACGGCCACCACACCAACGCACCTCCTCACCCAAGACGACGGCCACCACCCGACGCATCAACTCCCTCTTTTCCACCATCACGACCTCCACCAACCCCGCCACCTTCTCCCTTTCTTTTTTCCCAGATATAATCCCCCCACCATCATCCGTCTGTCCTTCAACCACCACACAACAAAAACATCCGCCCTCCCACCACCAACAACCGCGCCCTATCCCACGAAAATCACGACAACCAGCCGTCCTTCCTCTCTCCGGCTCGTTTCAAATCCAAGAGGCTTTTTTTTTCGTTTTAATTCTTTCTCAAAATATTGTTCTTTTCTTGTTTATGATTTCGAATTTTTGTTTTTATTTGTGTTTTCATTTCTTTAAAACTTTGGTTCTTTTTTGTTTTTCCTGATTTCTTTGATTTTTTATTTTAATCTTAGATCTATAGAATATGTAGTAGATTTTTGATTTTTTAAGTGTAATTTTTTTATTTTTATTCATAGATCTACTTATATACTTTGTTTATTTTAATCTTAGATATATTTAAAATGTCATCTCATTTCTATTTTTTAGATTTGTTTTTTCAAATCTCATTTTTCACTTTTTTTTGTTGATTTTAATCTTCTATTTTAACTTATCTTTATTAAAGTTACACTTATATCTATTAAAGTTACATTTATACTTTAATGAATTAAAGTTACACTCTTAATGGTTTAAAATTATACTTATTTCTATTAAAGTTACACTTATACTTTAATGGATTAAAGTTACACTCTTAATGGTTTAAAATTACACTTATTTCTATTAAAGTTACACTTTATCTATTAAAGTTACATTTATACTTTAATGGATTCAAGTTACACTCTTAATGGACTAAAATTACACTTATCTCTATTAAAGTTACACTTATTATTTCTATTAAAGTTATAGTTTTCTCTATTAAAGTTACAGTTTTTTTTGTTAAAGTTACACTTATCTTTATTAAAGTGATACTCTCAATGGACTATTAAAGTTACATTTTTCTCTATTAAAGTTACATTTATCTCTATTAAAGTTACAATTTTTTCTATTAAAGTTACACTTTTCTCCTTTAAAATTACACTTATCTGCATTAAACTTACACTTATCTCTATTAAAGTTACCCTCTCAATGACTAAAGTTATACTCTCAATGGATTAATATTACATTTTTAATATGGACTAAAGTTACACTCTCAATGGATTAAAATTACATTCTCAATGGACTAAAGTTACACTTTTAATATGGACTAAAGCTATACTCTCAATGGACCAAGTTATACTCTCATTGGACTAAATTTACATTTTCAATGGACTAAAGTTACACTTCTAAAAGAATAAAGTTACACTTTTTGTTGTTAAAATTACACTCGTAAAAGACTAAAGTTACAATAAATTGTGATAAAATTACAAAAATTCAAAACATTATTCGTCAAAATCACTCGAGAAAGACTAAAGTTAAACTCGTAAAAACGCAAAATTGTCGTAAACTTTATTTAAAATTACAAATTTCAAAATAATATCCCTCAAAACCGCTTCGTAGTTTAAAGTTACACTTTTTTCTGTTAAAGTTACACTCTAAAAATACTAAAATGTCGTAAACTCATCTCAAAATTCAAAAAACAAAATACTATACGTCAAAACCGCTTTTTTTTGTTACAGTTACACTTTTTTTGTTAGAATTACACTCGTAAAAGACTAAAGTTACATTTGTAAAATACTAAAAGTGTTACAAAATTTGTATACTTTGAAGTATAAGAAGACAAAAAATAATGTTAAGTGTGTATGAGAATGAATTAGTGAATATATAATTAAAGTTAGAGAGAAAAATTGGGATTAATTAGAGTATAGGAAACTCATTAGTGTTAAGTGTGTTTATTGTCTTCAATCTCAACCACCCATATTTGAAGATCTAGTGGTTGAAGATAGGACTTAGAGACTCAAAAAATATGGAGGAGTCATAAGAACCCCTCTCTCTCTCTCTCTCTCTCTCTATATATATATATATATATATATATATATATATATATATATATATATATATATATATATATAGGGTTGAGATCCCATGAGAACCATCTTTACATGAGAACCGTGAGAATCTCGGGTTCATAACTGTTGTACCAAAGGTTCAGAACTTTTATACATGAGGTTCAGAACTTTAATACCAAAGGCTCGGTCATTTAAGAGAGTATGGTAATCACTGCAACTTCTAATTCAGGTACATACATGATATCCGCGTAATTGTTTTGTCTCACGGAACCAGATTTTCACAAATGGTGCTTTTAAATATAATGAAGTTGTCTACCGTTATTATCAAAGTGCTGATTTTGTAGTTATGCAGGATGATCAAACCATACAAGGTACAAGTAAATTATTATCACCTTTTAATTTGTATTTGATTATCCACATATTATGGAGGTTCCCAGTCTAAATTGCGATTTAGATGAGAAAAATGAAGGGACACGATATAAGGAGATGAAGAAGCAAGAAGGAAAGGAAGGCGGCGGCCCACGGTGGTGCGGCGTGGAAGACGCGGTGGTCTTGGCCTAAACTGGGCTCGACGAAAGGATGAGGGAGCAGGGGTGGTGGCTTTGGTGCGACACGAATAGGAGATCGGCGAGAAATGGGGAAAACAGAGGAGTATGAGGCCGTGGTGGTTTATGGTGGTGATTGGCGGCCAATGGTGAGTACCAGGTTGTTCACGGTGGTGAATAAAGTTCGGTTAACGGTGTCGATTTTATGATCGACACTAACGATGGAGGTAAATTGGCTTTTTGGGTTGTTTGTATTTGTTGTTAATTATATCGATGATGATGGTGATTTATGCAAAAATGTTGGTCGAAGTGCAGGGAGAATGGTGGTTATTATGTCACAGTAGCGGCGTTGGTGTCGGGTGGCAGGCTATTGCGGCAAATGTGGGCGATGGTAGTAATCGGGAATGGTGGTGATTGGTGTAGGCGTGAATGGTGGTGATAATGATGTAGTGTGGTAGGTACGGCTATGGTGGTGATAAGGGTGTTTTTGGGTTCTGAACATTTGGTATTAAAGTTCTGAACCTTGGGTTCTCATGGTTCTCATGAGAAGGGGGTTCTCATAGGATCCTAAATCTAAATCTATATTATATATATATGTGTGTGTGTGTGTGTGTGTGTGTGTGTGTGTGTGTGTGTGTGTGTGTGTGTGTGTGTGTGTGTGTGTGTGTGTGTGTGTGTGTGTGTATGTATGTGTGTGTGTGTGTAATACTACGGTTTTCTATGTCTTTGGGTACTCTATCGAGTGGGGCTTACTCTATCGAGTAAGTATGTTTTTATACGAAACAGTAGTCTGTCTGATGGGTACTCGATCGAGTATGTGTGGCACTCGATCGAGTAAGTTGTTCTTACGGGTTATTTTAGCCGGGTTTTGTTAATAACGCGTGATTAGTATTTGAGGGTTCTGTCACCCTTCTTAATCAGTTTTAAGTTTTCTAAAAACCTTTTAAAGAGAAGAAGAAGTTACGTAGCTTTCATTCATCGCGTTATTAGCAAATCCCAAGGACTAGGATCGTCGGATCGTCTTGTTCTTTACACCGTTCAGTTCGTCGCGTTAAGGGTAAGATTCTTGTATAATTTATGTGTTTCGTTGAGTTTCTTTAAAACCCTAATTGGGTAATGTTGGGGGTTTTGGGTGATTTGTATGGTTGTGGTGGTAATTGTATATTTGTATGTATGCATGTTATAGGAGGAGGATTCGTAGAGGAGACTTTCTGATTAGCTGCTAGATAGTCTGTGGTGATTGCTATCTCAGGTAGGTTCGCCTACTTAGTACTGTTGGTCGTCTAAAGTGTCTTCTGATGTGGTTTGGTTGTTGTAATGTCGGTGTGGTTGATCAATTGTGATAACTGGTTGTTGTTGCGTTGTTTCATTTATCGTTGTTGTGGTGCACCTGATTGTGATTGTTTGTCTATGGTTCTCGAGGTGCGTCCTCGTCTGAGTGGAGTCACTTGCGGGAGTGGCTTCACGCCCGTTGTTCGCCCTCCGTGGAATCCACCACAGGAGGGGATGTGCACATTAATGGACATGGATTTATCGCTTGTTATGATGAGCAGGGATTGGTGGGTACGTCTGCGGTCCCCCACTGGCAGGGATGGTCCAGTGGACAGTCGGT
Organism: Silene latifolia; assembly: GCF_048544455.1. Taxonomy (NCBI): domain Eukaryota; kingdom Viridiplantae; phylum Streptophyta; class Magnoliopsida; order Caryophyllales; family Caryophyllaceae; genus Silene; species Silene latifolia. The sequence goes on from NC_133538.1 coordinate 394,266,133, forward strand.
GACGGTGATTGGTTGGAGGAGATGTGATGTGTGTATGTTCTGTTGTCCCTGTGTTGTGTCTGTGGTTATTGGTGTGTTTGTTCAGTTACTGACCTTGTGTGGTTATGTCTTGTTGTTTGTTTCTGTTGTGTCTGCCGTGATCCCTTATGGTGAGCAGTTAGTCTTAGCAGGTTGTGATCTGGATGTTAGGTGGGTGCTTGGCGGGATGAGTCTTTCACGAGTTACAACAGAAGTAGTCCACATAGCTGACAGTAGTTTGAGTTGTACCTTTATATACATGTACCTTTAGTTTGTTAATCACTATAATGTAACTTAATTGTTCTTTTATCAATATTTGATTACTACTGTCCTCGGGCAACCGGGATAGTGACGCCCTTATATGCTAGGGAAGGTCTTGTTAAGGCTCCTGAGTATATGCGGGTGTCACAATATATATATAGAGAGAGAGTCAGGTTCAGATGAGTCCACAAATTTGGTTGAGTCCGTAAGTCCTATTCTTAGCCATTCATTTTCTGAGTGTAACTTTACTTCTTTATGATCGTAACTTTAGTCATTTATTGATTTATGAGTTGAATTTTTAGCTTTTAAGGTCATTATGTATATGAAAATTTGAATTTATAAATTTTAACAAAAATATATGTAACTTTATTGTTTTACGAGTATAACTTTAGTCGTTTTAGGTGTAATTTTAGTCATTTTAGGTGTAACTTTAGTCGTATGGTGGTTTCTATGCATAAATTTGAATTTATAAACTTTTACGAGTGTAACTTTACCCCCTTTCAAGTGTAATTTTAGTCGTTGGAGTCGTAACTTTAGACGTATAGTGGTTTGTATGTAAAAATTTGAATTAATATACATCACTATTGTAACTTTAGTCCTTTCAAGTGTAACTTTTGTCCTTCAATAATGTAATTTTAGTCCTCGAGGTGTAAGTTTAATCAATAGAGGTGTAATTTTATTGTATTACGAGTGTAACTCTAGTCCTTGAATTTGTAATTTTAGTCGTCGAAAGTGTAACTTTATACTAATAACTCTTCTTTCTCAGTATGTAAAAATTTGAATTAATATACATCACTATTGTAACTTTAGTCCTTTCAAGTGTAACTTTTGTCCTTCAAGAATGTAACTTTAATCTAAAGGTGTAAGTTTAGTAAATAGAAGTGTAATTTTATTGTATTACGAGTGTAATACTAATCCTTGAATTTGTAATTTTAGTCCTCGAAGGTGTAACTTTATACTAATAACTCTTCTTTCTCAACCACCACCATCACCCCAGTCCCACCACCACCTCCAAACCGCAATGACCAAAAACACCACCGACCACAAACGGCACAAATAAAAAAAATTTGAAAAAAACCAGTCCCACTACCACACCCACGACATCACCACCCAAGCCCCCGCCTGACCCACGACATCAACACCCTACCACCACCACCACCTGACACCTTCAACAAACATAAAAATTCAGATCTACTCCCCCTCCCTCATCACCCAATCACCACCGCATCTCCACCCATACCACCAGCCGCAACTCCCATGTCCAAAAAGCAACAACCAACAACAATAATAACACTTATTATCTTATATCTGAAAAAAAAAGGAGAAAGGAAGGGAGGCGACAGATGTGGTGGGTAGGCGGGAGAAGAGGAAGAGGGGGAGAGAGGCGGCAGTGCGGTGGAAGAAGGGGAAGAGGCGACGGTGGCTCAGATCTGGAAAAAAAAAGGGGGGTGAGGCGGCAGCTAGTAGGCGGCGGGGGAGAAGGAGGGCAAGCGGCGCTGGGTTAGCGGTTGCGAGGTGGTGGTGGTAGTGGTAGTCGTGGTGGTCGTGGCAGGCGAGAGGAGAGGAGAAGAGGTGGTGGTTGGGGAGATTTAGGGTTTGTTTAGAGAGAGGAGAGAAGGAAGAGAGAGAAGTGCAGTGAGTGAAATGAGAGAAATTAGGGTTTATATTCAATTCACTCTCAGCCACATATTTTAATTTAATCCTAGCCTTTCATTCCCTTATTTTGATCTAATCTTGGCCCTTCATCTTTGTCATCCAAAGGCTTAAATTAGGACTTATGGACTCAACCTAAAAGGTAGGACTTGAAACGGTAAAACATGCGCCATTTACTCATACGGACTCCGAATCGAATGATTCAAGTGGCTAGACCACTTAGCTTTTCGACGCTGATCTAACTGTCATATTTTTAGAGGTGCTGGAGGTCGTCCCGGTCCGCTATGACAGGTGTCCCGGCCGGTACGGGTGAGGCTCATCCCGGTGGGATGGAGGGTGTCCCGGTGGGACGGCTTCAAGGCTAATAAAACTCAAGTGCTGGACTTCGTCCCCGTCAGGGATGGATTTGTCCCGGTGGGACGGCCGGGCACGCCTAAGGGAGAGCAAGGGATGAGTCTAATTGATTTGGGATTCGTTCTAAGCTCGTTCCACCCATTCCATACACAAGTGAGGCGGTTTTATACATGCTTTTCTACCCAATTAAAAACATAAACATTTCTAATGTGATTTCATCTAATTAATTAACAAGATATGTAATTAAAACAAGTTTATATAACTTGAGTTGGAAATTAACAAGCAATTAATTTCTCATCCAACATCACCCAATTGTCCCAATTCCAACACTTCCAACCAATTATCCTATAACCTAATTAAAACATGTAAATTAGAGCATATATGAGATGGAATTCAATAGTTAACATGTTCAAGCATCCATCTTTACCCAATTGTTCCAATATCAGTATTTCCAACCAATCATTCTCATGACTCAATTAAACATGTTAACATGGCATAGTTAAGACGGATTATTCTCTAATTAATATATGTAAACAACCAATTTCACCCAATTGAAAGTAAATGTGACAACATACTCAAAATTCCTCATACTAACTTAAGACAAATTCACACATCAATTTATCAAGCAAGAAACATGTAAAGTTTCCATCTTTAGCAATCAAAAGGCTAAACAATAACAATTAAGCACACAAATTGACATAATATCGAGTAACTTATCACCGTTACCTTTTAACTCTTCTATGAATACGATTCCGACTCAATACTATCCCGGAATGCTAAAGCTTCATCCTAGAACAAGTTTATGGCAAAAAGGGTGAGAAAACTCATCTCACAAAAAGATGGATTTTCTAAAAGGTACAAAAGACTAAACTTTCTTACCTAGATAGATGGATGGCGAGGAGAGGAAGAGAATGGCGCGAAAATCACGAGAATTGGCGATAAATGAACAAGTTATGGTGGATCTAGGTTTGTATGGAGGTTGTGTAACAATGATGATTTTTTAGGAGGATTTTCAGAATTGTTGAAGTAGGAAGATGATGATATGAAGGTAGATGGAGTGTTTAGAGAAGAGAAAAGGGTAGGAAAGAAAGCCCAATAGACATACTAGGCCCAACATCACTCATTGAGTCGATTACTACTAAAAACACGTCTCAAAGCCTACTATAATCTATGACGATTAATATCATCATCATTATTTTTATTATACATATAAAGCAACTTTTTATTAAAAAAAGGATTTAAAATATAAAATGGCTAATTAAGTTATAAATTCCAATACGGGAATTTTGCGGGTGTTACAATAAATAGCATTCTTTGCGTAATATATTTCTCAGATATGTAATGCACTAATTATGGAGATTTTGCTACCTTCTGTATTTGCAGAATTAGGGCTATAATTAGAAAAAAACAGATCATATATGAAGAGTTAGGAACGATAAACACCTAAGAGGGGGAGGGGGTGAATTAGGTGTACCTTTTTTAAAATTTTGTTCTTAACTTAGTTACTTGATAACTTAAGTAAAGAACCTTGAAGTACAAACCTTGAAATTCATAATAGAATGTAAGTTCACAAGATTGTACAGCCATTTTATGTCACAGTATAGCTGATTGTGACACAGAACTTGACTAGATATAAGCAACAAATAGCAAAGTGACAGAACGTAAAAGTAATTGAACAAACAAACGACATTTAAAAATTGGTTCAGCCTCTATTCTGAGGCCTACGTCCAACCGTTATTTTATTGTTTGTTTAGAAATTTATTCAAACTTACTAAACCCCTTACAATGAAAATAACTGCCAACCTACTCTGGTTGAACTCAAACTTAAAGCTACTCCGCTTCAAAAGTTTATGGGTTCTATCTCAAGGTGTACAGAATCTTTGAATCTCAAGAGTTCACTTGATGAACATGGAGATTACAATCTTTAAATGCACAAATGATTTGCAAGGTTTTACAATAAATGCTTTGGAAAGTCTTGAGAAATAAATGATGCTAAGACTTGATATTTATAGTTGAAGTAGTAGTCTTAAGGTGAATACTTTAAGATTAATTAATCACACAATAAAATAACTAGCCTTATTTGATTGTAAGTGTTAGGTGTTGCGTGTGAGTGCAACAACCAGGTTGCTTTGCTTCTTATTTCAGTTTTAAAATTTCAACACATTTGACAAGTGACAACTTATCACAAATGGAAAAGTGCTTTAGTACTTGACTAAATCAACTTTCCATTTATGTAAAAGTAGATGCACAACTTTAGAAGAGTCAACATGTGAGATTTGCAAATTGATTTATTTGTTTTCAAAGTGGGATAATTCAATTGTAAAATCTTTGAGAATATCAAATTTGTAAATATTTTGACACTTAAATATTTCGAGTAAAAAGATCCTCCATACGGTAGTATCAGAAACCACAGTGCAGTGCACTGTTGCATGGTTTTGCGGCTACTTGACATAAGTGAGAGTGTTACACTTACTCTTACAATTTTCGACTAAGGCTAGGATAATATCTTTGTCTTGACTTCTTGTTTGCTTCATCTTGATCATCTTGAAAGTCCATTTGATTGCTTCAATTACTAAGCAATTTCAACTAAAAGCAAACAATCAAATAACAAAGGGACTTGGCATCATCAACAAAATGTGTTCTAACAAATTCCCCCTTTGATGATGACAAGTCCAAACATGTGTGATATTCCCCCTTAGCCCATGGTTAGTCGGTCTTTGGTCATTTCAACATATACATAATTTATAAACATGATCAAGGTATTCGAAGGGTGCAACATGCTTGGCTAAAGTAGAACATCTAATCATGGTGGCTAAGACATAAACACGGTGAACCTTAGCCTAAGAGTTAAGAGATCACACATAAGCATACTTAAATGATGTGACCATAATTAGCGCATATTTAGCCCCCGAATTAGCCTTGTTCCCATGCTTTTTAGTGCATATTTGGGTCATTTCTTATCTTTAGTTCTTTGTTTTGCATATTCTTTGAGATTTTGATCCCTTGGTAGGAAAGGAGTAAGAATCTTGCATTTTCATGGCAAAACAAGACTAAATTGATCGAATTCAATGGCCAAGCATCAAGGAGAGACAAGATTAGAAGGCCTTTGTACATATGATAGTAGATGAGCAATGTTGAGAAAGGATCCTTGAGTCCCCAAGGAAATCCCCAAGGAATTTATGAAGAAAAGGGAAGAAAAGAAGAAGAAGCCTTGCTAAGGCACAATCCGTGCGGATTGTCCCCAATCCGGCCGTCCTCCAGCTGTAGAATCCGTGCGGCTTTCCACCAAGACGCTCGGATCCCACCTCCACAATCCGCCCGGATTCTCTTGAATCCGTTCGAATTCCATCGCCAGAATCCGCCCGTCCCGACCTTAATCCGCCCGGATTCCAGCACAACGCGATTTCCTCTTCTCCAAGCTACGAAGAAAGAAGCCCTTCCTTCGAAAAATACCGGCTCCTCCCTGCTCAATCTAAAAAGTGTAATTACTAGTTTAGCCCTTAGTTAACCCTAATGCATCCTCCCTAATTTCCACTATAAATACCCCATTAGTCTAAATTAGAGGAGCATGTTCTTCTTATCAACAATTAGAGTAGTTAATACCAATCAAATCTCTCTTTAGTTTTGTAATCAACAATTAATCAAGTTCTAATACAAGTTTTATTTCCTTAATCTCTCTTTTGTTCATCCTTTATTTTGGGTAATTGAAGATTATTTGGGTTATTATTGAGAGATTGACAACCTCTTAATCAAGCATTCAAGTACTTCTTTTATCTTTGCTTTATTATTGGAATCATTAGTAGGTATAATTCTCTTAATCCCTTTTAATTATTGTTAATTACTTTCATTTACTCATCATGTTTCATTTTGTTGGTATGATTGACAACCTTGCTAGCATGATCAACATGATAATGAGTGAGTAGTCTATTAGCTAGGGTTAATGGGTGATTAGGGGAAACCAACATGGGGAATGATTCATGCTTAAATTAATATGCTTTCATGTTTTATTTGCTTGCTTGTTTTGATCTCAACTCATGCACATGTTATATTTGATGAAATGCTAAGCCTATGAATCCTTGCATTTACTACCATCTTCTATCTTTTCAATGAGAGTTGTAAGACATAACCCAACTCGAGTCTCATTAGACCATGCATGTTGTTGAGTAGGGAAGATTAAGTCGACTTGTAGGTGTTGCACAATCTAATCGATTCGGCTCCGGGACCCAAACTTTCCTAGGATTGTAAGATATAACCCAACTCAATCCATCACAACAATAATCGCTTGCTTATAATTTGAGAACATGTTTGTATGATCAATTCCCATGATTCCCCTATGATCCCATGACACCCTAGTGCTTTTTAATCAATTGTTTACACCCCTTTTAATTCATCTTGCTAGTTTATTTTCATTGCTATTTTAGTTAGTGACCTTCTACATCAACCCAATTTGTGACACCCCCAAGACACCACTAGTTTCAATAGAAATCTCATTTCAATACCCGTCCCTTGGGATCCGACCTTTACTTGCCTCTTTACTAACTGTAGAGTTGTTTGTAAAGCTATAAATTGTGTTTTGATTCGGACGTGACCCAACGACCACACCTTTAATTGTGAACACGAAACGGACCGAACATTAAACCATTTCCCCCTCTTGACATCATCAAGGAGAGAGCATCAACATGTTCAAGGATAGCTAAATAGTTCAAAACACACGCAAATATTGGTCAAGAAAAATAAAAAAACATCCAAAAGTGCATAAGAGTTTCAAAGTCAAAGAGCCAAAGTAGGATAATAGATAAAAGGGTTAGGTAGGCATGAGCTTAAGCCGTGAATTTTGGCTTCTTATCATCAAGACGTTCAAATAGATCCTTGTTCATGGTACGAAGACCGGCCACCTCATCCCGTAGCTTTGCATTTTCCATGATCAAATGATTAACGATCCCAACAAGTTGATCCAATTTTGTAAGAACCACCCCCTGTTCAACAGTAGATCCGGCAGTTGCATTACCCTTTCCCTGATTTGTCCTCATCAGTTTTCCATTGCGAATCTCCATGCTCATTTGGGAAAGGAGTCCCGGAGTCATCTCATCACTTAGCTTCTAAACAGCGGGGCTCCCTTTCAGCACTAAACCTTCCTTTTCAAAGATTAAAGAAAGCCATATCCCATAAGGAACCACTATGTTCTTATCATAGTTCCCATCTTGAAATTCTGCAGCTATCTCATTAATACGATGGAACATGAGACGAGGAAGGTTAATGGGAATGTGTTTGACAATATGGTGGATGAGGAGCATGTCGAGGAGAGAACATCTCCCTCGACTGTTGTTGCTAGGGACAAGGTTCCTAAAGACCAGATTGAAGATAAACCGGATTAGGGCAGGGAGTTCAAGGGCATAGATATTTGTAGGACCATGTTCATCATGAGGTCTAAGGACTTTCATAACCTTGGTAGATATGACTTCCTCAACCTCACCCTAGTCACGTTTTGGGAAGGTGGTTAACCCAACATCATGAATCCCCTAATGGGCAGCAAGTTGTTCGGTTGTAAGGACAAAGGGTTTTGATTGATATACGCCAAGAGGGTACCAGATGCAACATTAACCTTGACAGTAGCATAGAATTGAATAATCTCGGACAAGTACATAGAGCTATACTTGTCCAACATATTTACCCAACCTTGAGCTTCCATGGCCTCTTTGAAATACTTAAAAGCAGGAGAAGAGTCATACCAAGAATTCTTGTAACGCCTGCCAAAGCAACAGTTCAGAATACCGTGACACAACTTCAATGTTTTTTCGGGAAGATCAATGGAGTTAAGATGATTCAGAACATCATTTTTGAATTGATCGGTATGAGGTGCAAAAATCAGGTCCATGCAGATGTTGAGAGGAACCTTCTCCTCAATAATCTCATCCTCATTGATTCCATCCAAACTCAGCAAATCCCGATGATACCGAGGTTGTTTAAGTGCCTTGGTCCTTGAACCGGATCCCTTTCTTCTTTGAGTGACTTTGGGTTTTGGTGGCGATGCTTCCGGTGTTGCATCGTCGTCATCACCAAAGATTTCGACCATCTTCCGCTTAGATCGTGTCCGAGAGGACGGCTTTGAGAAAAGTGGGTCACACCCATCATCAACTTCCTTCTCAACATCACAATCATCAACATTGATTACCTCTTCAACAGTTGATGCCTTTGTTGCATCAGTCTCAGCCGGCACATCTTCCTTCATTCTCTCACTCACCAAGTCTTTCAAGATTTCATTCACACCATCATCCTTCTTTTCCTCATTTAATTTTTCTTCACCCTTTTCTTTTTCCTTTTTCTCACTTATTTCACTCTCTTTTTCTGATTTTTCTTCATTCTCTTTTTCTTCTTTTTCTTTTTCCTCACCTATTTCTCCCTCTTTTCTGATTTTTCTCCACTCTCTTTTTCTTTTTGCATTTCCTTCTGATTTTCAACATCTTTCATTTCCTTTTCACCAATTTCATCGTCACCGTCAGCTTCTCCCTGTTTGTCTTCATCAGATTCCCCCTCTTTTTCTTTCGAGGTGCCACCTTTTTCTTTTGATTTTTCACCTTCTTTGACTTGCATCTTAGTGGCTTCTTCCTCATCAGACCCAACATCTACTTCGGGATCCAAATGAAGTGAGATGGGAAGTCTCCTTCCACGACCGCCTCTGCCACGCCCACCACCTCGTTTTGCGGTTGTTTTCTTTCATGTCACAGTGGGCTTGACAGTAACAGAGGTGGTGTCTTTGGTAGTTTCAGTGGTAGTGGGAATCATTTCTTCAGTACTTGCAGCGGTTTTGGGGGCCATTTTTTGCTTTGCAATGAACTTTGGATTAAAGGTATTTCTAAGATTTATGAGTTCCTTGGACAATCTAGGTTTTGGAGGCATCTTTGAATATAAAGGGGTTGATTTTGACGGGTTTTTTTTTTTTTTTTGAAAATGAAGGGAAGTTGAAAAGGATTTCTATTGTTTAGTGGGTAAAAGGGGATTTTTGTGGATTTGTATAAAAGGTAATGATGTGTACGGTGGGGGTTAAAGAGAGGGTTTAATGTGGTCATATGAGGGGCACGGTTAATGAGGGTTAGGTGGAGTGTTTAATTGTAGTTGATGTGACATAAAGTGGGTGTGGCTCAATGCAAAAGAAAAAGAACTCAAGTGCAACTAAGGAATCTTGATTAAAATGCTCGATTTATATTTGCATGCACATGATGTTTATTTTGCTAATTAACACATTAATTCCAACCTCTAATCAATCATTGGAGAAAATAATTCAATTTGGCTACATGTCACCTAATAAACCAATTTCCGATCGAAGTCTTACGAATTGTTCTCTTTCCAACGGTTTTGTGAAAATGTCCGCAATTTGATTTTCCGTTCTACAAAATCTTAGACATATATTACCTTTCTCGACTTGATCACGCAAGAAATAATGTCTTATGTCGATGTGTTTAGTGCGCGAATGTTGTATGAGATTCTTTGATATGTTAATTGCACTAGTATTATCACAAAATATGGGAGTGGTCTCGAAAATAATACCATTATCATGCAATTGTTGACGTACCCAAAAAATTTGTGCACAACAAAGAGCGGCACTTACATACTCACTTTTGGCCGTGGATAATGCAACGGTGTTTTGCTTCTTAAATGCCCATGAGATGAGACATGGTCCTAAGAATTTACCAATACCAGAAGTGTTTTTCCTATCCAATGTGTCACCGGCATAATTCGCATCCGAAAATCCTACAAGATCAAGTTCGCAGTGAGTTGGGAACCAAAGATATAGCCCTTGTGTTCCAATCAAATACCTAAAAATCCGTTTGACGGCTTTGAAATGTGATTCATTAGGATTTGATTGGAAACGGGCACAAACACACACACACTAAATTGTATGTCGGGTCGACTAGCGGTTAAATAGAGTAATGAACCGATCATACCTCAATATACCTATTCACTAATGCTCTTACCATTTTCGTCCTTAATAAGCTTGATTTTAGGCACCATTGGTGTAGGCATAGGATTAGAATTAGTCAACCCAAAGTTACTTAGCATTTCTTATAAGTACTTTTGTTGATGAATCATTATTCTGTTTTCACTTTGTTTGATTTGAAGACCAAGTGAAAATCCAAGTTCTCCCATCATACTCATTTCAAATTTAGAAGTCATTAAATCGGAAAAGTACTTATAAAGAACATTGTTAGTTGCTCCAAAAATAATGTCATCGACATATACTTGCAAAAGCAACAGTTCGTCTCCTTGTGACTTGATAAACAACGTTTTATCAACGGAACCACGTAAGAAACCATTTTCCAATAGAAACTTTGAAAGCCTATCATACCAGGCCCTAGGAGTCTGTTTTAAACCATAAAGTGCTTTATTAAGTTTAAAAACGTGGTTAGGAAACTCGTTGTTTACAAAGCCTGGAGGTTGTTCAACAAACACTTCTTCATCAAGGTATCCATTTAAAAATGCGGTTTTGACAACCATATGGAAAAGTTTTATACCTTAATAAGATGCAAAAGCTACAAGCATTCGTATGGCTTCAAGCCTAGCTACCGGTGCAAAGGTTTCGTCATAATCGATTCCCTCTTGTTGGTTAAAACCTTGCACCACTAGTCTAGCTTTATTCCTTACGATTTCTCCAACATCATCTAGCTTGTTGCGAAAAACCAACTGTGTACCAATTACAGTACGTTGGGAGGGCCTAGGGACAAGATGACATACCTTGTTTCTTTCGAATTGCTCCAATTCCTCTTGCATGGCTGTCACCCAACATTCATCAGTCAGGGCTACTGTGACATGGTCAGGTTCAATTTGAGAGAGGAAAGCATTGTATGCACATAAATTTTGGAGCGGTGATTTGGTTTTTATTCCACATGTTAGATCACTGGTTAGGTTTGATAAAGGATATGAGCTTTGGTGTTTCCATGTTTTGGGAATAAGTGAGTTAGAGGAGTCAGTTTGTTCGTCTGTAACAGTGGAGGGGACTGTTTCATGAGGATTGTTTGAAGGGGGTGATTGTGGTTCGTTTATGATTTGATTGGGCTGTTCTTCACCATCCTTATTTTTCCTGGATGAGCTAGCATCTTCTTGTGTTGGAGGACGATTAGTTCCCACTGAATTTTGGACATCCTCCTCAGGCAACGGTGGCTCCAACTGTTGCTCAACCTCTTCCACTACTTGATCCATATCATGTCGTGTCATTACAATCTCAAAATCATCATCATATTCATCATCCTCATCATCAACCTGTGTGTTTGACAAAAAAAGACTAGATTCGTCAAATATTACATGAACACTTTCTTCCATTTTCATAATCCTTTTGTTATAATTTTTATAAGCTTTGCTATGATCGGAATAACCAACAAAAACTGCTTCATCACTACTTATCAAATTTGCCAAGGTTGTCTTTTCCATTATTGTGCACAAAACATTTACTACCAAAGCATTTTAAGTGTGAGATGTTAGGTTTTCTTCCTCTTAGTAGTTCATAGGGAGTTTTCTCAATGATTTTACTAATCGTGACACGGTTGTAAATGTAGCAAGATGTGTTTACGGCTTCGGCCCAAAAATTCTTAGGAACTTTAGAGCTAATGAGCATGGTCCTAACCATATTTTCAAGAGTTCGATTCATTCGTTCCACAACCTCATTTTGTTGTGGGGTTCTTGCGGCCGAAAAGTTGTGACTAACACCATTCTCATTATAATAGGATTCAAATGAAAAGTTCTCAAACTCAGTTCCATGGTCGGATCTCAGTGAGACAAGTTTATAACCAAATTTGTTTTGAACCTTTTTAACCCAAATTAAGAACTCATCAAATGTTTGGTCATTAGAATTTAAGAAGAGAAGCCAAACAAATCTTGTGAAATCATCTACAATGACACAAATATAACGACTTTCACCTCTACTCACAATATGCATGGGACCGCATAAATCAATATGGATGAGTTCAAGAGGTAAGGAAGTGCTAACTACCTTTTTGGATTTAAAGGAGCACTTGACTTGTTTTCCTTTAACACAATCATCACAAAGTGATTTTAATTCAAATTTAATGTTAGGAATGCCTTCAACTAGATCAAGTCTCTTGAGGGTGTTAAGTGTTTTAACATTTACATGACCAAGTCATTTGTGCCAAAGCCAAGGGTCATTCTTTTGAATACTCATGCATGATAATGATTGACCCGACAATGAGTATAGGTTAGTCATGTAGACATCTTTGACACGTTGACCTTCAAGTATGAGTTCTCTAGTTTTTTCATTGATGATTCTAAATTCACTAGCAAGAAATTCAACAATATTACCTCGATCACATAATTCTGAAATGCACAAGAGATTGTGTTTCAAACCTTTGACAAGTAACACTTTGTCCACGCACAATGACTTTGACTTACCAACCTTTCTAATACCAATGATCTCACCCTTTTTGTCATCGCCAAAAGTCACCATGCCACCATCGTAGGCTTCTAGCGAGAGGAATTGGCTTTCATCTCCCGTCATGTGATGAGAGCATCCATTGTCTATGTGCCAATTGCTGCTGCCTGATACGTGCCTAATGTATAGTCTTTTCAGCCTATTTCAGCACGTATTTCTATGCATTTTTATACTGTTTTTATGGTATTTTGCCCCGAATTGGCTACTTTGGTTCGTTTTGTCCATTTTGTAGAAATGAACGCGAAAGTAGTGGAATCGTACCCATTTTCGTCCTTTTTGCATGCATTTAGAGGAGACGGGATTTTCCACAGTGAGATACGGTGTTTGGAAGCGTCATGGCACGGATTACGAGGCATTAAGGCGCGAACTTGAGCTGAAATGAAGTCAAAGTACTCGATCGAGCCGTTTTACCACTCGATCGAGTGGTTTCTACATCCCAGAATGGTCGATCGAGCACTTTATACTCGATCCTTAACTTGCAGAAAGACCATCTACTCGATCGAGTAACTTTCTGGTTGATTGAGTGGATTTGGTTGAGGTTTTGCTCGATCGAGTGGTTTTAATCCACTCGATCGAGTGGTTTCACTTATCATGGGCTTTAAACAGCCCGTGTGTTATTTATTTTTGTTAAACTCATTTACTTTGCTATTTAAGCCTACATTAGTTAGGTTATTAGCATCAGTTTTTACTTACTCCTGAGCATCTATCAAAAACTTTTACTGCGTAATTTTATTCTTCTCTACTGTAACTTTATTTCGGGATTGCTTTCGCTTGGAATTTGTGTTCTTTACGCCGGATTCGCATCGATTGTAATTCTTTCTCTTCCTTTATTAATAATTACTCTTTTGTTTGCTTTAATCTCTTGTTTCGTTGCATTTAATCTTTGCCCTAATTTACTTTTATGCAATTTATTGTTTATTTCATAATGTTTATTGCTGGGAATTTAATTGCTGTTAGTTTAATTAGCGACATGAGTAGCTAAACCCCTTTCATGTTGGGATTAGGGGATCTGCGGTAGAATTGTGACGATGTAGTGAATGAATTAGATGAATTAGTTGTGAGACCCTGTCACCATAGCAATTTAATTGTATTTATTCGACTTAGTTGAGTGCACGCTTCTATGTCATCCTTTAATCTGGCTAAAATTAATCCTAGATCGAAAGATTGGACTAAATAGGCCTGCTATGAACAGTAGACTACCCTAATGAGAATGAAAGTTAAGTTAGTGGTAATTTAGGATAGAAAGTGGACCGAAAGGACCTTTCAACATCCGTCTCGCATATAATTCGTCTAAATCATTTACAGCTGAGTCACTAGACTACCGTAGTGAACCGAATTCCCGACATGTCCCTTCTCTCTTGATAGTTTAAACTTATTTCTCGCTTTTACTGCTCTTTACTTTATTTCTCTTCTTTCAAACTTCGTAGTTTAGCAACTAATTCAACAACCCCCATTTGTTACCTTAAGATTAGAAATAGGCAACTGATAATTGCACCGCCTCCCTATGGATTCGATACTCGACTGCCTCTACTACATTTTAGTTGAGACCGTTAGGTTTTATCTTTGACAGGGTACACGATAGCCGTGTAAATTTTGGCTCCGTTGCCGGGGAGACAATTGTTTAAATTATTAGTTGTTTTATTTTTAGTCTTCCTTTTAGTTTAAGGGGCATCCGTTCCTTAAACTATTCTTATATTCTATTTGTAGTTTCTTCTTATGCGCAGGTCACAGGGTGGTGAACTACTACCGATCAATCCTGAGATTGAGAAGACTTTGCGTGAGTTGAGGCGATCATCTAGGATATTGCCGACAGAGGAAGAGCTGAGTACTCTGTCTAGTTACTACGAGAACGCTCTGTTTGAGGAGGATCCACCTTCATCTCCTATTTCTAATTCATCAGCTGAGACCGTCACTTCTCCGGACTTTCTAGAAATGGCCGAAGAAGCAACTATTGCCAGTCACTCTGAGCCGACAGCTGCGAATCTCTATAAGGGATTTACATTACCTGGGGAGGCAAGAAAATTCGAGCCGAAGCCGTCCTATATCAATTTGGTTGAGAGAAACCAATTCGGGGGAGCTGCAAATGAAGATGCAGCCAAGCATATGGAGACTTTCATTGATTATTGTTGTTCCATACCCCCACCAGCTGGCGTGACCCCGGATCAGATAAAAGAAACCATGTTTATTTTCTCACTCCGCGATGCTGCAAGGGAGTGGTATAGGGATCTGGACCGAGCTGTTCATGGGATAATGACTGGAATTCGCTGGCTCTGGCGTTTTACAAGAAGTACTTCTCTGCCTCAAAGACTAATGCCATTAGAGCTCAGATCACGAGCTTTAAACAGGGTCCTGATGAGAACTTTCATGAGGCATGGGTCCGTTTCAAGAAGTTGGTGCGAACCATTCCGCACCAAGGGTTCGAAAAATGGAGTCTATGCAATCAGTTCTATAATGGGCTGTATGACGATCAGAGGGCTATCTTGGATGCTGCAGCTAGTGGCCGATTTGCTGAGAATATGGGAGAGACTAAGGGGTGGAAGATCATTGATGACTTAGCCACCCATAAAGCTGAGTATGGGAATTCCAGAGGGAATCAAAGGAGGAGTGCTGAATCTCCTTCTGTAGCTGCATTAGAGGCTCTCACGGCGAGATTCGATAAGTATGAGTTAGGAGGAGCCTCGAAAGGAGGAATCTACCATGTGAATGCTGTTTCAGACGGTCCTTTCGTCTGTAAGAGATGTGGAGGAGAGGGACATGTTTCAGATAATTGTCCACATTCTTATGAGTCTTGTGCTGCCTTTCAACATTACAGGCAGACAAACACTTATTATGAGTCGAACGTCCACCCCAATTTGATGTGGAGTAGTCAAAATGTGCTCCATCCTACTCCTCCTCCGCACCAGCAGTAACCGTATGTCCCTCCACACAAGAATCAACAAGGCTTTCAGAAGCCTCCTTCTTTCACTCCTTCTAATCAAGGTGCATCATCTTCCGGTGGGGTGAGTGAAATGAGTGAGATAAAGTCTATGTTGCAATCCATTTCAAAGCAGTTTCAGCTGAGTGATCAACAGAAAGATGCGTCCATTAAGGCACTTGAAACTCAAGTTGCCCAACTAGCTGCGAATCAATCCTCGAGAAAGCAGGGTTATTTACCGACTCAAAATGAGAAAAATCCACATGAGACGGTAAATCTGATAAATTTGAGAAGCGGTCTTTCTTATGAGGGATCGGAAGTGATGAAATCTGACCCGAGGAAGGCTAAAACTGATGGTGAACAGTGTTCTGTCGAAGAAAATAAGCTCACGGCAAAGCAAGTGCTCGATCGACTGACTACAGGTGGTCGATCGAGCAGAACTGGAGACAAAAGTGCTCGATCGAGTGGTTTTTCCACTCGATCAAGTGAACAGGAAGAGCAGACTGGTCGATCGAGTAGTTTTTCTACTCGATCGAGTGAAGCAGAAAATGGAGTTGCTCGATCGAGTGAAAATTTCACTCGATCGACTGATATTGATGAGGAAACTGCTCGATCAGATGAGGAATTTGGTCGATCGAGTAGTTTTGATGATGGGAAGCTTGTTCGAGAGCCTGCTAGTGCTCGTTTAAGCGAGGAATCACCGGAAAGACCTCGTTCGAGAGGTAAGAAGTGTCCAAAGGATACAGAACTTGCACCGGAAGATACATTGGAAGCGAGAAATAAGGGACTCGAGATACCCATCACGGTTCCCTTCCCGAGGCGGTTGCACAATACTAAAGCTAATCAACAATTCGACAAATTTGACGAACTTCTGAAAAGCTTGGAAGTCACTGTGCCGTTCACTGAGTTGCTGACAAAGGTACCCTCTTATCTTAAGTTTATGAAGGAAATTTTATCGTGTAAGAGGACTATTAGTGATAGTGAGACCGTAGCTTTGACTGAGGTGGGGTCATCCCTATTTCAAAATAAGTTACCTCCTAAGCAGTCAGATCCGGGTACTTTTTAGATCCCTTGTCATATCGGTATCCATTTGATTGATAACGCGTTATGCGATCTAGGCGCTAGCGTGAGTGTCTTACCATTGGCTTTAGCTAAGAGATTTGGTTTGACAAAGCTGAGTTGTACCAACATGACTGTCCAGATGGCCGACCGTAGTTTATCACGGCCATTAGGTGTAGTAGAAGACGTACCTGTTCAGATCGGGAAGTTCTTTATTCCCGTTGATTTTGTTGTCTTAGACATCCCCGAAGATGCACACACCCCTATCATTTTAGGGAGACCATTTTTGTCTCACCCGTGCGATTATAGATGTCGGGGAAAGACTTTGACTTTTCAGGTAGGGGACGAGGAGCTGATTTTTCATCAGTCTAAGTTCCGGAGAGCTCCCATGCAAGCCCAGTCTTGCAATGCTCTCTCTTCTATTGATCCTATTATTGACACTCCAGATGGAAATTTGGAGAATTGTGCTGCTATTGTTACCCCTCCGCCTCGAGATAAGAGCAAAAAGGAGGAAAGTTCGTCTGTTTTCCTTCTTTGCAGTGCGGATGAAAGCAATAAAGGAGCTGTCAAAGGAAATGGTGCAATTAAAGCCGATCAGATTCGAGATGATGACGCTACGGCTGGTGATAAAGGAGTAAGGACGAGGAAGGTTCGTGCTTACGTGGATGTGAACTACTCCCCTCCTACCGTTTTAAATGATTCAAATTCATGCTCATGAAAGTTGAAGGGGACAGTCAATGTTCTTGAGATGACGTCCTCCGTCGGGGAGCCCACCAAGGGGCTCTTGGTTGCATTGGGAATTGAGCGGGGAAATGCCCCGTGTAACACTTTGTAATAGATAATTTTTGAACTTTTCATTGAATTGTTTTATTACTTTTAATTAGGACAATTAGTTTTAGACAGTTTTTAGCGTAGATTTAAGACTATAGACTGTTCTAACGCGTGTTTGGTATTTTGGGAAATTTTTGCATGTGTTTTTATGCAGGTTTGGGAAAGTTTTACGCACTCCAAGGAAGAAATGACGAAATTAAAAGAGCTTACACGAGAAAAGAGCTCGATCGAGTACTTTTTGTACTCGATCGAGTGAAAATTTGGTCGATCGAGCACTTTTACAGGTCGATCGAGTAAAGCAAAAAGGGGGACTTCTCGATCGAGTAGAATTCTACTCGATCGAGCGACTGGAGCATAAAAGTGCTCGATCGAGTGGTTTTAAACCACTCGATCGAGTTAAAATGAATAGGACGCAGGGAGTTGTCTACCTTAAACTCTTTCTTTTAGTTTTCTTATTCATTCATCCCCTATGTTCGTCATCCCAACCCTTATTGCGATCAAACTCACCCCAAATCCCCATATTTTCTTGCCCAATCTCCAATCAGCCACCTACAATCTCTTGTTTGCTAATTAATCTCTCATAGCCCTTTATTTTCCCCTTGATTGGTGTCCATTTACACGGTTTTCAAAAAGGGTTAGGGTTTGTGGTTTTGAGCTCGAAAAATCGCTACTTTTGCTTGTTTATTGAAGATTAATTGCATATTGTAGGTCTTTTATCATCAAGTAAGTGTTTCTTCCTTCCTCTATGCATCTTAATTTCGTTTTTTCGAATTGTTATGAGGTAAATGGTTTCTAGGGTTTCGAAAATCCACTGTTAGTCGAATTTTTTTGACTTTAATTATGTTTAATGCCCTTGTTACTCTTGCTTGATGATCAACCCCAATTCCTCGCTGCTGTTACATGTTTAATTCAAATTCTACATGAATTTTTGCGATTTGTGTTCAAGACAGTCGAAATTTCGACTGTCAGACGGACTACTGCTGCTGTCATTTGTTTACGTAGCTTCATTGTTGCGATATTGCTGCTGAGTGTAGAATGTTTAACATGCTTAACATGCCTCCATTCGTTTATTGCGCGAATTTTCGCGGTTATGGCTGCCTCAGTCGAAGTTTCGACTGTCAGACGGGTTCACATGCTACCTTGTCTTACTTAACCTCAGTTTGCTTACTTGCCACTGCTGTTAACTGCTTTTCCCGTTCCCTATCGCCATTATATGTTGTAATTCAAACTTGTATGAGGAATTGTTGGGACTTATGTGCTGTAGGTCGAAAATTTTCGACTGGTAGGGGAGTTTTTCTGGTTTAACATGCTGATTTCCTACTGTTTTAGCCTCTGTTAGCCACTATTTTTCTTATCATGCCCCCTACCCTTGTTACAGGATGGAGTCTAGTTCTCTCCCTTCTACCAGCTCCACCTCTAGTCCGTCTTTGAGTGAGACAGGTGGCCCTGCATTGCCACGCCTCCGCGTTAGTCACCACTGACCCCAGTGTTTCTAGTTTCAGTGCGGGACAATTTACTCTCCAGCTAGCTCACCGCTAGCTCGATTCAGTTGCCACTTCCTCTACGGTCACCACCACAAATGCCTAGCACGCTGCTAGTTCTTCTTCGATGGTGACCACAGGCGGCCCATACTCCTACACCGACCATCGCTTCTACTACTCCCGTGGCGAGACTACTTCGACGATCGCCGCTTTTTTAGAGCACCCTGTCCCACACACCGTCTCGGACGGACTACTACTCCGGGTTCCGAGGCGGGGTCGTAGAAAGTCTCTTTCTACGCCGGCTCGATCACCTCTCCTTCGCTCTTCTACTTGGTGCTGCCGCTTCTACTTCTGGCACGGTCACGGTCCGAGGTGACACTTCCCTCGACCCTCACCCAGACTACCCACAGGTACATTTTGTTAACGCTTTACATCGCAAAAAATTTTATAACCTGCTAGGTTGTGTACATGTTCCTTCCCGATTTCTAGAGGAATCGGCGCTTACGAGACTCGGCATTTACGAGTCGGTCTGTACTTTACTACGGGGCACGGGGATGGCCGGACTCATCACCATGAGGGGCCGTACCATTTTAGAGCTGAGCCTTGAGTTTCTCTGCTCTTTTACCTTCTCCCTCGGGGCACACGAGGCTGACCCCGATAGTCTTTCAGTGTCTTTCCGGTTGTTTAACCGAACTTTTCAGAGGACCTTAGGGGAGTTTGGTAGGTTACTTGACGTTTTCTCTATGGGCTTGACTGCTGCCCCGAGGAAGGTCTACCGTCAGCTTTGGCGGTGTCTGGCCCAGACCACTTTTAGGGAGCGAAAGCTCCATCAGGTCCACCTACCCCCTGTCCGTGTTTTCCTTAGACTGATGGGGAGCACTATCTTCGGCCGAAAGGAGCCAAACAACATGACCAACACCGAGCTCTCCATCCTGGGCGGTTACCTAAACATCGATTGCGAGGGTCCTTTCACCCTCAACATAGCTTACTTGACCGCCAAGTACCTTCAGAGCCAGGGGCTGAAGGAGACGGGAACTATTGCTTGCGGTGGCATAGCCACCATTCTTGCCCGTTCTCTTTTTCCCGTTTGGCCTCGTGACTTGCAGTACCTCGCTGGAGAGAGGCTACTGAGTCTGGACGTCATGCTCTCTCAGCATTGGCTTACCCCAGACTACCAGACTTGGAAGATAGACGGCTCCTTGTCTGTTGACTTACCTTGTGAGACTCTCCCCCGTCTTGAGCCCTTGCCCACTGTTGCAAAGGGCCACCGTTTGCCACCACTGCCTGACTTTCACCTTCCACTCCGACCTACTCCCACGCACCCGCCGCCAAGAACCGCGACTTGAGACGGGAGAGGGGTCCACACCTTCGGGAGTACCCGGCCTCTTCCACGGCTACTCCCGATTCGACCCCTACTCCCACTACTACTACCACTCCTACTCCACCTCCCACTGACCAGACACAGACTGAGCCGGTCTTACCGGCTACTTTCGTACCACCTCCTCCTTTTGTGGCGCCCGCGGTCCTGGACCAAGGGGGCACAGTTTACGGTTTGTTGCTTGAGGTTGCAGCGCGTCAGGCTCGTATGGAGAGGGATATGGCTCTTGCCTTACACCCTCTGTACGAGTACCACTTGTGGTGACACAGACTGATCCCGGAGGGTTGGCCACACCCTTCCTTCTTCCGGTACCCACCTGAGGGGTACCCAGTGTCCTAGGAGGAGGAGGACGAGGACCCAGAGGTGGCAGTGGAGAGAGCCCGCGCTGAGGAGCGGAGGAGGAGAGAGGAGGAGAGAGATCCGGAGTACAGGGCGGAGGTTGTCCGTGACAGCAGTGACGACGACGAGTAGCTACTGGTCTACTCACTTCCCCAGTTTTCTGGCTGGTTTGGGGAAGTTCGTATTTTGTATGTATCTCTTACTCTTTTATTTTGTCTCCTTTATTTTATTGTTTTTATTTTGTTGGTTGTATATATATTCCCGTTCCACTGTATATATCTGCTGGTGTATGCTGGAGGACAACGAGGGCGTTGTCCATTTTGGTTTGGGGAGGGTATTGCATTCTTTTGAGTCTGCATTTGCATTTGTTTTGCATTCACGTTTATTTTTCAGCTTTGCATTGTTGTTTATTTCATTTAAAAATCAAAAATCCAAAAAAATTGAAAAGTTTCAAAAAAAAAATCAAAACAATTTCACGTTTATTTTTGCACATAGGTTGAGTCGGAACGGTAGATTTCCATGATGACAATGCACTATAACTTGTCATTTTGCTTGAGCCTTGCACTTTTATTGATAGTTATTAGCTTTGTCATACGCATAGTCTACGAGTTTCTGTTCAAATATAGCTGACTGTTTAGACTTGACCTGATAAATTGGCAAACTACTTAAAAATTCTGAGATATTAGAGCCCATAACTGGTGACATTCATGACCAATTCATTAGGAATTTTGAGTAGTACTCCTTGCATAGCATGTTCGTCTATTTTGCACATGTATGACATTCAATTTCTCGTCAAATGCACATATTCGGGTTTGTGGTTGGTGTCACATGCAGGGAGGTGCTTGCAAAGTTCCCTTCCTTTATATTTTTTCACCCATTTAGCTCCACATTAGCCAAATTTGCCTTTTTGACCTATTAGCTACATCCCAAACTAAGCCTGCCTAGTCAAGCTAGTTAGTATGTTCTTTTGTGGTATGTTTTTCCGTTGCAGTTTGGCCCATATTTCTTGTTTGGAGTTGGTGTAAGTATAGAGGAAGGAGGAAAAGAAAGAAAAAAAAAGTATTGAAAAAAAAAACGTGAAAGTGAAAAAAAAAAAAGGAAAAAAAAAAAGAAAGAGCTGGACGTGAATCAGGAAGAAAGAAAAAAAAAGAGTTTGAAAAAGTTTGATTTATTTGATTTAGTTCATTCAGACGGTGTTAAAAAAAGGGAGTTTTGTGACCGTCTGACTCCTCCATTCTTATTCTATATTTTTGAGGAGATTGTGTTTGAGTTTAGTGAGCTTTGTGCCAATTTAAGGGCACTTGTACTTAGTTTTTCAGTCAGTTGAGATTCGGATGGTTTCATTATGGTCCTGTTAGGAACTAGCTTGACGCTTTTACCTCCACATTTCCATAACATGTTTTGCCTTTTCTCACCTGAACCTCACTATTCCCAAATTATTTGTAAGCCCTCGGCTGTGACGGACATTATTGGTTGGAGTGTGTGCATTAGTACTTGACTTGTCTTTCATTTTTGTTGCATGCATGCTATGTTGGTTGCAGTTAGGTGAGTGACTGTCTTTTCTTCTCTCTTTTACATATAACATTCACCCTTTGCTTCATGAGAGAAGAGTGACCACGAGAGAGTCCGATTTTGTTGGTCTTGCAAGGTCGATAGGTTGGCTATATTTACGAACGACTTATAACTCGTTTGCGTATTGATCGCTTAGCTTTAACTGTTAGTTTTTGTTGCATTAAATTGGTTCAAGTAGACAAGTTAAGCTAGCTCTGAGTTATCATTTCCGTTCCATTAGGTTGTGTATAGTTTTGAGTTTACTCGAGGGCGAGTAAAGGTTTGGTTTGGGGAGATTTAATACGTGCCTAATGTATAGTCTTTTTTATTTCAAAGACGTATTTCTATGCATTTTTATACTGTTTTTATGGTATTTTGCCCCGAATTGGCTACTTTGGTTCGTTTTGTCCATTTTGTAGAAATGAACGCGAAAGTAGTGGAATCGTACCCTTTTTCATCCTTTTTGCATGCATTTAGAGGAGACGGGATTTTCCAGAGTGAGATACGGTGTTTGGAAGGGTCATGGCACGGATTACGAGGCATTAAGGCGCGAACTTGAGCTGAAATGAAGTCAAAGTACTCGATCGAGCTGTTTTACCACTCGATCGAGTGGTTTCTACATCCCAGAATGGTCGATCGAGCACTTTATACTCGATCCTTAACTTGCAGAAAGACCATCTACTCGATCGAGTAACTTTCTGGTCGATCGAGTAGATTTGGTTGAGGTTTTGCTCGTTCGAGTGGTTTTAATCCACTCGATCGAGTGGTTTCGCTGATCATGGGCTTTAAACAGCCCGTGTGTTATTTATTTTCGTTAAACTCATTTACTTTGCTATTTAAGCCTACATTAGTTAGGTTATTAGCATCAGTTTTTACTTACTCCGGAGCATCAATCAAAAACTTTTACTGCGTACTTTTATTCTTCTCTACTGTAACTTTATTTCGGGATTGCTTTCGCTTGGAATTTGTGTTCTTTACGCCGGATTCGCATCGATTGTAATTCTTTCTCTTCCTTTATTAATAATTACTCTTTTGTTTGCTTTAATCTCTTGTTTCGTTGCATTTAATCTTTGCCCTAATTTACTTTTATGCAATTTATTGTTTATTTCATAATGTTTATTGCTGGGAATTTAATTGTTGTTAGTTTAATTAGCGACATGAGTAGCTAAACCCCTTTCATGTTGGGATTAGGGGATCTGCGGTAGAAATGTGACGATGTAGTGAACGAATTAGATGAATTAGTTGTGAGACCCTGTCACCATAGCAATTTAATTGTATTTATTCGACTTAGTTGAGTGCACGCTTCTATGTCATCCTTTAATCTGGCTAAAATTAATCCTAGATCGAAAGATTGGACTAAATAGGCCTGCTATAAACAGTAGACTACCCTAATGAGAATGAAAGTTAAGTTAGTGGTAATTTAGGATAGAAAGTGGACCGAAAGAACCTTTCAACATCCGTCTCGCATATAATTCGTCTAAATCATTTACAGTTGAGTCACTAGACTACCGTAGTGAACCGAATTCCCGACATGTCCCTTCTCTCTTGATAGTTTAAACTTATTTCTCGCTTTTACTGCTCTTTACTTTATTTCTCTTCCTTCAAACTTCGTAGTTTAGCAACCAATTCAACAACCCCCATTTGTTACCTTAAGATTAGAATTAGGCAACTGATAATTGCACCGCCTCCCTGTGGATTCGATACTCGACTGCCTCTACTACATTTTAGTTGAGACCGTTAGGTTTTATCTTTGATAGGGTACACGATAGCCGTGTCACTGCCTCTCACTAATGCCTATAAGAAATCAAACATTTAGTTTAGGAACCCAAAGACAACAACTTTCTTGACTTCTTCTTTCTTGATCCAAACTTGTTTAGCAATTTTAGTGTTTCTTTCTAAGTCACTGACCCTTTTCTAACAACCATTAAACTCATAACATGTTTTACCACAGTAATTGCAATTAATATATTCAGGAAGACCGACATACTTTCTTCTTCGAAAATCTGTTTTGCTTGGGTCCTAGTTTCGAGTGCAACAGTGCGTGCTACTATTGCATTTGAAACCAAGTCCAGCTTTCTTTGCAAATGTTTCATATTCTTGTGATTGTTTTAAAAGAAACTCCAAAACATTCTGACTTTCTTCCCATTTTAGATAGAACATCTTAGCCTCATCTAGCTCTTTTGTCAATGTTTCGATTTTAGCAAGATGATTAAGATTTAGTTGACCAACTTTGTCAAAAGCTTGTTTTGCATGCCTTACTTCGTCACTAAGCAATAATCTAATTTGTTCAAGTTGCTTGTTATCTCTTTTACACATGATGAGTCATTTAGAAGAGAGTCACGTTCTTTAGTTAAAGAAGACACTAATTTCATGAGAGTATTTATTTCTTTTCTTGATTTAGATGCCACAGTAGCAGCATCTGTTGCATGAGTCTGTTCAGCCTTTTTCAAAATCTCAATTTGAGCAAGAAGGTCATCGTTTGATTTTTGCACTCGATCTAAAGCACTTTTGACATGACTTGACTCATCATTCAACATTTAAGCAATCTTAAAAAGATCATCTTTTTCATTTTCACGAGTTGCTAAGTCAATCAAAAGTTGGTCACGTTCTTCAGTTAGTGACGATACATTTCCTTTGTTAGAACCAGATGCAACAGTGCAGGAATCTGTTGCATTCGTTTCATCAACCTTATTGGCTAGAAACAAATTTTGTTTTCAAAGCTTTTTGATTTCTTTTTCAAGACTCAACATGAAATTAGGTTGATAATTCTCATTAAGACATTCTTTTAAGTTAACATTTTCTTCGGCTATGTCCTCAATTTCAATTTGCATAGCTTCCAATTTATTGGTTTGGACACGACATTTATCAATGAATTGATTTAGGAGGAGACAAATTTTGTCTTTAGAGAAGGATCGAACCTTTTTCTTAAGCTTAATTACCTCATGGTCTGAATATGAGTCGGAATCTGCGGAGTGAGCCATAAGACATTTGATGTCTTCTTTCTTTGAGAATTTGGAATCACCTTTTGAGGAACTAGACGAGATGCACAATTTGGCATCTAATTCATCCTCAAGGACATCGTCCTCTTCAGAATCAGACATGCCCCAAATAGCAGTCATTACCTTGTTTTTGTAATCACGTTTAGCAAAATCACGTTTTTCCTTAGATTTGATATCGTTCCACTTTGGGCATTTTTTTATTTGATGACCCTTGTCACCACATTTAAAGCAACCAACAATGGAGTTTGATCTTCTCTTAGTAAAACGACGTTTGCTAGAATTGTTGCTATACCTTCGATAGTTTCGACCATTTATCATGCCAACAATGTTTTTAGTAAACATTGTGAACTCATCGTCTTCATTCTTTTTATCACTTGAGAGAGCATTAAGAGTGAGTCCTTTCCCTTTAGAGCTTTCACTAGAACGCTTCATGAGAGTTAACTCATGAGCCATAAGTGGGCTCATAAGTTCATCAAGGGTGAGCAATTAAAGGTCTTTAGCTTCCTCAATAGTCGTAACCTTCGGTTGCCACTTTTCAGTTAGGCTACGAAGAATTTTACGAACTAAATTCTCGGACTGAAAACTTCTACCTAAACTCTTAAGGTCATTGACAATACTAGAAAGACGTGAGGACAAACTATTAATTGACTCATCTCTTTCCATATTGAACATCTCATACTATTGCATGAGAAGATCAATACGGTACTTTTTGACTTGTGACGCTCTTTCATAAGCAAGATTTAAGGTGTTCCAAATCTCTTTGGCCGAAGCACATCCAGATATTCGATTAATCTTTTGGTCACCGATCCCATATTGAAGAATGGACATGGCCTTAGAGTTTTTCTCGATTTTCCTATAATCAGCCTCAACATAATTTTCCTTACTTTCAAGGTACTAGTACCATCAGCATTAGTCACTTCGATTTTGAGGGGACCCTTTTGAATGATCAACCAACATTCATAGTCCGCACTTTTAACATAGTGCTCCATGCGGTGTTTCCACCAAGCATAGTTTTCTTCCTTAAAGATGGGATACTTAGTGTGTTTTGAATCGTCCATAACTATAGGATCAACTCTTTGGTTTTAACCAATATCAAGAGCACGAGGCTCTGATACCAATTGAAGAGTTATGAACAATAAACACCTAAGAGGGGGAGGGGGTGAATTAGGTGTACCTTTTTTAAAATTTTGTTCTTAACTTAGTTACTTGATAACTTAAGTAAAGAACCTTGAAGTACAAACCTTGAAATTCTTAATAGAATGTAAGTTCACAAGATTGTACAGCCATTTTATGTCACAGTATAGCTGATTGTGACACAGAACTTGACTAGATATAAGCAACAAATGGCAAAGTGACAGAACGTAAAAGTAATTGAACAAACAAACGACATTTAAAAATTGGTTCAGCCTCTATTCCGAGGCCTACGTCCAACCGTTATTTTATTGTTTGTTTAGAAATTTATTCACAAACTTACTAAACCCCTTACAATGAAAATAACTGCCAACCTACTCTGGTTGAACTCAAAATTAAAGCTACTTCGCTTCAAAAGTTTATGGGTTCTATCTCAAGGTGTACAGAATCTTTGAATCTCAAGAGTTCACTTGATGAACATGGAGATTACAATTAAGACTTAATACGAGAATCATGGAACAAACTCATTATGTCACACTACAGCGAACTGATACTTGGAGGTTTACAGCTTTTCGAAAACAAATGAAGACTTTAAAATCTGAAAAACGTTTTGCAAACACTTGAAAAACAAAGCTTTAAATGCACAAATGATTTGCAAGGTTTTTAAAATAAATACTTTGAAAAGTCTTGAGAAATAAATGATGCTAAGATTTGCTATTTATAGTGGAAGTAGTGGTCTTAAGGTGAATACTTTAAGATTAATTAATCACATTATAAAACAACTAGCCTTATTTGATTGTAAGTGTTAGGTGTTGCGTGTGAGTGCAACAACCAGGTTGCTTTGCTTCTTATTTCAATTTTAAAACTTCAACACATTTAACAAGTGGCAACTTACCACAAATGGAAGAGTGCTTTAGTACTTGACTAAATCAACTTTCCATTTATGTAAAAGTAGATGCACAACTTTAGAGGAGTCAAGCACCCAAAAAAAAAAACTTTAGAGGAGTCAACATATGAGATTTGCAAATTGATTTATTTGTTTTCAAACTGGGATAATTCAAATGTAAAATCTTTGAAAATATGAGATTTGTAAAGATTTTGACACTTAAATATTTCGAGTAAAAAGATCCTCCATACGGTAGTATCAGAAACCACAGTGCAGTGCACTGTTGCATGGTTTTGCGGCTACTTGACATAAGTGAGAGTGTTACACTTACTCTTACAATTTTCGACTAAGGCTAGGATAATATCTTTGTCTTGACTTCTTGATTGCTTCATCTTGATCATCTTGAAAATCCATTTGATTGCTTTAATTACTAAGCAATTTCAACTAAAATCAAACAATTAAATAATAAAGGGACTTGACATCATCAACCAAATATGTTCTAACAATCTACCTTAGGATTTAGCAGGTGTATCTATGGTTGGTGAAAAGCCATTGATGTTGATATAAATAGTAGCTGTTTGTGTTCACCCAGAACATGCGATGATAAGAGCACCTATATATATTTATAGAAACAGATTTGAAATGTTAGCATAAAATTTGTTAACACAGCATTTTCTAATATTGAGCATTATTGCTATAATGCTCAACTTACTCTTACTAAGAAATAAGGACATGGGTCAATCATCATTATGTGTGGAGCAGTAGAGGTGAAATTAAGGCACAAATTCTTATTTCAGACCGCAAGATCCGTCTGAAATAATGTGCTTGTTTGGTTGCCCCTTAAAAATTATGGGAGTTGAAAAATCCCATGAATTGAAAAATAGATACTTGTTTAGTTGCCCATTATTTGGCAAAATGTAGGAATCCTCCATAATGGAGGAGTTGAATTACCTAGCTCCCCCTAGGTAATTGCAAACTCCTATGGAATTAAATTCCCGTGTGGGCAACCAAACGGATTTACTAAAATCACAAAAATTTCATGTGGGAACTTAATTCCCATGAATTCGGTATTCCGGTGGAGTTAGATTTCAACGGGCAACCAAACAAGCACTAAGACGGATATCGTTTTCTCTCACAAAATACCCATTTAGGGAGTGAGTGAGAAAGCACATGGGGGTGTCCCACCACCCATGTGATTTCTACTTATGAGAGGTCTTATTGTTTCAGATGGATCTTGCGGTCTGAAGCAAGACGGACTGAAATTAAGGAGGTTGTCCTTTAGATGAAGACGTGGAGCCACAATAAGGGGGACATGAGGGGAAGGATCCATTTAACATTTATATGTTGGCCAAATTTCATACAAGGTTACGGTGTTTAACGGTTGGCCATTATAACCACACGATTTTCTCATTGTTATTCGTAAGTCTAATTAGTTTAGTTCAAATTGCCACTTGGCATAGAATAAGCACCTGTTTAGTCCTTTTGTTTTTTTTAAAGAAAAAACACCATCATCGGTTTAATCCCTGTTGTCAATAAACTGATGCCTATTTGTAAGAATTTAACCGATTCTGCTTGAATTTCGTAATTGGTATAGCACATACTTGACCCAAATAATGGTTGAACTATCCTGAAAGAGAAGTATCCAATAATGCTAAATGATCTAATCTCGCAGCAATTGATAGTTTTAAACAAATATCTGAACCAATAACCCACATCATTGCTCCGTTATATATTGAATTACTAACGGATCAATAGTCGATATTTCAGTGAAATAGCCAAACCAGTCTGGCCAATGCCCAATAGAAGATACACTTAGTATTCTAGCACATTAATTACTAATTTAGGCTAAACTAATATATCATGTTAGAATACTTCATTACATTAGCTACATCCTCGGTTACGCATATTGGCCCATACATAGATAATTAAGAGAGCATAACTTTAGTCGGATACTTATAACACACAAGCTGTTAGTGTTTGGTTCTTCATAACCTACCTAACAGAATCCCGGGAACAGTGCTTGGAACACGTCACTATACTATCGTATGCATTATTCGGATCTATGGCAGTGGCAGCCATTGTTTCAGCCGCTTGTAAGGTAGCAAGTGGGACCGCCACATACTCAACGTCGGCAGGAAAAAAGTCATCATCTAAAGAATTAGTGACCCAGAGATAGACCCTCCGTCCAAGTTCCAATTAGGTGAACCATGACCCCTAATTTCAAACATCCGTTCGAGTTTGAATGCTGATTCACAGTGGGCAAATGTTGTGCCAAATTCTATAAGAACCTTTCCCATGAATTTTGTGCCAAATTCTATAAGAACCTTTCCCATGAATTTTGTGCCACACCAGAGGGGCCTAACCTTTGTAATCAAGTAGCCCATATTGATAAGCGTATCAGTTACACTCCTAAAAGTCGTTACAATATTACGCATAGGGTCAGCTCTGCGAGGAGGTACTCCAACCATGATACAAGAGTATGGCCTGGATGCCTAGGCTGCCATGTTTTCAATTTTTTTATTCACTATTATTGTGATTTGTATTATCCAATTAATAGGTGGAATAATTCACCAGTAATTGTTTAAGATCTTATCTTAATAAATACAATAACATTTAACGCATTCCCGTGCGTCCACGTCAGCAAAAGCAATTTTTTTTTCCAATTCCGACATTGCGGGTCCCACATACAAAAGTACGGATTTAATTGCCAAATAGTTTGTTCTGATGTTGCGTAATTGTTCGCTACGTACTCATCTAATCATTCGCGCCGACTGATTAAATTATTCATGCAATTCGAGTATACTGATTCAATTATTTGCCCAAAAATATGTAATACATAATTATGCAGAATACCCAAATAAAATTTCAAGATTTTATATTACAATAAAAATCAACTACATCATTTTACATTACAATAATTACCAAATTACAAATACAATTTTCACATATATACAAGAAAATTAACTACTATTTAAAAAAAAAAGACAATTGTAAATAAACTACATAGTAAAATAGCCAAACAATAATTTGCAAAATCATAAAAATAGCTATACAGCTTACAAAATTTCAATATTTTATAATCTGCAAAACTATATAAATAGCCAAAACGATTACAAAATCTAAATACTTAATGATTACAAGTTTGATAAAGTTAAATATCACATTGGCTATTTATATGTGATATTTTACAGAAATAAATAGCCATTGGTGATGTGATATTTAACATTATCGATAATCAAATACTTTAAAGAAATAATTAATTTCAAAATACCATTATAAAATATTCGTTTTAATAATTACCAAAACTATGGAACTATTATAATAATTTCAAAATAATTTTAAAATGATACATCTCAAAAATTTAAATCATAGTTTAAAACATTCTCTCAGATCTGGTCAGACCACCAATCATCACCGAGAATTTACTTGGAGCAAAAATTTCCGGCAACTATCTAACAGCCGCCATTCCAGTTACGGAAGGTGGCAATGTTAGGCTACCAAGAAAAATCCGCGTCAACAAGTTTATTAGAACGGCCTAATTTTCATCATAATTTATGACTTACGATAATAACTCAAATTTGCACTCCTGGGCCAACATCAGTCCAATCCACATTCCCCTGGCCTTTTAGATTTCCAGCATGAACAGAACATTCCAGAAGAATAATGGTTATACTTGATTACAAAACATAGTGGAGGAGTGGAGGAGTGAGTGCGATAAAGAGAAGTTAGCGGCGAGTTTTCCCACTAATTAAGGCAACTGCAAGTCTGTACCTTATATAAAATAAACAGAACCAAACATCACACTATATCATTTACACCATCAAAAAATATTCATAAACATGGCAAATCATGAAGCAATTCCAATTTCAAGCATCAAGGAGACTACTCCAAGGACGGAATATATCAAGGTCCGGGTAATTCGTATGTGGCTACGAAAATCGGACAAGAATCCATCTGTGGTACAAGGCGTAGAACTTATACTTGCTGACTAAAATGTATGCTCCCCTTATTTACATTTTTACATCATATTACTCCACCATTTATGTTTAATTTACGTAGCAAACTAATATAACATTGTTGTTAACAGGGAGATACCATACAAGCAACAATCAAGAAAAGTTTGGTGAAGATTTTCTTAGAAGTGCTCAATGAAGGTGACACATATAAGATAAGGAAATTTAATACTTCGTCCAATAGACTCGGCTACGACATGGCAACATATCATCAATGCAAGATCTGGTTCGAGTACAGTACAAAGGTCATATCAGCACCAATTCCAGACATTCCTCATATTGTTCATACCTTCTACACATTCAAAGACTTTGCTATGGGCGCAATGCCGGATAAACTCTATGTTGGTATGCATCTTTCACCTAATCTCTACCAAAATTTCTGACAAAATTCATTTTAAGTAACAAATGTCTTACTATGCAGATGTTATTGGACAACTTGAACATGTTTACCCAATCAAACTCAACGGTGATGGAACAAAGAGGATGACAATCGTTCTAGGAAACTATGAGTAATACACTACCTTTTTATTTTGTAGTTTGTGTAAACAAATATCTTCTTTTTTATCAAAACATGTATCTTATAAACACAATTTTTTTTTCAGGAATGAACAACTGTGTTGTACAGTTTTTGGTGATTATGTTGATCAAATGACAAAAATTGAGAATGAATTCAAAAACAAAAACAAACCAACTTTGGTTTTGCTCTACATCAAAAGATCTGTCTATAATGGTAAGAATATATACTCCATATTTTATGCAACAATTCTTACACTTTATACAATGCAAAATACATTTTACGCAAGCATTTCAGTTTAATCTAATGCCATATGATCAATAATATGATTTAAGGGAAGTGAGCATCACCACAACATGGGGAGCAAGTCAAATTTTAATCAACCCCGATATGTTTGAAGTTCGTCAATTTAACAAACGGTAATTAAAGTTGTTCTGTTTGCATGTCAAACTTGAATTACGATTCCAGCAACTTAAATTTTAAAACATTTCTTTTCAAAGTTGTTCCATTTTTTTTTATTGAGTTACGATTCCAGCAACTCAATCTTAAATATCATCAAATTCCAAAAACACATCAGAAAAAGTACAAATATAAGTAAAAAGACAAAACAGGCCAAATTATTGATAAAGTTTCATTGTATCATTACCAGTTTCCCAGCTGCTGAAGGGGTCCAAAATCTGTTTGGTGTTCCAGAGAATGCAACTCACCATCCAGCCATTCTCGCAAGTGCAAACATTAAGTCATTAGACGAAATTCAGACCTTGACTCAAGGAGGTTCATATGTGACTGTGGCTACATTTGTAGAATTGGCAACATCTGGTGTGAGTTGGTTATACAATTCATGCACGGAATGTAGAGCAAAAGTTCAAATGAAGGATGACGGTTTATGGTATTGTGATAAAGACAACCAAACAAACCACCATGCTCTTTAAAGGGGGTTGGCACGAAATCAGCTATTCCTAGGTACAAAAATACTATCCTAACATGTGATATTTATTTATTTACACGATACTATGTAATACAATTCGGGAGTCCAAAAATTACAATTACAACAAATAAATGACATGAAATTACAACAAACAAAAACAGCACAACTAAAACATCACAATTTTGTTTCAAAACAGGTTCCAAGTTAAATTCTTTGCGACGTATGAAGGCGGCAACTTATGTGAATTTATCATTTGGGATGACGTTATGACGGAGTTGCTTGGAAAAACAGCCCAACAAATACTTGATGAAGGTGATGTATTCCTCAAATTATTTTTACTATTAATTTCAGAACATCAATTATCACATTTTGGCATTTTCGTCTAATAATTTTCGTTCTCCATTTCAGATTTTTCACCCTTGTGCCACCACCAGATTTCAGGCCTCGTATTGAGAAGGAATTTATTGTCAAAATTAGGGTTACAAAAGAGTTCAACATTGAGCAGAAATCGCACTCCTATGGTGTCATATGCTTTTCTGATGATCCTACGACAATATCTAAGTGGAAAAACATCCATGCTGCATCAAAGGTACTTCAATTTACATACTCTAAATTTTACAGTACAATCTGTATATTTTACATAAACAAAATTCATGTCTTAATGCAACAAGAAAAATCAATGTCAATTTCATCGTCCAACAAGGATACCAACAACACTGAATCCATGATGGTTTCTCTTTTAAATTCCTTTCCCTTTATTACGTGAAATCCTACTGCTTAATCTTTTTACTTACAATATTTTTATGTGTTAGGAAAAGTTGAGGGAGATGACTGAAGACGAACCTGTCAGGGAAGTTGAGGAGTTAACGCCACAGAAAGGTAATGTGGTAATGGCTGAAACGTCGGACAAATCATCTGCAACAAAACAGCAAGATATCAAAATGGGAAAGGCTCCACTGGATATTTAAAAAACTTTATTATTAGTATTTTTTCGGTTTTGGACTATGTTTTATAACCTGACTGTTTCTTTATGTCTTTGCACCGTTATTTGGACTATGTTATGTATTTCAGTTTCAGGACTTAATTTTATGTCATTTAGTACAAGTGTAATAGTTATACTAGGAAATATCGCTGCATTAGACTACCGAGCAACCAAAGCATTCAGATTGGACCAGCAGCAAATTTCAACGAGGAAATGAAGGCTAATACACAGATGAACCAGGACAGCATGCAAACAATAGAACCAAAAGTGTATTACTTTCCAGAATGATGCTTGCAACAACTTATGTAATTGTCCAGGAGTATAACTTATATAAAATCTTTGTTTCGTTCTCAGATTATGTTGCGCTATTTTTAGTAAATTCAAAATAATGACAACTATGTCAACTATGTTGTCAGTCAGATTATCACGTAAATTATAAAGTCAATGCAGCTAACAAACGACCTGATGTGACCAAGTAATGCACATTTAAAACTTTACGATACAAAATTCAGAAATACGAAAAAATACATGCAAGTACATGCTCATTTTGAAACACTACTTTACAAAACCCGTACAAATAAGATCATATACGATCAAAACCACGTTCAGCACTGAAACACTTTTCAATAAAATTTTCAAAAAAAAGCATTACGACAAAAAAAAACGACTACAACTAAAAAACATACCACCAAACAAAACTCAACTAAATTCATTTTCTAGCATTCTTACCTCCTAAATTGCATATCATCCAATTTTATTTTGAAAATACTTTTCAAATTTTCTAAAAAATTTGATTGATGTGTTTATAACTTCATCACAACGAATATATATAACTCTAAATAAGTGCATAATAAAAAATACGGAAATTTCCCATGGTACCCTCGAACTTTGGCAGATTACACATGGTACCCCTCATTTTAAGTTTCTACATATGGTACCCCTGTATTTACGTTTTTCTTTCCCATAATACCCTTGGCAACCTTCCGTCATAACACCGTTAATGTTATTGACTTAGGATGCCTTTTTTTTTATTATTTTTTTGTTATTAAATACACCAATCCTTATGTTATCTAACAAATAAACAAACCTCAACCATAATCTCACTCATCTCCCTACCACCACATCGGCCATCACCATAAGACTCCGACAGAGATCGTGCGCGCATCCTTATATTCCGCCCAACACCATATCAGCCACCATTATCATCTTACTTTTCTCCCACCATAATCATCCCTCCACCTCCCCCAAAAGACACCATTAAATTCGACCACCTCAACACAAATCCGGCCACTGCTTCCCTTTCTCGTCAAGTCACTCTAGCGTATTGTCGCCGTCCACCTCAGACCGCATATCCCTTCTCCGAGTCAGTTATTTTATGCTCTAAAAAATATGATTTTAATTTTAGATCTACAAAATATGGAGTACAATTTTGAAGAAATAATCGTGATAATGGCTTAGACAGATGATTGTCTTTGTCGGCCAAATTTGAGTCTAGTGGCGGTCGGGGAAGTATGAACAACGATGCTGACATGGTGTTTGTCGATGGATGGGAATGGTGACGGAAGGGCTCAAATGGTATGTTTGGTTGGGTATGTCAAATGGGTTGATGTGGATGTGGTTGTGATAAGAATTTTGAGTGGTAGGGGTCTGTTGGGGTTGACTTGTGCGTGGTTAGTTTGAGGTGTTCGGTGGCGCGTGTGGTGGTCGTCGGAGTCTGGTAGTGATGGTGTGGTGGTAGTGAAGGATGAGTGAGTTTAGGATTGATGTGTATTTATTTGTTTGATAAAATAAGGATTAAAGTATTATATAACAAAAAAAGCATCACAAGTCAATAATACTAACGGTGTTATGACGGAAGGCTGCCAAGGGTATTATGGGAAAGAAAAACGTAAATACAGGGGTACCATATGTAGAAAATTAAAATGAGGGGTACCATGTGTAATCTGCCAAAGTTCGAGGGTACCATGGGAAATTTCCGTAAAAAATATACAAGTCAAGTTACGTACACAACGTAAAGTCAACTTACGTACAATAAAAAGAATTAAAAATTAACATTATAACAGGTCAAATCTATTACAAATGAATTTAAAATTCATAATACCACCAAAAAACGTGGTAAGGTGTTAGTGGGGGCAAAAAACAGTTAGAAAGTAACTGCCATACCATGTAGTTTCTGTCAGTATATAAATCATAAATCAATAAACACTAGCTTTTACAATTAATTATCAAAACATATGCCATTCACTAATCTATAAATTTCACTTGAACTCTTGCCTTAAATTAATTTTTACATTAATGAATCGTTCATAGGATCACACGGGTTGAAAGAAGTTAAATTGAGACTATAATCATGGAAAAGGGCAGTTCATCAACGTCAGGGAAGAAAAGAAAAGAATACGAGAAGCGCAAGAAAAAACAAGAAGTCATCTTTATGTGCTCTTGAGTTTATAACTGTCATTTACTTTAATATAAACTTAACTAGGAATATAGTAAACTTAACTTATAAAACCATAGCTGTCTATTCCATTCCAGCCTTCTATTGCAGGACTAAAATGTTTCTTTATGTTCAAACCTGAAATTTAGAGTAAAAAGATATTAGTACAAGATAAACTCATGTGGCTAAGGTCGGGTGGAAACTGATCTGGGTCTGGGTAAGAGCTATGTGGTTATAGTCAGGCAAAACACATGTTGCTCAATTAAGGTAAACTCATGTGGGTAAGGTCAGATGCATTAAATTATGATTTCATGAAGGTCATTTGATTTGAACCGCTACACCAGATTCATTCTAATTGTTTCATTTCATGAACAACCATTTATAAATCCTTACCATTAAAAAATTAAACATAAATACAGAAATTGCCATTATTGATTGTTGAATTCATGCAAAGAAAACGCAGACATTGCAAACTGAACTAAAAACAAAGTTAAAAGTTAGAACTTCAGCATTGTAGGCAAAAAAAGAATAATACTTTGCAGGTTAAATTAGAACCATCTGGGTCAAGTCTGATCAAAACCATGTGCTCCAACTAAGGTCAGACTCAAGTGGGTCAACTAAGGTCAATCCTTATTACACGCACTAAGTTAGACCCACCACAAGCACCAAGTCCAACTACGCTGAGTAAACTTTACAGCAATATAGACGGAAAACATACCATTGGCTGTATAGTCATTTTGCTTCTTAGATGGTGATATTGAAAGGAACAAAAACTGTATCAAATACCTGAAATTCATTTAATGAAATTCGATTAATGAAAATATAATACCATTACTCAAAATTATAATATTACCTTTAACAAAAACAAACAGATAAAAACAACACTCAAAACTTGCAAATTTAGTTGGGTTGGGTCATACGGTTTAATTGGTTGCTTCGGGTGAACCCATGTGATTCGTTGGGTGGGTCAACCCATGTGATTCGTTGGGTCGGGTCAACCCATGTTGGGCTGGCTCGGGTCGGGTCAACCCCTTGTTGGGTTGGGTCGGGTCAACCCATGTTGGGTTAGGTCGGGTCAACCCTTGTTGGGTTGGGTCGGGTCAACCCAAGTTGGGTTGGGTTGGGTCAACCCAAGTTGGGTTAATTAGGGTTGGGTCGGATTAATCCATGTTGGTTTAATTAGGGTCGGGTCCAATGTTGGGTTATGTTAGGTTGGGTCAGGTCAACCAATAAATATGGGTTGGATTGGGTTGTTGGGTAAATCAGGTCATACCCATGTTCGGTTTAATATACGGTTATTTTTCTGAACGGGTTATAACCCGATTACATAGTTATACAAAAAAATTTTAAAAAAAATAAATTCAAGTCAAATTGTGGATTTAGATAACCAAAAAAACACTTAAATCGAAGAGTAATTTCAATCAAATTTTCAGATCGGGTTATAATCATCTATGTAGTTCTACATTTGGCACTGTAATTATTTTACTAATGAACAATAATACAACAAATTAAATTATTCCGACTATTAAAATCCTCATAAAATTTTTAAAATAATAAAATTTATTTTAACTTCTAAAAAAATACCATAAATTTTGTTCATCATAGATCTACCTATTTATCATTTAAAAAAATAAACTTAATTAATTAAAAAAACACATTGATTTTACATAGTGGAATAATTTTTTTTTTTAAATGAACAATATAACAGATCTACATTTTTAAAACCTAAAAACTCTATATTGCATAAGATCCACAAATTAATTATTCAAAACATAGAACGAAAAAAATAGGACCTTACAATGACGGTACTGTGTCTGAATATAACCTTGCATGTCCGAAAATGTTGTTATTTTAACAAAAGCCAGACGAAATTATTCAAAAGAAGGGAGAAATAAATTTGTTTACCTTATTTTCATCCATCTGACGATGTACTTCATCTTCAACCATTTGACAAACACGGTCTTTAAAGATTTCAGAACGAGTATACCGTTTAACCTTTTTTTAGGGATTTATAATAGATCAATGTTCTAAAAAAGTACGGTCTAAGAGGGAAACGGAGTGGGTCAGAGAGAAGATGTTGATTCAAAGGAAATGTGAGGTAGATTTATGGTGTTGATAGAGATTATGAGGGAATGAATGGCGGAAATAAGTTAGATTTACTGTCTTCAATGGCAGAAATTGAAAGGTGATTGATGAATGGACTGAAAGATGAGGGAGATGAATGAAGGCGGAAAAAATAAGATCTGCAGACTGAAAGATGAAGGCGGAATTTTAGGGTTAGGTTAGTGAGTGTGGCGGAAATATGAGGGTTAGGTTAGTGGAGTGAGGGTGAGGTTGGCTTTATATACATACAAATATTTAGGGTTTGGATTATTGGGTTGTTTGTGAGTGTGGCCTGTTTGTTTAGTGAGTGTGGCCTGTTTGTTTAACATTTACCTACTTCGGCCCATGTTAATATGTTGATGGGCCAGCTTATTGTTTATCTTTTCGACCCATTTTATTAACGTGATCAACCCATATTAATTTACTCGGACTTTTATCATTTTATAAACGCCTCATATTATCATATTAACATTTAAAATTCGGTTTTTTCCCATGGTACCCTCGAACTTTGGCAGATTACACATGGTACCCCTCCTTTTAACTTTCTACATATGATACCCCTATGTTTACCTTTTTCTTTCCCAGAATACCCTTTAGCAATATTCCGTCATAACACCGTTAAACCTAAGACTTATATGACACTTTTTTTTTATGTAATACACTAAACCTTATTTTTATCTAACAAATAAATACACCTCAAGCCTTTAACAAATAAATACACCTCAAGCCTAATATCACTTATCCCCACTACTACCACCACACCATCACCACCAAACTCCATTGACCACCACTCGTCGCCGACACCGGAACTCCGGCAGAGGTCGTGCAAATTTGGTGTGGCCTGATATTGTTTTACGTCATTCTCAACTAGGAGACATCACTGAACCTCCTTCCTTCAACCTCCATATCTAAGACCATCATCTAAACCACATTCCCCCAATTAAAACAACTCAACAACCAAATCTCCACCATTTCATTCTCTGTTCTTTACACCACACCGAATTTGAGTGATGTGAAACTATTTTTAATGAGATATTCTGAAGTTTTTTTAGTTTAATTTGGACGAATTACTGGGTTCTCTGTGCTACCAATTTGGAGCGATTTTCTATTTGTTAAGGCTTGAAATTGCATTCGAATTTCTAAGCAATTCAAGGTGCTGCTACTACTTACTTATCTCCTTGCGTTAACCGTTGGATAAGGCCGTCCTGTGTTGAATTTGATTGTGATTTTCTGGGTTGCTATAACTTGAATTTTTGCGGTTTCGAGTCTCTTTGAAAACGTTGAGCCAACTTAGCGGCTTATTTAGCTCAATCATGGAGTGAATCGAATGTTCAGCTCTGCTAATATTTGGAGTGGTATTGAATTGGGAAATTTGAGATTCATCCCAATTATAAAGTTAATGTTTGCAATCAAGAGTGGTCTGATGACATCCTATTGTGTTTTTTGGGGGAGGTGGAGGGATGATTATGATGGTGGGAGAAAAGTAAGATGATGGTGGCAGCTTGTATGGTGCTGGGCTGAACACAAGATGCGCGCATGACCTCTACAGGAGCTCCGGTGTCGGCGATGAGTGATGGTCGTCGAAGGTGTAGTGGTAGTGGGGATGAGTGAGATTAGGCCTGAGGTGTGTTTATTTGTTAAATAAAATAAGGATTAATGTATTAAACAACAAAAAAGAGGTGTCATAAGTCATAGGTTTAACAGTGTTATCACGGAATTTTGCTGAAGGGTATTTTGGGAAAGAAAAGATTAAATACATGGGTACCATATGTAGAAACTTAAAACGAGGGGTACCATGTGTAATCTGCCAAAGTTCGAGGGTACCATGGGAAATTTGTGACGCACGTGAACATCCACTATCAAATACTCTTACGCCACTCTCTGACATTACAAATGGTATATCGGTTTTTTTATTGTTTTTACAATTTATTATGTTTTTATATATGTAATGGATAAACATTTTTAAATCAAATCTCTGCAAATTAATTTTATTATACATGTTTTTATTTAAAAAAAACTTGCAGTTTCCCGTACCCCAAGTCAAAATACGAGAAGACATGTAGGTGAACAAAACCCACACACATTACGAGCAAGTAATGTAATTTTAAGCCCTGTGTCATCACCTGCCGATGCTCGCATTCTAACGCTTGATCAGTTACGGGTGAAAACGGCAAGAGACAAAAGGAAAACGTTTTCAACTAAAAAACGTACCGGTAATGTTAGTAATGTCTTTTCTCAATTAAGTCCCCCTACTACACCACTTAGCTCCACCAATACAGGTATATATCTATCTCAATTTGTTATATATCATACTTGGTCATATGCGTTATCATATTTATTCATAATTGTTTTTATTAACGTGATTTAGGAGGAGTGTGTAGTCCAACTGACGTGGTTGAGCGATTGGTAAGAGATCTATGTGCTGAGTATGGCGAATCTTTTAATGAAGTTCTTCCTTCTATAACTGTAAATGAACAAAGTCCCGGTCCCTCTGTAATAAATTCATCCTATTCACGTGGAGAATGTTCAAGAACTCAAACTAACTCATCCGTTGACTTAATTAATGACAGTAAGTATATTTACAACATTATTATTCCGACTTTGAGTTAGTCACTAAATGAAAATATACCTATCAATTATTATGTACAAAATTTAAACGTAGACTTTTTTTTTTACAAGGTTGGGAAGGATATTGGGATTTTGGAGATCCAGATTATGAATGTGAAAAATGTAGGGCGCAGATGTGGTTTGAAGAGAGAAAACTAAAAAGTCGTGGTACAAGACGGCCTAAATTTTCACTATGTTGTTCGGACGGCAAGGTTGTTCTCCCATACTTACATGAGCCACCTGAAATCCTTAAGTCTCTTTTGAATGGACAACATCGGTTTAGCAAGCATTTCAGAGAAAACATCAGAGCTTATAATTCGATGTTTTCCTTTACTTCAATGGGTGGGAAAATTGATCATTCCATCAATCAAGGTAGAGGTCCTTACACTTTTCGGATGTGAGGTCAAAACGTTCATCGAATAGGTACTTTAGTCTTGCCTGCAGAGTCAAGCCCTAAGTTTTGTCAATTGTATATATACGACACCGAAGAAGAGGTTTATAATCGTAAAACAGCAATCAGGTACCTATATTAATTCCTTTTTTATGTATAGTCTAAATTCATTAAATTTGTTTCCATTTTACTTTATTATTATCTTTTTTTAATTGGAAAAATATTCAATTCAATTTTCTTTTTAAAAAATGCAGTCCCAACGATCCCTCCAGGTTTAACGATGATCTTATTCGGTTGTTAAAAAATATGATTGACCAATACAATCCTCTTGCTAAGCTATTTAGGATGGTTAGGGATAAATTATCTATAGATAAAGACAGTGAAGTGAGCATCAGACTTATTTCCAGAAGAGAAAAAGATGGAAGAACATATAATCGTCCAACGGTTTCGGAGATTGCGGCTTTGATTGAAGGGGATATCGGTCCAAATATGGAGAAAAGGGATATTATTGTTAAGAAGTCATGTGGTGGTTTGCAGCGGATATCTGAGTTACACCCTCTATATACTCCACTCCAATATCCTTTGTTATTCCCATCCGGGGATGATGGGTATCGATTGGGTATCCTTCACGGTGAAGCTTCTATTGGGGTCAGCACAAGCGAGCAACCGCGTGAGGAAACAACGTGTCGGGAGTGGTTTGCCTATCTTCTACAAGACAGATCACCTGATATTGAATTTCCAACGTTGTTACTATCTGGAAAGGCATTTCACCAGTTTTTGGTTGATGGTTATATGATGGTTGAATCGCATAGGCTCAATTACATTTGTTTTAACCAAGAACGACTTCGGGTAGATAATTACAAGAACCTTTCAAATGCTGTTGGGAGAGGAGACATCGAGCCATCTTCTGCCGGTGCTCGGTATATTATCCCTTCGAGTTTCCCAGGTGGTGACAAGTGGAAGAAAGTGAATTATCTCGATACCATGACTATTTGCAAGTGGTTCGGTTATCCAGATTTATTCATTACATTCACGTGTAATCCCAAGTGACCGGAAATAGTTCGATTCGTTACTAAAAGAGGCTTGAGATCGGAGGATCGTCCAGATATTTTATGTTGCGTCTTCAAAATTAAGCTCGATGAGTTGATAACGGATTTAAAAGATCGACACATTTTTGGAAAAGCTAGAGCAGGTACACATTAAAGTTAACCGTTTAATTTAAAACATTATTTATTATTTAACAGTACTGTATATAATCTCATGCATTTCAAATATTTATTTTCCAGTGGTATATACTATTGAATTTCAAAAACGTGGTCTGCCCCATGCGCATATTCTATTGTTCCTACATCGAGAGTACAAGTTCCCTGAAGCTGCAGATGTTGACAAAATAATTTCTGTCGAGATTCCTGATCCGATTAAGGAGCCTATCTTACATGCTGCTGTTTGTGAGTACATGCTCCATGGCCCGTGTGGTAAAGAAAAGTTATCATCACCGTGTATGGTCGGGGAAAACTGCTCAAAACATTACCCAAAGCCGTGTACTGAAAGAACAACGGTTGACGGTGAGGGTTATCCTATATACAAGAGAAGCAAGAAAGGAGTTACGGTGAAAAAGGACGGTGTACCTCTCGGCAACGAATTTGTCATTCCATATAACGCTCAGTTGCTATTGAAATA
Source organism: Silene latifolia (assembly GCF_048544455.1). Taxonomy (NCBI): domain Eukaryota; kingdom Viridiplantae; phylum Streptophyta; class Magnoliopsida; order Caryophyllales; family Caryophyllaceae; genus Silene; species Silene latifolia. The sequence continues at coordinate 394,309,078 of NC_133538.1, forward strand.
CCAGGCTCATATCAACATCGAATGGTGTAATCAATCTCGATCGATTAAGTATCTCTTCAAGTATATTAACAAGGGCTCTGATATAGTTACGATGCAGTCCTCTTATATGCGTCGCAATGAGGACGATCCTGGTCGATTTGATGAGATTAAGAGGTATTACGACTGTCGATATTTATCCGCATGTGAAGCTGCATGGAGGTTATTTGGTTTTGAAATTCATTATAGGACTCCTGCTGTTGAAAGGTTGCAGTACCACCTTCCGGATGAGCAGCCTATTTTTTTTTATGATGATGATTTCATTGACGACGTTGTAGATAAATCATCGATGGGAGTATCGCAGTTCTTGAATTGGATGGCCTGCAATAATTCTGAACAACGGGATATTCAGGTTGCAAAAGAATTGTTATATTCTCAATTCCCAACTAAGTTTGTTTGGAAGAAGAAGGAGCGGCATTAGAGCCTTAGAAAAAAAGGGTTTACGATTGGTAGGTTGGTTCATGTTAAAGGCCCCAAGTGTTTTGAGGACATCAGGACCGTCGACGAAAATGTATGTCCGACATTTAGAGAAGCGTGTTACAAATTGGGCTTAATTGGTGATGACAGAGAGTATATTGATGCAATAAAACAAGCTGCAGATTGGGGCTCTGGATTCTACCTTCGGAACCTTTTTTCGACTTTATTACAGTCTGGTACTTTGTCTATGCCGACCACAGTTTGGGAAGAAACCTGACGGCTTCTTTCCAACGATATACTTTATAGGCAACGGAAACTTCTTAAAAATCCAGGTTTGTCTTTTATATCACTCTACATTTATGGCTTCCTTGATTATATTAATTTTTAAATAACGGGTGATTTCTTTACTTTTCCACTCTATGTATCATTATATTTAGGGGTCGTTTGGTTACCCACTAAACAATGCAGGAACTTAAATTCATGTGAATTGGAAAATGGGTATGTTGTTTGGTTACCCCAATTCACATGAATTGGAAGTTCCCATGAATTCCAATTCCTCCACAATGGAGGAAGTTGCTTACCTAGGCCCCCCTAGGTAAGTTAGAATGCCTACATGAATTGCACTTCCTCCATGGCAACCAAACATTTTTTTGCAATTCACATGAATTCCAAATTCACGTGTTTTATGACTTCCTAGGCAATACAAATTCCTATATGCAACCAAACGACCCCTTATTCTTCTGCAACATCTATTTGTTGATCAATAATATATTCACCTTTTTTCCCTATATCAGCCTTACAACTGACTGATGAAGAGTTGAAAAATTATGCTCTGATGGATATTGAAAATTCTCTTCAATTAAATGGGAGTAGCCTAACTAGATTTCAAGGAATGCCTCTTCCAGATTCTTCAACAACGTCACACCATCGAAACACGTTAGTAATGGATGCGTTGTCGTACGACAAACAGTCACTGAGGGAAGAAAATGAGCTTCAACTTTCTTCAATGACTGATGAACAAAGGTCGGTGTACAATGAAATAATGGATGCTGTTTTAAATAATAGAGGAGGAGTTTTCTTTGTTTATGGATATGGCGGTACTGGGAAGACATTCATTTGGCGTTCTTTGTGTTCTGGAATAAGAAGTAAGGGAGAAATTGTTGTAGCAGTTGCATCAAGCGGAATTGCAGCAACCTCGATACCTGGTGGTGTAACAGCTCATCCGAGATTAAGTATTCCGCTCAACGTCAATGAGGACTCTACTTGCTCTCGAATTAAGCCTGGTAGTGATTTAACTGAACTTTTGATAAGGGCCAAACTCATAATATGGGATGAAGCACCTATGACTCACAAACATAGCTTTGAGGTTGTTGACAAAAGTTTGAAAGATGTAATGCGCGTTGTGAACGCGAGAAATGCTGAATTACCGTTTGGTGGTAAGGTGGTAGTATTTGGGGGAGATTTTCGCCAAACTCTACCGGTTGTCTCCAAAGGAAGTAGAGCAGACGTTGTGCGTGCATCTCTTTGTTCATGATATTTGTGGCGTTCTTGCAAGGTATTCTTCCTTAACTACCATAGTAATATATATGTCCACCAACGTTATTAGTTACAACTGTTCTTAAAAATTAAATATATAAATATGATAACATTTGAATTTGTGCAGGTGCTTAGACTAACAAAGAACATGCGTTTGCAAGGTGGAAGGACAAGCGACAATGTTGACGATATAAGGAAATTCTCGGAGTGGCTCTTGGAAATTGGAGATGGTTTAGCGGGCGGTGAAAATGACGGGGAAGTCGATCTTCAATTCCCAGACGACTTACTCATTCAACATGTGGCAGATCCGATTGCATCAATAGTAAATGTCACATATCCAGATCTACAAAACCAGTTGTGGAACCCAGATTACCTCCAAGAAAGGGCAATTCTCGCCCCTACTCACGAGATAGTTGAAGCGGTAAATGACTACGTGTTGTAGAAAATCGATGAGGAGGAGGTTATATATCTAAGCTCTGATGAAGTTTCTAACGATGATAGAGGCGTAGGTGACCCTGACCTTCATTCTACTGAATACCTCAATAGTATTAAATGTTCCGGACTCCCAAATCATGAGCTGAAGTTGAAGGTTGGTGCTATGGTGATGCTTCTCAGGAACATTGATCAATCACGCGGTTTGTGTAATAGAACACGATTAATTGTGACTGATTTAGCGTCACGCGTGATTAGATGTACGGTTTTAACAGGTAGTCATAAAGGTGATCACGTGCATATTGCTCGACTAACACTAACTCCGTCGGACTCCAGTAAATTCCCGGTACGTTTTAGCAGAAGGCAATTCCCCATCGCGGTCTGTTTTGCTATGACTATAAACAAGAGTCAAGGACAATCATTATCTCAGGTCAGCATCTACCTTTCAAGACCAATTTTTAGTCATGGACAGCTTTACGTAGCGCTTTCCAGAGTTACAAGAAAAGAAGGTTTGAAACTCTTGATTTGTGATAGTAATAAGGTTACATCAAATACAACAACAAATGTAGTCTACCATGAAATTTTCCAATATTTGGAATGATATTAGACTATTTTCGTTAATTTTATAGTTATGTTTCTTCAATTTGATTGTAACCGCTTTTCAAATTTGATAACTATTTCCAATTTATAGCGATATTTATTTTGTTTGCTTTTTATTATTTCTCATAAATTACATTTATTATATATTATATACTATGTTCCATATTACAACACCGAATTTGTGGGTTTATATCACAAATTTAAAACATGTTCAAGTTTCAACCCCTTGCAAATTTAGCACGTGTTTTATTCTATTATGAATATATACAAGAAATACAAATTAAAATATACATGTTCATTATTTAGTATTCTTTATATATTCATAGCGATTTCAATGATTATAAATTCATACCCGTGCAAATTGTACGGGTTGAAAACTAGTATTAGGCTAAGTTGAGTGCACATATTTATATAGGCTCATGAAGTAACTATTGATCTGAAATAATAGGACAAGCTAGGTCACTTCAAACTGCAAAATGACTGCAGAATTTTGACAATCCTTGTTTGTTTATAGAATCAATATATATATATATATATATAAGCGGGTTTTTTCAGGCAATTTTAGAGTTTTCAACTTTTGTAAAACACCTATATACTTTAAATATTAATATGTACGAAAAGATATAAATTTGGCCACACAGATAATGCAGAAGATATAATAATTACTCCCTCTTATTCTAGATAAACCTCCCTATTCATAGGGGCACTAGAATTAAGGAGAGGGATTAAAATAAGGTAAAGTATTATAGTGGGGTTTGGTAATTGGAGAGAGGGAAGGTATTGTGGGGTATTATTGTGAGTGTGGTGATTAAAATAAGTATTGTTGTGGGGGTAAGTTGATTAAAATAAATATTGTTGTGGGGTGAGGGGGTATTATTGTGGGGTAAGGTGATTAAAATAAGTATAAAACTTTACTAAATAAGGAAATAGGGAATGTATTGTGAATAGATGAAAAATAAAAGAGAGAAGTTTATGTAGAATAAGAAAGAGTATATTATAATTAATCACAACTGACAAAAGATCTATTTTACATTTGAATTTGTTAAGAACTAAAACACTAATTACAAAGTAGGTATATATATATATATATATATATATATATATATATATATATATAAATTGCATCAAGTGAGTCTAGGTATCTTAGGTGAGTCTAGCATCTTAATCTCAACCATTAGATCTACTCCTAATCAACTACCGAGATTAAATCTCAAAAATTATAATTAGACTATATAAGGCTCGATTTCACGCTAACCTTACAATTCTGTTTCACTTTCTCTCTCTTCATTCACACTTTTTCTCTCTCTACGAATTTCCCTCTGTTTTTCTTCGTTCTCGCGTAAAACAAATCCAAAGAAAAATATACACAAATAATTTTACTTTTCAATTCATCATTCAATTATTTCTACAGTTCAATCGTTCTCGATTTTGCTTGATGGTTGATACTCCTATGGATGCCGATTCTCATGAAAATAGTTTGCGCGAGTAATCCTTTTCTTTGATTATAATCGTTATTGTTTTTCCTGTCAAATTTGATTAGAATCGTTGTTTTCTCTCTTGAATTTGCAATTTCGCTTTATCCTTTGCTTTCATGATAATCGTTGTTGTTTTCCGTCATATTTGATCGAATTTGATTATAATCTATGTTTTTGCTACAAATTCGCTTTTTCCTTTGTTTTTGCTACCGACATTAACATGCAAACAGGTAATTTCCGTAATCCTTTCGTTTTCAGTTTTGCTTTTCGCGATTTCATCTGGATTCTATGTCGCTGATCACTCGCTATTGTAATTTCATTATTCCGTTGCTTTTCAGTTTTTTAGGTTAATCGATTTTATGTTTGCTTCAATTTTAACGAAATCCGTTCACTTCTACTTCAATTTTACGATGTCCTTTCCTTTGATTCTTCTCGTATTTGCTTTTCTCTTAAATATTAGGTGAAATATCCTTGTATTTGTTGTTTTTCCTATCGAATTTTCATATTTGCGTTCTCCTCTGGCTTCGCTTACAATCGCAGTTGCTTTATCGTCACATTCCGTCAATTTTGATTATATTTGTCTTTATTTTGTTGCTTTTCAGTTTTTTAGGTTAATCGATTTTATGTTTGCTTCAATTTTAATGAAATCCGTTCACTTTTACTTGATTTACGGTCTCCTTTCCTTTGATTATACTCGTAGTTGCTTTTCTCTTAAATATTAGGTCAAATATCCTTGTATTTGTTGATTTTCTCGTTCAAATTCGGTCAAATTTCATTATATTTGACCTCTTATCCTGTCTTGTATATTCATGTTCCCCTGTCTCGTATATTCCCTACTGTTTCTCATCAATGCTTACAGGTCAGCTTGTTACAATATCAATGTTACTGTAACACAATCACATATATTCATTTTCCATTGCACATATAACATATGCTGTACCACTTCTGGACGTCCTCTTATTCTGCTGTTACTTCAATGTACTTTAGTTTCTTGTTCTAAATTGAAGTCCATCCTCTTCGCATATTCCTGTTCTCCCGTCCATCCTTATGTCACTACATTGTCATAGTACTAGTATTACTGTAACAATGTTACTCTTTGTAATACCACCGTTGTATTCCAGGTCACTAATACTCGTATTTCCCTTTTTGTATTACAGACTCAAGTTCTGTCACTCAACCCCATTCTACGCCAATTGTCCAAGAGCAACCCAATCCTCAACCAAATAATCGCTTTTCTGTCTCACACGCCTAATGGAGGTGAGCGTTGGATGCGTGTGGTTGAGCACAAGTTTAGACCTACCATTGGTGCGCATTTCGCCTCCTTGAGGCTGGAATCAAGTTCTACGAGGTTTATGCTCGGGCATGCGGATTTACCCCTCGGAAGCACAGTACGAAAACACTACGAGGTGGTGTTGCACACCAAAAATTCGTAGTCTGCAACCGTCAAGGGTTCAGGGAATCTAAACCGAAACAGCGTCCCAGAACCAAGGATGATGAGAATATGGGTAATTGTTCGTCCACAAATAGTACGATTACACGGCGAGTTAAAATCACAAGAATTGGATGCCGAGCATACGTCGATTTGCCCTTCTACATGGCCTTGATGGCCCGACTATGATTGACGAGTTTTCAAGTCCACAATCATCGTCTCACCTCTGTCAGTATGTGAGAGATCTCGATAAGATTTCACGATCCCTTGATATGTTCCCGAAGACGCTTATCTTGGACAACTCCAAGTTGAATATTGGCGCTGGATTGACCTTTAGACAGGTTAAGGAACTTGTCAATGGGTATGAAAATATCGGTGCTACATTGATAGATTTTAAGAACTTTCAAAGAGATATCAAGTGCTACATTGGGTTAAGAGATGCTGACCTTTTCATCGATCGACTCGAGAAACTCAAAGCAACCCAACCCCGATTCTACTTCGCCTATGATGTTGATTCGCAAAACCGTCTAACAAAGTTCTTTTGGGCTGATGCTACATGTATTAGAAACTACTCATTCTTTGGGGATCTTTGTGTTAACCCCCTACTTACGGAACCAACAAGTATGATATGGTTTTTACACCATTCACAGTGTTAATCACCACGAGAAAGTCGGTGTTGTTTTTGCGGTTGTCTCCTGTTACACGAGGATGACATCTCCTTCCAATGGACCTTTCAAAGATTTCTTGACTGCCATGGGACAAAAAGAGCCACGATTCATGATCACGGATCAATGCCCTGCATAAAGAAGGTAATAGTGTGACAATGTTATCAGAATAGACTTACTTAAGATTATTGTACCACAACTTTCTGACTCCAACTACCACTGTTCCATCTCTTCCTCTTTTACAAGGTTATTCAATAACAATGTTACTGTAACTAAATTACTAACATATAATTTACTCACTTGCTCTTTCCCTATCACTGGTCAATATCACGTTCGACTTTTTGTTTCATTATGCCTGGCATACAACAGGCTTTCCTTCATTTTCAAGACAGCTAGGCATCGTTATTGTATGTGGCATATTACACAAAAGATCACGGACAAAGTTGGTTCAGCACTCTGCAGAGACACGGACTTCCTTGCTCGCTTCAACGCTGTTGTTTGGGACCCTGATATGGAGCCGTCGGAGTTCGAAGAGAAGTGGCAGAAGGTCATTTCAGATTTCGAGCTGGAAGATAATGATTGGTTGACTACAATGTTCGACGACATACACCATTGGATTCCTGCCTACCATCGTGACCTTGCCTTGGGCTGCATATTAAGAACAACACAGCGATCAGAAAGTACAAATTCGTTTTTCAAGCGCTATGAGAATCACTTTGGTACACTGGACGAATTTTGGATGAGGTAAACACCTCTTTTTCATTCCTTACGATGCCGGGAACAGTGTATGTTACAGTACCATTGTTTCATTGTTACATAAATAATTTGTTGCCGAATCCTTGTTGCATTAAAACCAGGTTCCAAATCTGCTATGGACCAGCGCTATACACGAAGGTGCGATGATTATAACAAATGACCACTCATTCCCCGAGCTTAAGACAGAATTACCTATAGAAAAGCATGGCGCTATTATATACACACATGCTGTGTTCAAGGTGTTCCAAGAAGAAGTAATGGCGGCCGATTCATGTGGTGTTGATGACTTTGAGAAGGAGGAGCATGTGCGCATAATTCATGTAATCGATGCTGAGACAGACAGAATTTTCAAGGTGAGGTTGGACCTTAGAAGCACGAGATGCGATATGCGAGTGTAAACTGTTCGAAAGAATTGGATTACTCTGCAGGCATATTTTGTGGGTGTACAAGGGCAAAGGAATTGGGCGAATACCAAGCAAGTACATTGTAGATCGTTGGCTAAATAACACACACGCAGCGAATGTTTGATTCGAAAACATTATTACAAAGGATGATTTTGACTTGTAACAATGAATTGTTTTACAAATAACATTGTAACCATAATTTCTTACAGAACATTGTCACCATGATAAACGATGAACTGTTTTTACTTCCAGGCTTGATTCGAATGGGAATGTCATTGAGGATTCATATATGGCTACCTCTGATAACAGTCATTTGTGCAACGTATGGTCAGAGTTCCGTCAGATAGTTGGCGTTCTCAAAACTTTACCTGTTGAACACACGGAAGAGTTAGCATCCCTCCTAGTTGAGTTCCGGTAGAAGTTATGTATTGAACCGCTTACAAAAGACCAAGAGATGGAGATGCTGTTGGGCTGCAGCTCGTCGTCTGAAGTCACTATCCACCCTCCGGAACAAGCACGCAACAAGGGTAGTGGAAAAAGATTGAAGTCAGCTAAACAACAGGCCATTGAAAAAGCAGCCAAGCCAAAGAGGCTATGTGCATACTGCAAAGAAAGAGTTACCCACGACAGGAGAACATGCCCTCTTCGCATAGCTGATGTAGCTGCTGAGAAAGCAGCTAAAAAGAAAAAAGTTTGATACTGTTATGATGTTACAGTAACATTGTGACCTTAGCAATAATTAGTAGGATTTTGTGTTGCTGTGACAATAATATGTCACAGTAAAAATAAAAAGTAGAATTGTGTGTTGCTGTGGCAATAACATGTCACAGTAAAAAGTCATTCGATTTTCCTACATCATAGTTAACATTTTATACAGCACTTACAACATTTTATACAAAGAATACATATTGTTTTAGGACCATTTTCTCGTCCGTTTTAGGAGCATATTTCCTAAGTTTTACAATAATGATATTATACAATTTGTTATACGATTTGTTTTGTTTAAGGAAAAGGGTTTAGGGTTGGATTAGGCGGCTCCGCGAAGCGGTGCCGCCTAATCCAACCCTAAACCCTTTTCCGTCCCGTTTAGGAGCGTTTTTCCCCAAATTTTAATCCGTCCACGACGGTATCACCCGTCCTTCCCTAGGGTTTAGTTTTGGTTTTACCGTAACAACCTTTGTTTAAGGAAAAGGGTTTAGGGTTGGATTAGGCGGCTCCGCGGCGGTGCCGCCTAATCCAACCCTAAACCCTTTTCCGTCCCGTTTTAGGAGCGTTTTTCCCAAATTTAAATCCCGTCGACGACGACGGTATCACCCGTCCTTCCCTAGGGTTTAGTTTTGCTTTTCTTTGTAACAAGCTTTGTTTAAGGAAAAGGGTTTAGGGTTGGATTAGGCGGCACCGCGTGGACAGGGTATCACCCGTCCTTCCCTAGGGTTTAGTTTTGGTTTTACTGTAACAAGCTTTGTTTAAGGAAAAGGTTCGCGGAGCCGCCTAATCCAACCCTAAACCCTTTTCCGTCCCGTTTTAGGAGCGTTTTTCCCCAAATTTAAATCCCGTCCACGACAGGGTATCACCCGTCCTTCCCTAGGGTTTAGTTTTGGTTTTACTGTAACAAGCTTTGTTTAAGGAAAAGGGTTTAGGGTTGGATTAGGCGGCTCCGCGACGCGGTGCCGCCTAATCCAACCCTAAACCCTTTTCCGTCCCGTTTTAGGAGCGTTTTTCCCCAAATTTAAATCCCGTCCACGACAGGGTATCACCCGTCCTTCCCTAGGGTTTAGTTTTGGTTTTTTCGCACCACGATTTTTAAAGGAAAAGGTTTAGGGTTGGATAAGGCGGCTCCGCGAAGCGGTGCCGCCTAATCCAACCCTAAACCCTTTTCCGTCCCGTTTTAGGAGCGTTTTTCCCCAAATTTAAATCCCGTCCACGACAGGGTATCACCCGTCCTTCCCTAGGGTTTAGTTTTGGTTTTACTGTAACAACCTTTGTTTAAGGAAAAGGGTTTAGGGTTGGATTAGGCGGCTCCGCGAAGCGGTGCCGCCTAATCCAACCCTAAACCCTTTTCCGTCCCGTTTAGGAGCGTTTTTCCCCAAATTTAAATCCCGTCCACGACAGGTATCACCCGTCCTTCCCTAGGGTTTAGTTTTGCTTTTACTGTAACAAGCTTTGTTTAAGGAAAAGGGTTTAGGGTTGGATTAGGCGGCTCCGCGCGGCGGTGCCGCCTAATCCAACCCTAAACCCTTTTCCGTCCCGTTTTAGGAGCGTTTTTCCCCAAATTTAAATCCCGTCCACGACAGGGTATCACCCGTCCTTCCCTAGGGTTTAGTTTTGGTTTTACTGTAACAAGCTTTGTTTAAGGAAAAGGGTTTAGGGTTGGATTAGGCGGCTCTGCGAAGCGGTGCCGCCTAATCCAACCCTAAACCCTTTTCCGTCCCGTTTTAGGAGCGTTTTTCCCCAAATTTAAATCCCGTCCACGACAGGTATCACCCGTCCTTCCCTAGGGTTTAGTTTTGGTTTTTTCGCACCACGATTTTTAAAGGAAAAGGGTTTAGGGTTGGATTAGGCGGCTCCGCGTAGCGGTGCCGCCTAATCCAACCCTAAACCCTTTTCCGTCCCGTTTTAGGAGCGTTTTTCCCCAAATTTAAATCCCGTCCACGACAGGGTATCACCCGTCCTTCCCTAGGGTTTAGTTTTGGTTTTACTGTAACAACCTTTGTTTAAGGAAAAGGGTTTAGGGTTGGATTAGGCGGCTCCGCGAAGCGGTGCCGCCTAATCCAACCCTAAACCCTTTTCCGTCCCGTTTTAGGAGCGTTTTTCCCCAAATTTTAATCCCGTCCATGACAGGGTATCACCCGTCCTTCCCTAAGGTTTAGTTTTGGTTTTACTGTAACATTGTTGTACTACGAACAAGCTTTGTTTAAGGAAAAGGGTTTAGGGTTGGATTAGGAGCGTTTTTTGACAATTTTAAACATAGTTACATAATCGTTGTTCAATTTAATATACCACAATTCAAATAGTAAATTGGACAATTAACCGAATTAAGATGTCATTCATTAAAAACAAGTGTTACAAACACTGATTACAAACGAAACACTTAGAAACAAAGAATAAAGAGTTAACTTAAATATAAGTGTCACATCCGATAAGCATAAACTGTAATGTGAAAAGGAAATATTAAATCTTTTACTCCCTTCTTAGTCGTTTATTCACAGGAGGAGAATGAACGCTGCTTTCGCCCTCTAGCAACTCCCTTTTCAGATTATTCCTGTAACCTTCCATCTCTTCAATAGCTTTGACAACAAGAGGCCACTTCCTATTAATCGAAGGGTTGAGTTTAGCATATGACTCCCTAAGAGCTGTAACACCAAGGAGAAATTGACGGTCTAAATCAGTTTCAGTGTACTTCTTCAGCTTATTTTCTTCTAGCTGTTTCCCAATACACTTGTTTTCCGCCATCAGAAACTTGATATGAGCTTCAGCATTTTCCAAGTCATTTTCAAGCACTTGTACTCGTTCCACCATTTCTATTACCTTACTATCAGATGATATAACCTGCTCAAGTAATGAATCTCTATGCCTTGTCATTTCTTCCAGTTCAAACTTGGTGTCTTCTAGTTTCCTTTGAATTCGTTCCATTTTTCTCTTGCTGCAACAAAAAAAAAAAAAAAAAAAAAAAAAAAAAAAAAACCTATTAAAACAGAAAAATAAACTGTTTTCCCTAAATTAGAGAAAACAAAATCTATTTATAAACAAACAGAAACTGTTTTCCCTCAATTAGAGCAAGGTTTTTAATATTACAAAAGATTTAAAAAAAATTAGACATGAAAAACCTTTGAATTTGTCTTGGCTTATTTTTTTTGTTTAGAAAATGAAGTGTAAATGTTGAATGAAAATGAGATTATTTATAGATAACTGAAAAAAACAGAACAGTTTTAAAAAAAAAAAAAAAAAAATAACTGCCTTGAAACACGTCACTTTGAACAAAGTGCAAAACTGTTTTAGAAAGATAACTGCTGCAGATTGTAGAATTCAAAGCGTCAAAACCGTCTGTTACAGTAACATAATTGTGCTTTTTTACAATGACATTATTTATAGATAATTGTGAAAAACAAAACAGTTATTTTTAAAAAAAAAAAATTAACTGCTTTAAAAACCACTTTTATTAACTGCTTTGTAAACTGTTTTTAAATGATGATTGATGTTAACCACGTGCATGTTCCCCATAATTAAGTCCAGTTATAAATGCTGCAGAGTGGAGAATTCTAAGCGTCAAAATCTTTTATTATAATTTTCATTTATTACTATCACAGTGTTACAGTAACATTATTTTCATTTTGTCTCGACTTTTTTTGTTTAAAAAAAAAAACACTTAACATTTTAAAAACTGTTTTCAAAATTAAATGCTTTAAACAAACAGTTAATTTTTGAATTCCAACAGACAAAATCAGACATGAAACTTATCCAACCCATGTTTCGTATTCCCTATGAAGTGCGATTATAACAAAGCAAGAGTGAAGAATACAAAACGTCAAATTATGTTTTCTCTTTTCACTCTTGAAATCACACATTCTGAAGAATATAGTTAATGAATTCTCGCATATAATAAGTTATCATTAAGAAACAAACTTATTTGTAATATATTCCAAAATATTCGAAAATATGTTCCACTTGTCTATGACACCACTATTACGTTGTTAAAGTAACATTGTTTTAGAGTACATCACTTGATTTTCACTTTAAAACGAAGTACAGACATTTCGGTGTTGAGTGGCTTCGGTTCATTCTCAATCGGTGGTTCTTTGTTTGACAATTCATCTTCCGTTGCCTTCCCTTTGAGCATTCTAGCCGCTTCCCTCCTTGCACTATATCCGGCGGATTGTTTTCTTTGATTTTTTGAAAATTTCAACAGCGTCAACAATTCAAATTTCCGTATTTTGTTGATGTCAACCATGAGCAAACATGCAGCAATTTGGGAAGCACATGCCCGCCGATAAAATGTGTTGTTGAGCAAAGAAGACTTGTTTGCATATCCCAAAAATTGGAGACTACATCATAGTGATACAGGCTGACTCTTCAAATACGGAAGCCCGTTTCTGCCATTTAAACTTCACATTTACCACAGGATAGCGGAGCATTTCAGTTACCCTCACGTCGCCCTTTGTGTCCAGGTAGTCACTCATGCAACCTACCTGTCGAAAAGTAACATTAATTTCCTTTTACTATCAACTAAGAAATCATGTAATCAACAATGTTACAAAGATAGGTGTAACAAGAAACACTCGAAACAACATAATAACGTTACGATAATGACATCGTAACATCGAAATCAAACTCGAAATCTGAAATCAAATCGTAAAACATACAATTCGACAACTCGGGGGACTTACTGCTGCCATTGCGATGTCGTAAGTGAATGAAGACTCCCAGTTAGCATACGATTGACTGTCGATCACACTAATCTCTTTGTTGAGGAAATTAATACACACACAGAAGTAGTGATAGCCAGCCAAACAAGGTATAAAAATAAGTTCGGCATCAAGTCTGTAATTTGCCTTGCTCGCGTTGATGAAATTATCCCAAATTTCAAACAACTCGTTCTTTATATCAGACTGTTCACTATCCTCCTGCATCACAGCCAGTAGAGCATGCTGTAGTTTTTTAAAAAAAAAAAAAATGTAAGGGTTAGATTTCCCTTGTAAAAGAATCATATGTTCTTGAACAGAAGCAGACATTTAACACCGATGCAACTTACCATGTGACCTAGTCCTAAGTAAAGTATGGTTGGCCCTGCTGCCCTTGTGCCTCTTTTGCTGTTCTCGACATAATTCAAGAGTAGAGACCAACATTCAAATACCATCCAATTTGTGTGACTCCTAGGACGTAGTGAGAGTATATCAGCTCTTGTCAACCTCCTGTTGTCTCCAAACGCAGCCAGGATCTCACTTTATTCTGGAACCATAAGAGTCAGATTACTCAAGAGTTTTCGCAGAAACAGTGTAACATAAACAGTGTTTAAAAACCAGTTTTACAGAAACAGTGTCACAGTAACACTTTCACAGTAACAACAAGTATTTTACCTTTTGTGGAAGTCGATATCATCCATAAACGCATAATCAAGAACGTGCCTTCTCAGATTAGTTGTCTTTGGATGCAGCTTTTACGATTTGCTCTCATAAATTCAGAGACTAGGAATATATCACCGTCAATTTCACCGTCACCTAGAGAACATCCCATAACATCATCTTTATGAAATTTAAATATTATCTCCTCATCTTCACCAATTGCTCTAGGAGAATGCTTGTAAGCAACCGACTTCACCCTCAGCTGTTTGGGCTCTTCCCCTTTTGTTTTTCCCGTGGCTTCTTTGTTTTTCCTCTTCCTTTTTTCCTCTTCCTTTTTTTCCTTCTTCTCTTCCAAATTCTTCTTTTTTGCGCGACTTTTCCTTCACTGTTCCTTTCATTCCTGAATTTTGATATCCTTCCTTGCACCTCTTTTCGTACTTGATTCAAGTCGCTAAGAACAAGTATTGCACATATTTCAGCACGGTACAACATTCTTTTCCGTTCATCCCCACTCGAGTCAAAAACCTTCCCCGTGTAGAAAGCCATGTGCATCATCATGAAAACCCCACAATCCACGTTTTTGCGGTGCTCGCCATTTAAATTTCACATTCTTAAGTGGGAAACTTTCCACTTTGGAGCCTTTTGCAATTTGCATTTCTAACAACATTTTCCCCATGATATTTGCACTGCACAAAAAGTAATCATTCATATCGTATCTATGTTCTTCAGAACTATGATTGCCAAATTTATTAATGGAAATTTAAAGGTATAACATTGTCACCGTAAGTAGAGAAACTTACCGCATTTCTTGCCATTTTTGCTTTTCGGGATCTGGCATATAAGGGTTTGTTGTCTAGGTAGTCAACGGTTTTTGACATGAAATTTATGCAAGCACAGAAAAAGTGGTCCTCCAGAATGAGTGGAATGAATATCTGCAATTAAGCAGATATATATCATTGCTAAACAGAATTTCTATACACTCTACTTATATAAGAATAAAAAAAAATTAAACGAAATGTGGTTTTACCATATCACGGTCGAAATTCAAAGGACTCTTGTTGTATTTGATCCACTGTGTGAAGGACAGCAAAACTTCACTTTCTAAATGTCTGTTTTGAATGGGTTTTCCAAGAGCCATCGTTGCTAATGCGTCCTACAAAAATAAATATAAATACAAAGTCAATAAACATTATAGAAACACAAAATCAATAAGAATAAAAATTTATTTATTACAAGAACATCTGATTGACCCAAGCCCATGAAGATCCTCAATGGTGTATCACTTGCTACCTTTCGGAGATGAGGTCATTCAAAGAAACATTGACCAACATTCAGTGACCATTATATAAATAAGCTCACCAGGAGCCAATGAAGTTAAATCTTCCCTTGGAATGAAGTGATACTTCCCATACGAGACAAGCCTTTCCTGTTGGACAATGAGATGTAATAGTCAACACCTTTTAATAGAGTAACAGTTTAAGAATAACTATTCAAATGAAACAGTATTCACTTGCAAAGTAAAACGTTTTGTTTATCACAGTGCAAGAGTAAATAAAGTACTCACGTATCTGAGAGGTTCTCGTCATCGTCGATAAAACAATAGTCAATTGTTTCTTTCCTAACTTCAAGAATAGGCGCCATTATCTCCTTGTGTTTTATCATACTCTTGGACACAAGTGTTAGATCCGAGCTGGTAGGCCACATTCGATTGTGCGGCCGTAGCGAGGATCCATCACGCGCATCCGGTCTTGATTGTTTCGACATGTAACAAATAGTGGTCGCCATATCTTCGTCGTAATTGTCATACAGATCTCATCACGCAATCATCGACAATATCAACTTCATCATCGCGTCATCTTCTCGCTACCGATGCCCGAGTAGTTATTGGTTCTTCTTAAGCCGCCAACTGTCTCATCATCGGCCTCACCGGGTTTTTCTCCTTCCTCGCCTTTTTCATCATTCCCATCGGCGTCTTCATTACCGGTTGCTTCATCCTCCTTCTTTGTTATCTTCGTTTTTATCGCCAAAGATTGTCTTCATCTTTATCATCATCGTTCTCTTCATCTGGTTTTTCATTCCCATCATCCTCTTCATCTTTATCGTCATCTTCCTTTTCATTTCCCTCACTGGTTGGTTGGTCAACAACCTGGCCTGATGCATCATCATCGGCCTCTTCCTTGTTATCTGTGGCACAAGTAATTGAATTAAATATAAATTACTAATGTTTTTCGGATCAACAATGTCTCATAGTTATACTAACAGTGTTACTGTAAAATTACCTTCAGAAGATCCTTCTTCAGCTGCCTCAGTCGTTGGGTTCTCTTGACTTGGCCCGATGCATCATCTTCGCCTCTTCGTTGTCATCTGTGTAGCGATAATTGAATATATATATATCATCAGTAAACTGATAAAACTACGACACGAATAAATTACTATATAAAGATGTTACAAAGAATAAAGTGCTAACATGTTACATCGGCTAATACAACGAGTGCAAATAGATTTCTCTATTACCTTCGGAGATCCTTCTTTAGCCGCCTCATTGGTCGGGTTGTCTTCGGCTTGCACGATTCATCAACTCCGCCTCTTCCTCGTCATCTCGTGTCACGGTAATTGGATTCAATATATATTAACAATTTTTCTTTGAACCAAAAAAGGTACAATAGATAAACGTAAACTTCATTTAAAACTACGTCACGGAACATTGTTACTATAACCGTGTTACAAGAATAACATGCTAACGGTGTTACATCGTGTAATACAACGAGTTTAAATAGATTCCTCAATTACCTTCGGAGATGGCTCTTCACCGCCTCACTAGTTGGGTTATCTTCAGTGGCTGATGCATCACCTTCGGCCTCTGCCTTGTCATCTCATCTAGCAGATAATGAATGAAAATATATTACTAAATTGTTTGTTAAAAAAGCACCCGATAATGAAAAGGCTATAACAAAGATTACACTATTACCTTCACCAGATTCATCTTCTGCTCGCTAGTTGTTTTGTCACCTGCCCGCCTGATGCATCATATTCATCAACATCATCGTTTTCATCTAAAAGGAAAGTAATTGATTATTAGTAATTATTTGTAAAATGAAAACTCTATAACAAATGATCATCATAACAAAGATGTTAGTGCAAGTGATTAGATTATTGTAGTATTGTTACTATATTACCTTCATCAGATGCATCTTCATCATCCTCGCCACTCCCCTCTTTGTCGTCTTCATTTTCTTCTTCTTTATCATCCTCCTCCTCTTCATCTCCGTCATCCTCTTGACCTTTGCCAGATTCATCCTCCTCATCTGCATCATCGTCTTCATCTGCATCATCCTTTTCCTCTGCATCATCCTCTTCATCTGCATCACAAGTAAGTAATTGAATATTATATTACTAACTATTAATATATATAAAATATTACGAAAGAATGATGTTATTGTAAAAGTATAACTAAAAGTAATAACAAAGAATAACACCGTTACTCGATCTATTACCTTCACCAGATTGGCTTTCAAAGATCCTTTACATCCTCCTCTTTGTCCTCTTGGTCTTCTTCCTCTTCATCCTCCTTTTCCTTTTCATCCTCTTCATCGTCTTCCTCCTCATCGGCACTTTCTTCATCGTTATCTATGTCCGTGCCACCCTCTTGAAGACTCTTGTTTTTAAGACGACTCTCAACATCGCCGCCATCGTCATCCCCGTCCTCATCATCATCCTCTCGCATCATCGGTCCGTCATCATCATTGCCATCATCAGTCCCGTCATCATCGTTGCCATCATCAGTCCCGTCCTCATCGTCACTTTCCACTCCGTCCTCCATCTCATCTTGCCTGTCCTCGTCATGAACCTCTTCATCATCTTCTTCATGATGTTGCTCACTTAAATCGCTCAATACTTCCTTTACCAGGGATTCTCGATTTAACTGTCCTAGGACTTTTCTCTCGTTGGAAATGGTTCCAACTTCCTATCGACTTTGGACCTTGTATATACCGGAAGTCATTCGCCCTCCTCTTCAACGATTCACCTTTCGCACAACATCTTCGGCATATTTAAGGTATTCGGGTTTTAGTGGTGATTTACTTTCTCGCTTTGATTCGAAAACCTTCAATCGCTGAGCAAATCTCTCGTGAACAAGGTTGGAATCCCTCCTATACATCAAAGAACATCAGCTCGGTCTCCTAAGTCAATAAACCAAAAAGAAAGAAATGAATTAGATACCAGATTTGGGAGTTGTAACAATTGCAGACAATTAAATTTATAAAAATAACTCACATCAACAGCTACTTTTTCCTTCAACTCGGCATCTGTTTCAATGCCAGGAAGCTTCTCCATCAAGATGTACTCCCTTCCCTCATTACTCTTAAGAAAAACTGGCTCGTCATCCTCACCTTCATCGATTCTCGCCCATCATATTTACGAAACATATTAGTAATTAGTAATTAATATTAATAATTAACAATATAGTAAGGTAACAAAGATAATATTATTACAAGAAAAGCCATTACAATAACGATATCACAAAGTGACCATATTACGGTGACGATATTACACCGATGCCACATTACCTTCACTGGGATCCCTTGCCAAGGCAAATAGGATAGACGATTTACGACATCTCATTAGTTCCTAGACAACCAATCTTTCCTTCGTCTTTGACTCTTTTTGAAAGATTTTCATCTCATTCCAATGTCAGTATCGAGGTAAGTCAGTTGGTTGTACCTCGCCATGGAACTCAAACCGGTGAATGTAGGCCAACAGCAGCACCACAATACACCCACAAAGACACTTAACCGTTCCTGTCTTCAACCCCTTGACGCCCTCTACTACCTTCTCATAGACATACTTTGACCAATTAAAACCTTTTATTTTTTCAACATCGTCCACAGCCTTCAACAGTCTGAAATCAACAGAATAATTTGGAGTCGGCGCTAAAAAAGTGGAGAGCGCATAAAGAACGAACATCTGCTTGAACTCATCACCGCAGGCACCCTTGTTATTCTTAAACCAACTAGTCACCAAATCTAGCTTGATGTTCTGTGCTGTAGAGATGTTGAACTTCCTTCTCCATTTGTTTTTTAACTCAGTGTCCTCAGCATGGGATCCGCGACCAGTCGCGGTCAGCACCACATTATTACCCTTCACCGGCAGTAAAAATAGGTCATGAACATCATACTGTGACAGCACAAACTCCTCTGTTTCAGTTACATGAACCTTCAAACTGTCGCAATCAAAAGCCTCAACAAGCAAGTCTGTTAGCCCGGAAGGGACTACTGATATATTCATCTTCAATAGTCCTCCAAAACCAATTTCTTTAATGGCTTTCTTCTGCTTTACGGTAAACTTGCTCATAACATCAACCAACGACTGGGCCCGGCACTTAGTTGGGTATTTATCCGACTGTATTAAGGAAGTGTAAATTAGCACCACTGCTTAAACAGTGTGACACTATTTTATGCCAACAAACCAGCAGTAAGAAAGCAACAAAACAAGGATACAGTAAAGCTGTTACTGTAACACTGAAACTTTAAACAACTCAACACGACGAACAAATAAATCAGTAGAAAGGAGAACGGTAACACACATTAATTGCTCATTTATTACAAATTATTAACCCTAATTTTGAATCGAAAAACTAGAACGCAGAAAATCAATTACTCACTTCGAGCAAAACAGTTAGGATAAATTTATTACGAATCAGTATAATCGACACAAACAACAACAATAACAAGAAGAACAGCAACAAGCTAATTTTTTAATGGAAAATTAATTTCCTTCTAAGATCAATTAACAAACAAGTATAATCGACAATGTTACAAAGACATCATCATTACAGTAGCACTTAAACAAAGATATAAAAATGTTACAATAGGTGTTCTTTGTAACAATGAAACTAAACCCGAAACTTTAAACATACAAGTTTTGGCAACTAGAAAGACACATACTTTTTTAAGACCTCTTCTTTTTCAAATTTCTTCACCACCGTCTTGGCTGGTCTCTTCTCTGTTTTAGCCCTCTTCAACATTTTGGAGCTGACGCTCGAGTCATCCGAAACCTCATAATCTCTATCACTTTCATCTTCAGATGACATGGGCTTATCTCTAGGTCTCTTTTTTGTTACTCGTCTTTGGTTTCTTTGTTTCTCGCCTTTTTTTTTGCACTTTGCGTTTGTCGGTTTCTTTTTTTTACGTACACCTTCACGCTCTCTTTCTTGCTTACTAGCTTTTCTGCTATTGGCTCTTTTGCCGCTGAAACTTTCTTTTTTCGTACAACCTTCTCCGCCATCTTTTGTTTGGGCACCTTCTTTGCCACCTCTTCTCCACCAACTCTGCAGATTTGGCCGTTCTTTGTTTTTCTGTCCGACCCTTTGTTACTGAAACTTTTTGGGCACCTCTTCTTTTGTCTCCTTTGCAACCGATTTTGATTGCTTAGTCGCGCCTTTGACGTTGGCACGATTCTTTGCCTTTTGAGGAGGTGCACTTGCTTGCTTCTCAATGGGCACCGATTGCTCCTTCAACAACACTGGAACATCATGCGACGGCTTTTCTGCTGCCTTCTTCCTGGTCACATTGGTTTCTTTTTTACTTTGCTGGATCGGAACATTCGCAGCCTGCTCCTTTGGTACTGCTGCTGGTGGCTTAAGGACCTTTTCAGTAGGCACCTTACTTTCCTTCACCGCACCTTTTTTGAAGGAGCGGGTGTTGCTCGGCGTAGACTCTCTGTAGGCACCTTTGTCGCCTTTTCAAATTTGTAGGATTTGAAAGCTTTTCGGTCTGCATCTTCTTAGTCGGCTTTGGCAAGTTCTCTGTCGGCACCTTTTTGCTCTGTGGCTTCTCCGATGCGGCCACTTTAGCCTTTTTAGTGGTAGCCGATTTCTCGGGTACCTCTTCTTTCCTGACATTGTTATTTTCAAAAATTAAAATCAGAAGTTTACAATAACAATATAAAAGACAACAATTAAATTGAAAAGGAATGATGGTAGTCAAGTCGTTGAAGAAATGACAAATGGAATACGAATAATGGCGGTCGAATAATTTTTTAAAGATCAATTGATTCTTTTTTCCGTAACAATGAGACAATATATCATAAACCCTAATAGTAGTGACTTGCGGTCGAGCAAAGATTTGTAGACACATACTCGGATGCATGAGATGCTTCGACTTCCTTCGTCTTTGTTGGTTTTGATGGCTTCGTGTTGGCACCTTTTTGCTAGGTGTCTTCTCGATCTTTGCTACTTTTGCCTTCTTCGTCATGGTGATTTCTCGGGCACCTCCGCTTTCCCGACATTGTTTTTCCAAAATCAAAATCGAATAAGATTAAAAGTAAATCAATTACGACTACTACACCGATAGGTAATGATGTCTTGCTCTTTAAAAGGATAGGGGTAGTATACGCTTATTCTTTGTATCGTGTTACAAAGAACATTGTTAATGTATATATGTTGAGAAATATTATAAACTTCAGGAAAAGGGACATTTCATGCAAATCACTAACAACTCAACACAACGAAGAGTTATAGGGACATACTTGATCCGCATGAGATGTTTCAACGTTTTTCGTTCTTTGGCATTTTGGAAGGCTTCGTGTCGGCGCTTTTTGCTCGCTTGTCTTTTCCGAAGCTTCCACTTTAGCCTTCTTACTGACAAGATTTCTCGATTACTACGTGCCTTTTTCCGACATTGTTTATCAAAAAACCAAAACAGAATAACATTAAAACTAAAACAATTACAACTATTAAACTCAAGCGAGAATGATGGTGGACGAGTCTGACAAAGAATGTGGAATGGAACAAGAATGATAGTATCCTCATAGAATGAGACAAAGTGTTACATATTGTCAAACAATTGTTTTGTTATAAAATTACAGAACAACATTATGTAGCAATTGCTTTGCCCTTCAAAAGGATAGGGGATACACTTTTACTCGATAGTGTAACAAGAACATTGTCAATGTAGATCTGTTGAGAAATATTATTAATTTCGGAAAAGGGACATTTCATGCAAATCACCAAAGACGACGAAGAGTTATAGGGACATACTGATCAGCATGAGATGCTTCGACGTTTTTGTCTTGGCGGTTTGGAAGGCTTCGTGTCGGCGCTTTTTGCTCATTGTCTTTTCCGATGCTTCCACTTTAGCCTTCTTACTTGACGTCGGATTTTTCGGTACTACCTCTGCTTTCCTGAGATTGTTTATCAAAAACCAAAACAGAATAACATTAAAACTAAAACAATTACAAATATTACACTTCAAGAGGAATGATGGTGGACGAGTCTTAGAAAGAATGTGGAATAGAATAAGAATGATAGTATCCTCACGAGAATGAGACAGTGTTACGATTGTCAAACAATTGTTTTAATATAAAACTACAAAGAACACCGTTATTCACGCAATTGCTACTCTTTAAAACGATAGGGGATACACTTTTACTATGACAGTTTTACAAAGAATATTGTTATTCTTGTAGATTTGTTCAGAAATTTTATTAACTTCAGGAAAATGAAAATTCCCTGCAAATCACAAATAACTCAACACGACGAACAAATAATTCAATCGAAAGCAGAACGGTAATACACATTAATTGCTCATTTATTACAAATCATTAACCCTAATTTTGAAGCGAAAAACTAGAACGCAGAAAATCGCTTACTCTCTTCGAGCAAAACAAAAAGATTAACAACAAGAACTGTAATAACCTAATTTTTTTTACTGAAAACTCAATTTCTTTCTTCGATCAATTAATAAACGTTTCAAATCACTATAATCGAGACTAACAACAACAACAATAACAACAACAACAACAACAAGAAATAACCTAATTTTTTACCGAAACTCAATTTCTTTCTTCGATCAATTAATAAACGCTTCAAATCACTATAATCAAGACTAACAACAACAAGAATAACAACAACAACAATAATAACTTAATTTTTCGCGGAAAAATCAATTTCCTGCTTTGAGCAAAATAAGAACCCTAAGTCGGTGTTTATTTGAAGAAAAAATAGTATAATCAACACTAAAAACAACAACAATAACAACAATAATAAAAATGAAACAACATGAAGTGGCGAAATAAGTTTAAAAACAATATAATGAAATAGAGCGATTTTATACCTCTTCGTCATCTTCAAACGATTGTTCCGAGTAAATATAATAATGATCTTCACTTGATTAATGCGATTTTGCTTGATGTAATAAAATTTTCGGAAAAAATTTATGGTTTAGTGAATTAACGCAAAGAAAAAGAACGTGAAGCGGTTTGTACAGAGAGATACAGGCGTTTTAGAGAGAGAAAAGAAAGTGAATTTATGATGAATAATGAATGTGTCGTTCTTTATATATCAGTAGCGCCTAGTTTTTTTTTTTTTTTTTTTTTTTTTTTTTAAAATAAGCACACGTGTCATAATCAGGACGGTTGGATCAATAAGATCCAACGGTTCTTATTGATATGCTAGACTCATCTAAGATGCTAGACTCATGGGATGCTCACTCTATATATATATATATATATATATATATATATATAGAGTTAGGATCATGAGAGTCTAGCTTCTTAGAGTGAGTCCGTCCTACCAATCTAGACCATTAGATTAACAAGATCTGACGGCTCAAAATAGAGCGCGGGTTTGAGGGTAGTTTTGTAATTTTCTCACCTAGTATAAAGACTCATCTCCAACGTGTTTCGATCATTCTAGTTCTAAATTATTTCTCTCTCTAACTTATTTGTCGCTCTTCAATTTCTCTCTCTGGAAAATCGTTGTCCGGATCTCGTTTCCTTCGAGCCGCTTTCCTATGCTCTATTGTATATGTGTGATCTTCCAAATCATTATCTCATGTTATTGTGCAATGTTTACGGAGCTAGATCGATGCTAAGAGAAGAAAATTTAGGTCTGACATTTCTCTTAATTCAATTTTGCCAGTTTTGTGATTAGGTTTTGTGTTTGTGTATGTTATCTTTTATTTCGTTCAATGAATTGCTCATATCTTTCAATGTTTTCTATTTTGTCCTTCAATTAGATTGTAATACGGAAATATGTGCCAATGTCGATTTAAATCGTCATAATTTGTAGTTCTTGTGACAAGAAATACTCAAAGAGAGATCTATTGTCTGTAACTTTATATTCTAACATTTAATAAATTTTTCTTTAGGTAAATTACAATCCCTCCGTATAATTAATGAGTTTGTGCTAATGGTGGATCAAATCTCCATATCCCTAACATTTTATGTGCATTCCTATCATTTTATGTGTTTTTCATACTCCATACTCCTATGAAACGTCTAATTTTGCTTGCTACATGAAGAATAATCAAATCAATTGATAATTTAGTGGACTTTTAATCATATGCTTCGTATAATAGCATAATAGTGCAAAAGTGTACTGACAAGAGTATAATAACTACACAAGTTTGCTTGACTACTTGTTCGATATCGAAATCGATGCTTTCTTCGGTGCATTGCACGTGTGCTTTAACTTTGTTACTTTAATGGTATTATTGTGTTACACTAATAGTGTAATCGTGTTACAATAATTGTATAGTGGTGTTATTTTAATCTTTTTAACATTGCTTACTAATTTCTGATGATTTGCTGCTAGTTTAAGTTAGGTGATTCTGGTAGTTCAAATATTCAGAATCCGCTATGAATTTCATTAACCATTGTTAAGCCAAGTCATCGAGTCGAATGGAGTTGAGCTTCAAAAACTGAGAGGCAATCTCCAGAAAACACAGTTACAAAATTGGCACCTTGCTCAAAAACAAGTCACAGATGTTAGCGTTTCGTCTTACTTATTCTTACCACATAACCATTGGTTTATGTTCGTTACTGCAGAAGCACTCTGACATTATTTCCTGTTGCATCTATGGAGGAACTTAACATGAGTAAGGATAAGGCAAGTATGACCACCTTAAGACTGAAATGATTTTAGAGCGATTTAAAGATAAACTTTGTTCTTTGATTTGTCTTTCTGTAGTTCATGAATGAAGCCGCAACTGTTATCTAATTTCGTATAATTTGATGCATTGCTTTTATTGATTGAGCGCAAACTTCGATTTGGTAGTGTGGTTCGTTTTTAAAGAAAGGCTATTAGCTCAACGGTAGAGCGATGTGTAAAGTTGCACAATGACGTGGGTTCAAGTCCCACATAGCCTAATATAGTTATTTCACCATCATTTTAATACCAAGAGTTCATTACAAGTGTTCTATTATATTAATTGGTATAGAATTTACCGATGTGAACAATGATCATGGATTAAAGTCTTCAATGATCATGGATTTTAATCAAAAAGTGTGTTACTGAAACGACAATATATGTTAAAAACCGATATGTGTATACAATAACAACTATTCTATGTCACAATAACAGCTCATATATGTTACAATAACAGATTCTATGTTTCGATAACATCTTATATACGGAGTATGTTACAATAACAATTATTCCATGTTACAATAACAGCTCAAATATGTTACTATAACATCCATATATTACAATAACAATTATTGTATGTTACGAGTATAATAAAAATTATTCCATATTACAATAATTGCATTTCATCTTAACTTGAGACACCTACATAAAACTGATGAGTGATTATATCTTTAATGGATTAGTTTTCTTCAGCTCAAACAACGTTTACTTGCACTTAGATAACTAGCCACAATTACCTACATAAGAATTTGCAAATTTGATACAACTAAACATCAAGACTTCTTGTAACAATGCAATGTAGTCGACCATCAATTTCTAACTCGGTACCTATGTGGGATTTGAACCCACATCCTTCATGCAATTGCACGATACTCTGCCAATTGAGCTAATAGGTAAGTGTTTCAAGTAAAGAACATTTTAAAGCTTGATTAAGCCAGAAAATATATAATACATTGAGATCGAACTACGTACATTAATAAGAGAAAACAGGTGTATTGTGCATCAGATGTATACTAAACCTGTTACAATCTAAGAGACGAAGCTTCATAAACGACATCAGCCTCATGATTAATCATCGCAGTAGAAAAGGTAATAACGTGGCAATTTCATAGCCTTTAAACTAATCTACTATATTCTAATTTTTCTATCAACAGATTTAATACACAATGAAAACAAACCAACCGCCAATTTTGTAATAGATACGGAATTCAATATATCAATGATTGTGCCAAGTTCTACCGATTATTGTGCTAATTTCATCATAACGCAATTAAAACAGTAGAATAAAACAACATCCCCATTATATAAACTATTTTCGTCATTATTAGATTGGAACATAGTAATATTATTAACATAATAACACAGTTATAGGATTATTATAACATAGTTAAATCATTAGAGTAACATTACTCTAATAATATGTTTTGATAGTAATTAAAGAAAAAACTCAACAGATGCACAGAGAAACATAGTTTCGCATTCAGAATAACACAATTGTCTCATTATTATACCACACTTACACCACTAAAGTAACATAGTTACACCATAAATAGTGTAACTATGAGGATAAGCGTATAAGACTAATCCAACTAGAAGAACAATAGACAAGACTAATCCAACAAGTAACTACACAATGAAAAATTGCATCAATATACCAAACAATCAAAGTTACGGGAGATATGTGTTACAATAATAGTTAATGTGTGTGATAAGGATAAAACTCATGGTTTATGGGGGGAAAAAAATAAATATGTTACAGTAACATCAAAGTTGTGTTACAATAACGGCTTATATCTGTTACTCAATACACCAAACAATCGAATAGCTATAACTCAATACAATTTACTTTAGTCAACAAAGTATACATATATTCATCAGAATTATTCAATTTATCTGAAACGTAGTTAAAATGTGCAATTAACAAATAGCTATCAATGATTTCTTTTGAACCAAACATTCTGCAAATTAAAGCGAGCGAGTACGAAGCCATTCGGATATCGATCAACTCAAAATTGCAGAAATAAACATTCTAAATCAAATAAAAACCACACAATTCCTATAAAGGTAAGAAAAATTTAAAATCTGTAAAAATTAAAGCTCTAATCTAAATAGCTATGGGCGAGAAAATCGATTTCGTAAAATCGAAATTGCAAAAGTAAAACATAAATCGAATGGTACAAATGTACCTGATTTTCAACGGTTAATTATGCTACACTTAAGTGGAGAAAATCGACATTGGATAAACAATAGTTAAGCAAATCTTCTATAATTGAATTGTAAGAACTTGAATCGAAGAAGAGAAATCGTTTTTGCGTGATGTATTTTGGGGGAAAACGGTTGTGGGATGAATGAAGAGGAGAGAGAACGAAAAAAAATTAAAGATTTGGAAACGCCCTTTCTTTGCCGGTTTTGTTCATCCCTTACAACTGACGTGGCACCTGCAACGTGGCTTCATCCTATGCGTCTATTATTTTGATCAGACGGTTTAAAATGGTAGGACGGACTCATTTAAAACCCTGGACTCACCGGATCTCTACTGTATATATATATATATATATATATATATATATATATATAGAGGCCGGATCCGGTGAGGCACCTCATTATGGCGAGGCGGCCGGTCTCACCAAATTCCTCATTATGGTGAGGCAAGATCCGGTGAGTCCACCTATATATTTGAGTCCATGAGTCCATAAAACAATATCACGCACTATACAATACCATATCACGAATTTTTTTTTTTCGAAATTTTTTTTTTTCAAATTTTTTTTTTCGAATTTTTTTTTTCAATTTTTTTTTTCGAATTTTTTTTTTTCAAATTTTTTTTTTTCGAATTTTTTTTTCCGAAAAAGTTTTTTTCCGAATTTTTTTTTTTTTTTTTTTTTTTGTGAATCTCATACCTTATTCAGTGAATCTTTAAGGCTTGTTTTGTGAAACTTGATCATCATAATTGGTTAAAATCACCTATTTCGCTCTTTTCTTTATTAGGTGAATCTCGGACTTTGTTTTGTGAATCTCGGACCTTGTTCGTTGAATCTTAGAACTTGTTTTGTGAAACTTGGTCATCATAAGTGGTTAAAATCACGTTTTTTCCTCTTTTCCTTATTTTGTGAATCTCATACCTTAGTCAGTGAATCTCAAGACTTGTTTTGTGAAACTTGATTATCATAAGTGGTTAAAAATCACCTATTTTGCCCTTTTCTTTATTAGGTGAATCTCAGACTTTGTTTTGTGAATCTCAGACCTTGTTCGGTGAATCTTAGAGCTTATTTTGTGAAACATGGTCATCATAAGTGGTTAAAATCACGTTTTTTGCTCTTTTCCTTATTTGGTGAATCTCAGACCTTATTTTGTGAATCTCATACTTTATTCAAAGGAATCTTAAGGTTTGTTTTGTGAAACTTGATCATCATAAGTGGTTAAAATCACCTATTTTGCTCTTTTCTTTATTAGGTGAATCTCAGACTTTGTTTTGTGAATCTCAGACCTTGTTCAGTGAATCTTAGAGCTTGTTTTGTGAAACTTGGTCATCATAAGTGGTTAAAATCACGTTTCTTGCTCTTTTCCTTTTTTGGTGAATCTCAAGCCTTATTTTGTGAATCTCATACCTTATTCAGTGAATCTTAAGGCTTGTTTTGTGAAACTTGATCATCATAAGTGGTTAAAATCATCTATTTTGCTCTTTTCTTTATTAGGTGAATCTGAGACTTTGTTTTGTGAATCTCAGAGCTTGTTCAGTGAATCGTAGAGCTTGTTTTGTGAAACTTGGTCATCATAAGTGGTTAAAATCACCTTTTTTGCTCTTTTTCTTATTTGGTGAATCTCAGACCTTATTTTGTGAATCTCAGACCATGTTCACTGAATCTTAGAGGTTGTTTTGTGAAACTTGGAATATGACTTGCACAAATAAGTTCATTTCCAGCAGACCAATTGATCATATACAGCATCAGATAAGTTCAATCTTAAATTTACACATATATCAATCTTAAATTTACCGTAATATAAGTTCACGACATCACAATGCCAATTATTGTACGCGGCTTGGCTTTGCTTCAATAATCAAAGATGATCTGTAGGGAACTCAACAACGCAATGTCAGACCCGACCTCCGGTCTTAAATTTACAGTATATAGGTTCATCAAAACAGTCAATGCAAAAATTCACAGGACCAAAGTGATTAATAAATAACATTATATATCCTACATAAATATTTCCACGCACAAAGTGATAATATATTCTTACATTCTACATAAATAAATACATTCCATTACAATACAATCCTAAATTCCAAGTTCCGACTTAAAAAGAAAAGGTCTGTCCTAAAGCGGATTCCAACTTGTACAGTCGGCAGCCTCTTTAAAAGATGCGCAAATTTCGATGCCATAATGTTCTCCTTCAATGGTCACATAATATGGTTCCTCGAGATCAAACTCGAATTCTGCCAACCCGCATATAGAATCACCAACACCGTCAATGCCGCATACGCTAAGGTCTGCTTCGATAATCAAATCCGCATCACCTGGAACAGCAAGAATGTTGTTATAAGTAACCCAAATAAGTTATCATTCCCAATGATTAGCATGCCGGGTCATACTGAAACCAAAAACGAAATGATTAGCATGCCGGGTCTACTTGAAAATTTGTCTGAATGCTTCGCCTTCAACTTATTACAAGTAATATTGAACTCACTTTCTATCAGTGATCACCATAGAACGAAGCTCACAATTTGCAAACCTGCAAGTGTCAAAACAGTGTGATATTAGCGTTCAATTTAAAATGAAAGTATTGGAAACTTGGTTATAATACACGGTGGAAAAAGAGAGGACGGAATAGAACTAACCGTTTGCAGATATCATCCTTGATTAGAGGGTGACAGTCATTTCCAAATTGACTCAGAGTATGTTGTAAAAAACCACTGTGAGTTACAACAGCTATTTCCTTCTCATTTCTGGTCCACAACCTGTGTGACGCGATAAGCATGAAGCATAGTTAATAGTCATGCAAACTACATACTGTCATACTTCCTAGGTTTTCCATGTACAAGTGGTTTCTTATATTCAGATACGTTTTCTTGAACTTTCGTGAAGCCAACAAAGTTGCCGACTTTATGGCTTCTATTGGACATTCATGTCCTACTCTTTCGAGGTGGTTTCAAAGCCGGTGGCTTCAACTTACCTCTATCATTCGAAAGGATGAGATAGATTGTTCTTACCTTTAGAGAATCAATCTAGTTTTATTACCTTATCAAAAAAAAAAAAAAAAAAAAAAAAAAAAAAAAAAGGAATGTACAGAGTATGAGTAAAAAACGATTATAAACTCCTCCGAAATCAGTTTCAACAACACAAAGGTCAAACGGTCACACAATTCGCTATTCTACAAGACTACAAGTCGGACATTTTGCAAAAATCCCGACCATTAATAAGTAATTATGTATGCAGCTCCTCTTTTATCATTTAGGTCTTCCATTTTATATGTTTAGACGCTTCACTGAGGATGTTATCTTCTCCAGAAGCATTATAATATAAAAAACTTAACAAAAAAAGTTGCACAAAGAACAAACCAATTCATAAACTTCATTCCCCTTTCTGCCACTTCTGCTTTGGTCTCTCGAACATCAGCCTTCCATAAAACATCTTCATCGCTTTCGATCTACAAGTGCAAAATGTAACTCTAAGATCCATTATACCCTGAACCTTAAGTGAAATATCACACTAAATGGTGCTTACTTACATAGAAATCGATAGTCGGGAACAGATAGTGGGTATTCATGAATGTGTCTCCTCCGGTCGCAAGGATGAACACCACGAAATCATAATGAGTAAGTCCTCCGCTTCTCTAGAGAATTGGTATCCTTTATTATTTAAAAAAAAAAAAAATAAATAAACGAACGAGCAAATCATTCAAGTTAATAATTGGTTACACTTTGAACCTCATCACGCTCGATTATGCTTACAAAATGATCAAAACTCGCATAAGAACAAGATAATAAGTAATGAAAGTAGTTTAGCGAAAATTTATCAAATTAAATCAGTAATTTATCAAATTATATAAGTAATGAACAGCAATAATAAGTAATCGAAATGAAAAAATAGATGATCGAAATTACCGGATCATAATAGCGGTGGAGAAGCTTAGTGATAATGGCGGTCGAAAAGCTCGGTGATAATGGCGAAGATGGAGTGAAGATGGAGCTCAGTGAAGATGAGTTAGAAGAGAGAGAGAAAGGGCGTAAATGAAATGTGTGTTTTGGTTAGGATAATATAGAGGGACATGTGGCATCATCTGGTGAGTTTATAATTTTTAGATCTGACGGTTTAGGATGGGTTCAGCCGCCTCACCCTAAGAAGGGTGCCTCACATGATTCAATCTCTATATATATATATATATATATATATAGAGGCAAGATCCGGTGAGTCCACCTATATATTTGAGTCCATGAGTCCGTAAAACAATATCACGCACTATACAAAACAATATCACGGATTTGTTTTTTCAAATTTTTTTTCAAATTTGTTTTTTCAAATTTTTTTTTTCGGAATTTTTTTTTCAAATTTTTTTTTTCAAATTTTATTTTTTCCAATTTTTTTTTTTTTTTGAATATAAGCTGTGATATTGTTTAATATAAAGTGTGATATTGTATTATGGACTCACGGACTCAAAAAGATAGGGTGGACTCATGTGATCATAATTCTATATATATATATATAAACCATGCATGTTATCAACTGAGGATATAACATCCTCACTTTCTTAATCTGCAGAAACCTAATTCACACGTCTCTCTTTTCTAATTACCCTTTAGATCAAAATTCAATTCCAATTAGTCATCATTTTGATCTTCTCTTCATAATTAGGCACCTGGGTCTTTGATTTTAATTGATTCATCAACTAGGTTTTGATTCAAAGAAT
Source organism: Silene latifolia (assembly GCF_048544455.1). Classification (NCBI taxonomy): domain Eukaryota; kingdom Viridiplantae; phylum Streptophyta; class Magnoliopsida; order Caryophyllales; family Caryophyllaceae; genus Silene; species Silene latifolia. Next base: position 394,340,720 of record NC_133538.1, read on the forward strand.
CATTTTTGCTATAAACTTGGGACGGAGGGAGCAGCAATTTTGAATTATAACTCACTTTTTAGCATTTAATATTGTTTTTGTTTGTTAGTGGTATGTTCTACAATAATGGGTACAATTTGTTTTATGTAAAATCGGAATTTATCTTAATTTATTGGTTTACTTGGTTTTTTTTCAGTATAAGGAAATTCTAGGAAAAGGAGCTTTTAAGAAAGTGTATCCTCTTTTTAGTTGCTGATATTTTGGTTAATTTCTTGCTGTTGTTATGTTGATGTTCCATTTCGGTTTCGAATTCAGCCATGTTGTTGACAGTATAACATCAGTAGAATTCCTAAAGACCCGGGTATATTAGTCTCAAGCAAAAAGATATTTAGTTTTGGATTTTTCGGCCCCCTAATTCCACAAATCGTTACGTTGGAATTTGGTATAATCAACCTTCTACCAAGGAAGTTATATGGGTTGCTAACAATAATAAAGAGAAGGGCACTTTTGGGAATAAACAAGCAACAAAAAGACGACAACAATAAATTGAAGAAGAAGACCATCATCAAAAACAATAATGATAAGACATAATATGATTATATATATTATTATAAGCAATAAAGAACGTTATTTTATTTCCTCTGTTTAAAATTAAATATTTTTGATGTCTATAAACTGATTTCTTGATACATGGGTGTATTTTCACAATTTTTGTTGATAATAATATAGTTGGTATCTTTAAACTAAAGTATGATTCATTTTTTTATGGCGTGTTAATAATTATAATTAGACAAAAATATACAATAATAACACTATTGTCCAATTGCTAAATCAAGACAATATAGGAAAAAAAACGCATGAAATTCAAGGCTAAATAAAATTGGACTTAATATTTATTTTAAGTACAATGTGGACTCTATCTATATATAAAGAGGATAATTATTGCTAATGCAATTATTAATTATCTGGATTAAATTAGTTTTGATTAGATAATTATTTAAATTTAAAATTTAAAATTTAAAATTTAAATTGAAAATTTTTTTAGAAATAAAGAGGTTGATAAATTAAATTTGATTCCACAATAATTTCACATTTCTGTTCATGTCATCCACAATATCTTACCTTTTTAGTTAATATTAAAAGGTCAACCAATATTATAACCCGTGTAACGCACGAACACAAAATCTAGTATAGAATAAAAAGGACATGTATGGCATACACCACTTCTCACCTTCCAAGAGAGAGCAGTAGTCATAGATTTTTATGAATGAATAATTCATATCCTTTCATAAGTACCAACAGCTGGCATCCAATTAGGCCATTAGATTGTGTTTTTTTCTAAAAGTGAATAAACCATTGGTAATATACATTGTTAGCCACTAGCAATAGAGATTTGTCATAGGTTTGTAAGATGACATGTCAAGGTTTGTTAACAAACCTTTTATTGCTAGATAAAGGGGCTGAGGTTTGTTGATAGGAATGGTTACTAGATAGTATACGGGTTTGTTGAGTGAGTTGTCCATAAAATCTGACAAATAGTGGCCCCTACAATTATAAAGCAACGGCTATTTTGCATGCAACAGCTATATTTTTCACATTATACTACTGCATTAACCCATGGTTGACTAACGCTAATTTGTGAAAGACTAATGATGCTAATTGGAATGCTCATGTAAAACGTACCAAAAGTTTGTTTATTTTGGTCTACTTCTATTACTGTGGTTTCTTAATTTACATTTAGTGTGGGAACAAATTTATTTGTGTGAGACGATCACGCAATAAATTTACTTTCGCACCTAATTTATTGTGAGACGGTATCGTAATAAATTTATTTTGAGACGGTCTGACATTAGATTTAATGTGAGACATTCTCTCAATAAATATAATGTGAGATGGTCAATCGGATAAATTTAGTGTAAGACGGTCTCACAATAAATTTGGTACAATATTGATCAGACGGTAGTTAATAAATTTACTGTCATTAATTTGACGGTAATTTGATACCATAAATCTGATGGTAGTTTAATACAATAAATTAGATTTGGTAAATCACATTTGGCAAAAATATGGAGGAAATGAAGACTAATTATTGATTTTATGAGGCAATTTTTATAATTATCATAAATCATTAATCATAATTTCTTAATATATATAATTTTTAATCTAATACTGAATTATGATGATGGATTTGTTTTAATGTTTAAAATTTGACAAAATATATCCAACATATATATGAGGGAAAGAAATGAATAATTTTATATGGGTCCTATGGTATGAACCTTGAAAAGGTTTGTCTATTGTTATGTATGGGTTTGTTATTAAAAGGGTTTGTTAAATTGGTGATGTATCATGTGAGGTTTGTCTATTGTGGATGCCCTTAGAGCTTGAACAATTCAACTCCGCCCCTATATAAATGACCTGCTACAAGTGCTAGATAGAAACACAATTTTTTTTTTCATAACCCTCCTTACCCTTGTGCCATTCCGTGTAACAATTATAAACATCAGTTCCATTCAAAATGTCCACAAATGCGCTTATAGTCCAGCACATACAAATGAAAATTGACGCAATAGTCGTAGACGCACCTAGGCTCTTTAGACGACTAAACATAGTTATGACATCCGACGCAATATGGAAATTGCTAACCTAGCCATATGCTAATTTGCAAAAGCTGAGCCTTTTAATGGTAGAAGACACCAGCCATGTAACACCCCAACCCAAATCTAGGGTCGGGAGCGGTCACTCACGCAGGTAACTGCTGTACAGGTATACATACCACGATTAACACCTGCATTTTTTCCAAACCATTTTGCTTCACTCGATCCCTAAAACTTCCCCGGGTCACCCATCCTAAGACTACTCCCAGTTAAGCGTGCAGCGTGGCACGCTTAACTGTGAAGTTCTTTTGCATGGATAACACGAAAAGAAAGTGCACTTTATTGATACGAGTAGTACTTTCAATCACTTTAATCACTAGTCAGATTTTAAGCTTATCATTTTATCAATGGACTTCTTCAAGGGGCTATCCCACCCAAATAACATCTTCGGTTCAGTGGAATATTACAAGCCAGATCACACCACCCGTGTTGAACAATATTGTCTTCGACGGTATTTTTACCATGTCATTCAAAATTTTAATTTTATCTTATCACACCTTTACGACGTAAGTGTTCTTTTCTTGTTCCAGACCTAATTCATTCGTTTTTTCGATTGTTAATCTCTTTATATCAGAAATTGTATGCGCGAAACGGGCACTCTTAGACCAGTTGAAGAGAGTAGTCGTCCTGTTTTTCATGTTTTTCAAGAGGCTGAAGTTAGTTCTAACATGGAATGTAATATTTGATCTGTGAGCCAACGGTGGACGCTTTGTAGTCCCTCAAGCAGGAGATGACGGTACGATCGACATGATTGAGATTTTTTGTAGCCACATTGAAGAACAGTATGAGGAAAGACTTATGGAGCAAAGACGTCAAGAGTTAGAGCTTTCATCTTCGTCCAATGATAGCTGTAACTGTCTAATCTGGTAATAAGAGCCCAGAATAAGCTTAGAGGAGTATGTAATTTCTAAGCGGTCGATTTGTTATCACCTTTTAATGTCAGGTTGTCCAACTTTTCTACCAGCAACATAACATGGCCTACCCCTCCTCCTAATTATGCTCTCGTTCCTGAGACTTAAGAAGAATGCAACACTAAGGACACGATTTAGTGTAAGGTTAATGTATTATCTACATGTATGTGTAATTAAAAGTGGGCATAACATGATTTAGTGTAAGGTTAATGTATTATCTACATGTATGTGTAATTAAAAGTGGGCATAACATCTATGTGGACGCCCGGTTAAGTATGCCGTGTGTGAAATTTATATATTTTGTGTTGAATAACATGGCCTAAGCACAAGTCTAGAGGTTAATGGGCACCATGCTCATACGGACTAAAGTATCACACCTTCATGAATAGAGGACCATGGCCATCTGATGAAAGCAGATACATATCATCTCTTCCTTCTCGAATACTGTTCGCACAGAAAGGGTAAATTAATTACAAATCAACAAGGAGTAATCAAATCCAGCGTAAAATCCAGCACAGAGAATGTTGCTCAAGTAATTTTTATGATCCTTTGTTGATTAATTTTGTTAAGTTAATAATGGATTGACTATTCCATTGTCTTCTCATACTACTTTTCATTATATCCTCAATCTCTCCCACTCCTCCTTTCTCTCCCTCCTCCCTTCTCTAAAGATGAAAAATATACAAACTAAAGGATCATACCGTCATGAATAGAAGACCACAATGAGGACTACATGGCCATCTGATGAAAGCACATACATATCATAATTCCCCTCTAGACTCTTCTTCTCACAAAAAGGCGTAAATTAGTTAGAACAATCTGAATCAACACATTCTAAAATCCAGCGTTAAATTCGATGGCGGGGCTAAGGAGGAAGTAACTTAACTCATTAGGAGTTAGCGCTAAGATAAGCAACTTTATGCACCCATGTCTGCCGAGACAATTGCCACGTTTCAGAAAATGTTAATTCATATTATGGATTTCTTTACAACATTAAACATAAAATAGCATAATCACGACGAATTTTATGTAAGAAGTTAAACTGGTCTAGTTCTAAATCCACGAAAATAAAGGTTCATGATGGATTTGAAGAGAATGCTGTTTAAGTAATGTTTGGAATATTTTGTTATTAATTTTGTTAAAGTTATTAATGGATTGACTACTTATTTTCCTCCTCATACTACTTTTCATTATCCCCTTAATCCCTCCCTTCCCCCCTCCTCCCTTATCTAAAGACGAAAAATACGGACAAAAGGATCAAACCTTCATGATTGGAGGTTCAGTATAGTACATGACATATGTACATCTCCATATTATCAGCGACCAGCTATAGCGATAATACTAATAATGAGTACGTTATCTAATTGTGCATACAAAATGGTTTCACACACACCAGTAGTAGACAACTTGCAATCACGAAATTCTTGTCATCATTTGATAACAGTACCAGTACATAAGTAGTATACACAAACAAAGGTGCCCGGAACTTAAAAGTATTTACCACTACCTACTTTGACTACATAATCAGGACAAAGTAATTGGACAACCAAAGTTTTTGCGATTGTCTAACAGCAGTTTCAACTTCCAACGGCTACTCATACTACTTCATCAGAACATACCTATTACCAAAAGGATTTACCAATGCATACACTTAAACACCCTAGGAGAGCTGCATAACACATGACAACCAGAGATTTGAATTGTTTGACGTACTTGCAGAACGTGTACTTTTCAGTTAGTTCTGCATCCCTGGACCACCACATTTTATTTTATCTTGTGTGAACTGTTCTAAGATAAAGGATGTATTACTAACAGCTTCAAGAAAAGCATTTTCTAACTTGGAATTCGCAACTATAAGACTTGTATTGCATCCTTCTGCCACTGGGTTTCATCTTCTTCGACCCACTTAAAATACCCGATTCGTAAATAGCGGCGACGTTTTAGTAACCATCGACGACGACGTTTTCATTCCGAAAGACAATTTTGCCCTTCACATCTCACTAACTCTCTTCTTTTCTCTCCAAGTCCAAAAATCCCCAAATATTCCCAACATCAAACACCATCACCACCTCCTACCACCACGCCGCCACTGCCACGCCGCCACTGCCGTTTACCGCCACCACCGCCACGGATCATATCCGGTTAGTTTTTTTTTGTATTTTTTGTTTTTAAATTGGCTTTGTAATTGAAATTAAATCGTTTATTGTTATTGTTAATAGATTATATGACTTTATTTGTTAGTTTTAATTAATTAAATGCTTCGATTTGGCTAATTAATTGAATTTGTTTTGATTATTTTAGTTTTTATTAAACTTTATTGAATTATTCCCTTATGTCAACCAAACAAGTCCTTAGTCTTGAAAGATAGATTGTTGTTTGTATTATTGTAGTTGTATTGTTGTTTTGTTGCCAATCTTTAATTAGTTGTAATTGTATAGTTTGCGTGAAATAGGTCAATTATATGTCGAATAATGTTGTTGTTGGTGTCGAATTTGAGTCGAAGAAAATGGGGAATGGGACACCATAGATGTAACGTGGGAATTCATCCATGGTGAAACGTGAATTTTGGACGTTTGGCTCCGAGAATGATGGTTTTGGCCATTTGTCATGGATAAACGTTGGGTTTGGTTACGTTTGGCCATTTTGGTTTTTTTTTTTTTTCAATTTTTTATTTTAAAAATAAAAAAAAAATCTCATGTGGAATTCCAACGTTTGGTCCATGGTGAACGTGGATTTCCATTGTTTGGACCATGGTGAATGTTGATTTCCAACGTTTGGACCATGGGCTGAATGTTGGATTTACGTTTGGCCATTTTGATTTTTTTTTTTTTTTTTTTCAATTTTTTATTTTAAAAAAAAAAAAATTCTCATGTGGAATTCCAACGTTTGGTCCATGGTGAACGTGAATGTCCATTGTTTGGACCATGGTGAATGTTGATTTCCAACATTTTGACCATGGGCTGAACGTTGGATTTTAACTTTGGTCCATGGTTGAACCTTCAGGGGACAAATTTCAGATTTACGCAGAAAAATCGCAATGTTTCCTAAAAGTGGACAACCTTCATACATTTTCCCATATGTGTCTGGACTAAGATCTCTTGAAACCTCAGCCTCGGGCCCACACTTACATTTGCCAGAAACTACTCCCTCCTATTCTACATAACCGTCTCATTGTGAAAATGGCACAAGAATTAAGAAAGTGAGTTTAGACCACACAAAACGGACAATGGGACAGTTATGTGAATAGAGGGAAATGGAATTGAATTTGGACCACACAACACTTACCAAAAATAGACAATGGGACAGTTATCCGACTAGACGGAAATGGACAATGGGACAATTATCTAGAATAGGAGGGAGTATATGCTTAGCCGTACCTCCGCTCGACGCCATCTCCGCTGATACTGCACAATCAGATGTTGAGATGCTGAACATAGAGTAAAGACCAAGATTTACGTAAGAAATTATACACTCCAACAATATATTCAGCCAGGAACAATGAGAATAGCCAATACTCTAGTATCAAGGCACCATAGAGGAGGCATCAAACAAAAATAATGAAGCGGTCATCAGAAGCTAGATAACTTCCATATTAAGTAAGTTTTCAAATGTTCAGAAGCCGAACATAGAGCAAAGACCAAGAAGGAAGCAACGAAACAAGCAATTATACATTCCTTCCTATTAAGTAATCAACTAAGTATAGAAATCACAATAGATGGACAATTAACACAACCTTGTAACACTTGAACAATTAACAAAACCAATAAGCAAGAAATCCAGACCATCTCAGCAAATGGACACGACAACACATGAACAATCGAATAATTGTTAAAATAAAATTTACCAACTGAACTCAACCTGAACTATGTATAGAAATCTCAATAGATGAACAATTAACATAAATTTGTAAGAGCCGAACAGCTAACACAACCAATGACCAAGAATTTGAAACCATTTCAGCAAATGAACTTAACCTTACCCTAGATGAACAATTAACACAACCTTGAAACATTTGAATAATTAACACAACCAATCAGCAAGAAAATCAGACCATCTCAGCAAATGGACACGGCAACACATAAACAATCGAATAATTGTTAAAACAAACTGTACCAACTTAAATCAACCTGAACTGCTCTACTGTTCATGCTTGGCATGTTTTCCCACATTGAAAGAGTTTTTAGATAGTGTAACTTGAGCGTAACTTTAGCCTTTTACTAGTGTAATTTTAGTGTATTATGAGTGTAACTTTAGCCCGACAACCACCACAACATCAATATCGCCAACCACCACCTATATCTAGATCTGCACTACCCACCCCATATTTCCCCACCCCCGTCGCCGCCTTTCCCCTCTACCACAGCCGACAACGACAACAACAACGACAACAACAACAACAACAACGTCCCTCCATTTAGATCTGAGTTTTATTTTAAAAAAAAATGAATGAGTGGAAGGAGGTATGAAGAGGAAGAAGAAGAAGGGTGGTGAGGGATGGTGCGGTTGTAGAGGGAGGTTGTGGTGGCCGGTGGCAGAGAAAGGACGTCGGAGACGGCAGAGGAGGAGAAAGGCAGCAGGGGCGGCAGATCTGAAGAAAAAAGCAAGAAAGGAGAACGGCAGAGGAGAGGACGGTGTTTGTATGGTGAGGTGTGGTGGTGTGGTGGTCGGGTGGTGGAGAGGAAGGTGGTAGGCGTTGGTTGGCGGTGGTGGCAGTTGTGTTGGTGGTAGGCGATGGTGGTTGTTGTGGTGGTAGGGGGCTGTGGTAGTCGAAGGTGGTGCGTGGTGCTGGCAGGGGGCCATGGTGGTGATAGGTGGAGCGTGGTGGTGGTAGAGAGGGTCCGAGGTTGTGGTCGGATTTGCTGAGGGAGGGAAAGGGGAGGGGGAGGGGGAGGGGGAGGGGGAGGAGAATGAGAGAAAAGTGAATTAGAGAGAGGGAAGGAGAGTAGGAGACTGTGAGAATGAGAAAGAGGGGTAGGATTTTTTGTTTTTAAAGGGTGATTCTAGTCCATAATTTTTGTTTTAATCCTAACTTTTTACTTACCCATTTAGATCTAATGTCAACCATCCATTCTCTTCCTCCAAATCTCCAATAACGGATAAGAACTCATGGACCTAAAAGGTTGTTTGGTTTCCTAAGGGAATTGAAGTTCCAAAGAAATTAGAGTTCCCATGATTTTGTAAATTACATTAGGGATATTCTACCACGTATGCACTGAGTTTTTGGTTTTCTACGGTGTCTCTGATTTTTGAAATTCATGGTGTCTTTTAAATTTCTTATTTATTTCTCTATCATAACCTTATTTAACTCTCGTTAACTTTATCACTATCAAACAACCGTATTTTGACCTTTATTCTAACTCGTGAATGTTGTATCACCATCCTATGTGAAAAGTATCACAAATAACTTTTAATAAGCACAAACTACTTTTAAGAACCTTAGTTATGATTCATGAAATTATAATGGAGATTTGAAGAATTTTAGTTAGATTCGTATACTGTTTGGTGTGTTAATGGGTAAATCAAGCGAATTAATAAGTAGATGGTTAGGTTATCGAGTAATTGGAATGCTAAATAAACGATTTAATAAGCCAATTAACAAACTTGCATATTAAAGACAAAAACTAAGGTCATGGTATAGACTATTGTGTAGAGTTCAGGGGTACACTATAGAATTTCAAAATTGTAGGGGTACATCGTAGAAAGTTGAAAAACTCGAGGGTACACCGTAGAATTTCCCATTACATTAAATAGAAGAAAGTTGTCTGGTTGAAATGTGGGAAGTTAATTCCACAGGAATTCACACTTTTCTAAGGGCCTAGGTGAGTAACTTCCCACATCATGGAAGAATTGGAGTTCCTATGAAACTTCAATTCATGTGATTTGGGGCAAACAAACAATTCTCCCATTTTGCAAATCCCATGAATTATAATTCATGTGTTTTAAAATGGGTAACCAAACGACCCTTATATATATATATATATATATAGGATCACATGAGTCCACCCCGTCTTTTTGAGTCCGTGAGTCCATGATATAATATCACACGTTATATTAAATAATATCACAGCTTACAGTATCACATGTTATACTAAACAATATCACAACAGGAAAAAAAAAACTTTTTGAACAAAAAAAAAATGAAAAAAAAAAATCGTGTTATTGTTTTGTAATACAATATCACAATATCACACGTTATATTAAACAATATCACAGCTTTCACGAAAAAAAATTGTTAAAAAAAAATTTCGAAAAAATAAATTTTGAAAAAAAAAATTCGTGATATTGTTTTGTAATACAATATCACAAGTTATGCTAAACAATATCACACGTTATACTACACAATATCACAGCTTACACGAAAAAAAAATTGTTAAAAAAAAATTTCGAAAAAAAAAATCGAAAAAAAAAATTTCAAAAAAAAAATTCGAAAAAAAAATTTCAAAATTTTTTTTTTTTTTATATTGAAAAAAAATAATTTTGAAAAAAAAAATTCGTGATATTGTTTTGTATAGTGCGTGATATTGTTTTATGGACTCATGGACTCAAATATTTAGGTGGACTCACCGGATCCCACCTCTATATATGGTCGAGATCCGGTGAGAACCACCCATATAATGAGAACCATGAGAACCACTAATAATACTACAATCAAATAATACACACGCTGTGTATTATCTCAAACAAACCCCAAATTTTTTCGCGCGTCCCTCCCAAACCCACCTAATCTCAGCCATTTTTAAATTTTGCTTTCTCTCTCATCATTCTTTCTTTCTCTCTTCAACTCATCTATCGACTATTAAAACCTTCCGCCATCGCCTCTTCGATAATCAAACCTTAACTTTCTCTACAATCGAACGATAAATTCTTCGACAATCAACCTTTCGACGCTGCTTTAATCAATGACGCCTTTAAATTCGAGGTAAAATTTCGATCTTCATGATTATTTGTTGTGAAATTAGTTGATTTAGTCGATTAAATTAGATTGTTCGTGAAATTAGGGATTGATTAACCGATTAGAATTCTGAATTGAACAATTATGCTTCTGAATTTAGGATTTCGTCAATTAAATTGGGGAAACTGAGAAATTAGGGTTAGGGGATTTGAGAAATTTGTTGAAACCATGAAATTAGGGTTCGATTCGTCTCTTAAGTTTCTGGATTGATAAATCATGCTTCTGAATTTAGGGCTTCATGAATTAAATTGGGGAAACTGGGAAATTAGGGTTGGAGACCGTTTATGTGCATCAAAATCTTGTTTATGTGCATCCAAATTCCTGTTTATGTGCATCAAATTCCTGTTTAGGTGCATCAAAATGTGATTTTGTGAATCAAATTGGCCTAATTGAGAAATTAGGGTTTCATGAATTAAATTGGGGAAACTGAGAAATTAGGGTTAGAGACCGTTTATGTGCATCAAAATCTTGTTTATGTGCATCCAAATTCTTGTTTATATGCATCAAATTCCTGTTTATATGCATCAAATTGGCTTGATTGAGAAATTAGGGTTGGAGAAATTGTGAAATTGCCTACATTTATTAAATTCAGGGACTCAATTTCATGAATTATACTGTTGTATTGTTGCTTATTTAATTTTTGACATTTCTTGTTGCAACAATAATGACAAAGACAACTCCTCAATACTATCACAAACTTCTTCAAATGTCATTACAAACGAAGGAGCGAATGTTGAAGTTAATGCATGTCAGCCTATATTAGAAATATCTGCAATAGCAGTTGAACATGATGTTCCTGAAGTTGTGACTTTCGAATTTGTTGAGGGTACAATTCTATTCATCCTGGTAGTTGCTTGATGTTTTCAGCTTTTTAAAGGTACATTTCATATGCTTTTGTATCCCTCACCTTTCTTACTTTAATTGCACCACATATGCAGATATCATAGCGAGAGGAGGCGGGAGGACGAGGAGGCGTGAAGGTTCTTCAAGCAACACGAATCGGGTTTTTGAGTGTCTCAACCATCTTAAGCCAGTTATTGGTATGCTATTCGATAAGCTTGAACTAGGTGTTGAGTTTTATGAAGCATATGCAAAAGAATGTGGGTTTGTGACTAGATTAAGCTCACCAAAGTCTAAAAATGGTGTCGTTACGCATAAAAAAGTTGTGTGTAATAAGGCTGGAGTATGTGAAGCGAAAGGGAAAAATCACAGGAGGCAAAGGACTAGGATAGAATGTCCTTCTTGTATTAAATTTAAGAGAATTTTGGAGGAAGGTCTTGATATGGGTAAATACCAAATATATGATTTTCATGAAAGTGTAGACACCTCGTTTCTACACCCCTCGCAAACCACCCGGTGATGATTGGGCCGCATGTTTGATTCGCGGAACGATTAGCGACAGTTCGTAAGATTATCGTCAAGTGATTGCTCAAATATTAAATGTCAACCTCTTAGTTGTCATCTACGTGCCGATACGGTCGTTTTGGCGATAATTAGAGTACATTCGAGTCCGGGTCAAAAACCGTCTCCATTTTCGATATAGTTTTAAATCCCGAGTCGAATGTTCGGAATGTTCGGATATTTCTATTCCATATTTATCAAATTTTATCTTTTGGCAAACAATATCCCGTAATATTCAAAAGATAATCGAATTAAATCCGTCCTACCATAACTTAAACACGGAAATCTTTCTTAAACAGAGGAAACCTCACGGGAATAGACGCAGAGTCTGCGCCTCTTCCAAGAGACGCAGTGGCTGCTGCGCCTCTTCCCAGGCCCTTCTTTGCATGATTTACGTATCTTTTTCATATCTTTCCGAGATTCACTTCCAAAGAGTCTCCGAAACCCTATTCCTTCACGTGATTAGTATAAATAGGAGCCTTCGTTCCTCATATTTCTCACGCGAGTGTCCGCCCTTCTCTTCTCCCTTTGCATTCTAGACTTCGTTCTTACTAATTGGCGCCTACGTGCTTGGACTTCCGACCACGTAAGCTCGGATCTTTCCGGGTACCAACCTCTCCGTTGCATGACCGACCAATTTGACCAACTACACTCAATCAATCTAATTAATCAATCTTGTTAAATCGTTTTCCTCTCACGAGGGCACTCTTTCCTTACGTTCGCGTCGAGCATTCACTAATCGATCTTCTTAGTTCTTCTCGTTCCGTCAACATGTAAGTCTGAGGGTGTATAATCCCCTTTTATTTATTGTATTTTATTTATTGAATAACAATTGTAAGATTTATGTCGGAAACACCATTAAAATCGATTTCTAAAACCATCTTTAAAACTGTTTTTGCGGATTTCCGAAGACAGAGACGTCGAGAAAAGACGCAAAGAATCGCTGCGCCTCTTGAAGGAGCGCAGCACTGCTGCGCCTCTTCGTGAGGGGCCGCCAGCTTCTCGCTTCTTTTCTTCTTCCTCCGTCCTCTGCAATTCGTATCAAAATTGTTCCTTTTGTTTTGTTCTTTAATTCTTCATCACGGTAATTTATAAATCATATGTATATTGTATATAATTCATCACTCATGCTTAATTAGTCATCAAGTCCGACTTAAATCCCTTATAATTCATATTTGCGGGTTTTCGTCATTATATTCAATTCGAGTTTTAGAGATTCAATTCGTTCATATTGAGTTTAAGAATTCGTTGTTGATAAATTTGCATCTGTTTATTTATTGTTCATCACTAATTCGTCCTCAATTCATCATGTTTAGTTTAATCGATTAACCGTTTGTTAGTTTGTTCATTAATTAACATCGACCCTTCACATACTTAATCCGTTTAATTCCGTCTCATCCATGTTTTGCTGTTTTATGACATATTCATATGTAAAACAATCCATTAATCACTTTCATCCGAGTCGGTTATTATCATAATCAATCCATTAATTTACCAATTAATATTAACGATTTGCGATTCCGGCTTCACGACCAGAACTCACCCTTGGAATGACGCGAAGAATCGCTGCGCCTCTTCCAAAGGGCGATGTCTGCTGCGCTGTTCCAGGGTGATTTACGTCCCCTCGAATTCGTTTACGCCTTGACCTAGTTTGTTTAGATTATGTATAAACTAACTATTATTCGTATTATCACCTTCTGATCTGTCGTGTTTTATCCTTTTATTCTTTTATTCTTTTTTATCAAATCATCCGTTTTAGCGGTATTTTCGACATAAATCGCCTAATCCAATGTAATTATTGTAATTTTCATTATTGTAATTTATCGTTATTGTATTTATCCTATTTCTTGTATGTTCTCACATGTAATTGAACATTAAATCCTACTTCGACATTAATTGTATGCTAATTACGTGTCAACCGACTTAGTCTAATTCTCACATGTTAGGATTAATTTATGGATGTTGCATTGCATGCATATAGCCGACGATATATCGAGTACAAATAACTTCCCTAATCATTAGTAGAGGCCGCTATCGAGGCGGGCGGGATTAGGTGTTCGATCAAAAGAGCTTCCTAATACGTACCCTCACCCCTTACTCCAGATCTCCGTGAGCACCCGTGTTCATTGGCATCCACGAGAGTCATTCTAGACATAGAATGCTAAGGGTAACGATTGCTTAGTGTTCATGTCACTACTTTATGTCTTGACATGACATGAGGTATTCGAACGGTTCCAATTTCCCATAAAAATTGGTGGCGACTCCATACAAAATGCAAACGCTTGTTTTCGAGCCCCTTCGCCAAGCGCCCCCGTGGGCGGCCCGCTGTCCACAGTTTGGCGACTCCGCTGGGGAAAATACACTTACGTGTAGCTAAGGGTGAAACTTGAACAAGGTTAGGGAACAAGTTTGTACAAGACAATTGTCGGTTTTCATAACTCGGTCTTCCTAGACCGTTTAATTCGGCCTTCCTAGGCCCAACCCAACCCATTCGACCAATCGTCCCGTCTAAACGGTCCTAATTCTTATTTGGGCCTAAGGATGGATAGCGATTGACGTCATCCATACCATGATGCTTACTCTTGTTTGTATCAAGGGCCTTCACTACTTGAGGAAATGGACTAGGAATCGGCCTTACTCTTGTTTGGCACGAGCCTCTCCACAGACTTCGGGTTTGATGGTTCGGTATGGCAACCTACCCTTTAAACCAAAACCCTTCTAAATGCACTCAGCATCCCGTTATAATGCCTGTATAAATGTGTAAACCCTACGTGATCACCACTTCTAAACAAAACCATGACGAATTTTCAAAAAATCAAAACCCAAATTTCAATCAAAAATTTCGAAAAAGTAGGCCTTTAATTAGCGCAAAATCCGGTCAAAACGCTGTCCGTTTGTCAAGTCAAAATTCGGGCCACAAGCCCATTTCAAAATCTCACTTCGAGTCCACTCCTACAACTACACTACGGTTGACTAGGACACACATTTTCAAAGACCTTGTCTTTCTTCAAAACTCACTCAACACAAGTGGCACACACCCACTTCATGAGTCAAATCTTTCTTCTTTTAGCAAGTGTGATAGAATGGTCGTTCGTGTTTTGATTCGTCGCCGATCTCTTGTCCATTTTCCAAGATGCCTGGGTCAAGTGGTGAAACGAACCTCCAACAAATTCAAGAAAGTAATGATCGAATCCTAGCCGCGATAACCCAAATGCAAATTACCCAAGAACAAACCTATGACCGCCTTGAGCTTATCGAAGGCCGTATCTTTGATGTAGAGGGAAAGTTGCCTCCCATTAAAGGTGAAGTACTACAATTTTCCGATGACGAGTCTAAAGATGAGAATCCCGTCCTAGGAACAACCGCAATTGAGAAAAGACTCCAATACCTAGAGGAGCAATTGATGTACCTTAAGGGGGATGACATTTACAGAGAGAACAATCGTAAGTATGAAGCCGTCAATTCCAAGTTGCCAACTAACTTTAGCATGACGGATATCCCTAAGTTCAAAGGGCACGAGAACCCTTTGAACCACATCCGAGCTTTCAAGGACTACATGTCTATCAAAGGCATCAAACCCGAGATGTTCTTAAGGATCTTTCCTTCATCTCTTGACACCATCCCAAAGCAATGGTTCTACACTTTAGACCACAAAAAGGTCGCTACTTGGGAGGACGCCGCGATCGAATTCTCAAAACAATACGCGGATAATGCCGAGATCCAAGTTAATATGCGCACTCTAGAGGTTCTTACCCAGAATGACAAGGAAGGATTCACCGACTTCCTAAGTAGGTGGAGGAAGACTAGTACTCAATTAGTTGAACGCCCGGATGAGGCTACTCTTGTAGAGAAGTTCGTGGACAATCTCAAGCCCATATATGCCAACCATTTGAGATATCAAAATATCAAGACTTTCAAGGACTTAACCGTATTAGGGACACGAATTGAAGATGACATCCGCAAAGGACTCTTGTCTAAAACGGTAGGTCGAGGATACCAAGGGTCCACAAGTCGTTCATACGGCTCTACTAGCAAGACCGACGAAGTTAACCTTCTCGAGCCATCCAAGAAAACTAGCCCACCAAGGAAATTCACAAACCTTGGGGACACATACTCCAACGCTCTAAAAAGGCTAATGAAGCAAGGCAAACTCCAACCCATTGGACCTACTCCCGAACCCGAAAGAAAGTCTAAGTTCGGGATGAAAATTCCTCTTGTGAATACCATAGGGGCAAGGGGCACGACACCGAAAAATGCTACAAGTTGAAACACGTGCTTCAGGATATGATTGAAGACGGTCGACTTCCAATTCCACCAGGAGGTAAGCCCAACAACACTCAGAATCCTCTTGGAGTTCTAGTGATTACAAGTGATGAATGTACCTTAGATTGCTCACATCTCATTTCTCCCACCGAAAATGAAATTCATGCAATTGAGAAAGAAAGACTCTACTCTACCATCTCCCCTACCATTTCCGACTTCATCGCATGGGCAAGGAGTGTAGATAGGCAAGTGTGGGAACTAGAAAACATGGTAACAACCTTGCGCAATCCCAATGCAACGCCTAAAGAACGTGTACCATTGATCTTCTCTCAAAATGCTACTATGCAAGAAGTAGTCATCGTGGTCGACAAGCTAGTCGATCAAATCATACAACTAGAAAGTGACATCATAAGAATGAGAGAACTACCTGCAATCAACGGGGTTTGGGCCGATGATGATGAGGACGAGTATCTCATTGAAAACTCCATAGTCAAAGAGATAGTCCAAAATGGCAAAGACCAAGATGTGGATCACCTAACTCGTTCGGGTCGTCCATACCAAAACACCATTCAAAACGGTCCAACCAATGTCATCACACCAAATGACAACGAAGACGACCCCACTGATCATTTGCTCAAGCAATTACAAAGAACCAAGGCTGATCTTTCAGTCTGGCAACTAGTGGCAAGCTCATTTCCGCACCGCCAAGCTTTACTGCAAGCTTTGGCCAAATTGAATGTAGCACATAACTCTACTCCCGAAGATGTAGTCAACTTGGTCTTCCAAGAATCACCGAAGCTAAGTAATCCTATTACTTTCTCAGATGAAGACTTGCCACCTTTTGGCGCTAGTCACAACCTTGCTCTATACATCACCGTCATCTGTCTAAAGAAGAATGTGCCAATGACCTTCGTAGATGATGGCTCCGCGGTCAACGTCATACCCCTCAAAACGGCATACAAACTAGGCATGAAAGAGTCGGACCGACTCCTACAAATCAAGGTGTACGTGCATATGACGGTACACGACGAAAAGTGGTAGGACTTGCTAACCTAACCATAGCAACGGGACCAATCGAACGAAAGGTTAACTTCCAAATAGTGGACATCGAAGCTTCATTCAACATACTTCTGGGAAGGCCTTGGATTCACGCTTCCAAAGCGGTAACGTCCACCCTTCACCAAAAGATCAAGATCCCACTAAATGGCAAGGTTGTGACGATCACTTCATCACCCATCAAGGCCATAATCGAGAAGCAATCAAACAATCAAGTCCTTGCGGATCCCATATACGAACTTGGGGGCTTCCAAAGTGTGAACGTCATAGAAAGTGAGTTGGCACCCTTATACTATAATCCCTACTCCAACTTGGTGGTCAACCACATACTCAAAAACCAGGGATACTTCCCTGGAATGCCTTTAAACCCAATTCGGAAGAACACCTTTGCACCATACAAGAAAGGCAACTCATCAAGAATACCACTTGGGTTAGGATACAAACCCACAGCAGAAGAAGTTCTCGAAATGCTCGCCCAAGTCCAAAACCGCAAGTATGTAGGAGTCCAAATGAGGCCATATCTCCCTACCTTGAATGGATACTTCGTTCAAGAAGGAAGTTCGGAACTCTTTCATGGATTTCCCGAACCTTGGCATTACCTCGAGAAGAAGTTAGCCGGAATCGAGATCTTTCACGATTGCTACTTCA
The DNA here is from genome assembly GCF_048544455.1 of Silene latifolia. Taxonomy (NCBI): domain Eukaryota; kingdom Viridiplantae; phylum Streptophyta; class Magnoliopsida; order Caryophyllales; family Caryophyllaceae; genus Silene; species Silene latifolia. The sequence continues at coordinate 394,358,587 of NC_133538.1, forward strand.
TCCCTCCAGAAACGGTTCCTACCGTCAAAACCCGTCAAGCACCTTGCTTAGACGAACAAGCTGTTAGCCTCCTATTTGGAGAGGACCGATTTGTTAGGGCCGCGCAGGATGAGATCATTACTACGATACTTCAAGACGATCGCTTCAACCCCACTGCCTTGATCACGGAAATCGACACAAAGCAGCAGAAAGGGTGGAGGAAATCAATCAAATGGACCAACAACCAAGGAAGACTCTTCAAGCTCACCACTGGAGAAGGAGAGATGTTCAAAGAAGAACCAGAAGACGACGAGTTCGAATCGGAGTCGGAGTCGGAGTCAGAGTCAGAGTCTAGAGAAGTCATTAGAGAGTCTACTCCTGTCGTCATCCCCACTCCCTTCGTTTCTCCTAGCTTATTTTCAAGTAGTCACAGTAGTTCGGGAAATGCCCCAATTACTGTCCCTTTGCCGCCACTATCCATCGATCAGTTGGCTCATTTGTTTCAACTTTACTCAAATCTTAATATGAATAAATCAGGTTCTGCTTACTCTTTGCGTTATCTTGAGTGCAATTCTGTTTATGATGATACTGAGAATGACCAAAACCCGGACTCGATCGAAATACCTCCCTACGTAGCCAAAGAAATACTACGGGGAAGGGGAAGGGGGACCTGTAATTGAGGACACCGAACCCATCAATGTAGGAACTGAACTAGAACCCAAAGAACTTAGGATAGGGACTACCTTGAGCTCTACCGAACGGGCCGACTTCATAGATCTCCTAAATGAATTCAAAGACGTTTTCGCTTGGTCCTACAAAGACATGCCAGGGATCGACAGGGATATCGCCGAACATAGGATTCCGATTAAGCCGGGTTTCAAACACATGAAACAAAAGCTTCGACGAATGAGAACAGAATGGGCTCTAAAGATTAAGGAAGAAGTTGACAAGCAATTCAAAGCCGGGTTCATCAAAGTTTCCGAGTATTCTGACTGGGTAGCTAACATAGTACCCGTACCCAAAAAGGATGGGAGAATCCGAGTTTGTGTTGACTTTAGGGATTTGAACAAAGCAAGCCCAAAAGACGACTTCCCTCTACCTCACATTGACATATTGGTAGACAATCTCGGACCACGCATTACTATCCTTCATGGATGGATATGCGGGTTACAACCAAATCAAAATGGCCATGGAAGACATGCATAAGACCGCGTTCGTCACCCAATGGGGAACCTATTGCTATACAGTGATGCCGTTCGGATTGATCAACGCCGGAGCTACATACCAACGCACCGCGACTACACTCCTACATGACATGATGCATAAAGAAGTTGAGGTATATGTAGATGACATGATCGTCAAATCCAAGGAAAGAGAGGGACATATCGCGAACCTTCGCAAGTTCTTCGCAAGGCTACGGAAGTACAACATGAGACTCAATCCTCAGAAATGCACATTTGGGGTAACGTCTGGCAAACTCCTAGGATACGTCGTTAGCCAACGAGGCATAGAAATAGATCCTTCCAAAATCAAAGCTCTGATCGAAATGCCACAACCTCAAACAGAAAAAGAAGTCAGAGGATTCCTAGGAAAAGTGCAATACATAAGTCGATTCATATCGAAACTTACGATGATTTGCGAGCCTATCTTCAAGAAACTCAAGAAAACAGAGACCACACCATGTGGGACGACGATCAAAAGGCGTTCGACGAACCAAGGAGATATTGGCTAAACCACCAGTGCTCATGCCACCACAACGAGATCAACCTCTTGGTTTATATCTCACAGTAACTGAAACTGCCATGGGTGCTATGCTAGCTCAAACCGTAGGAAGTGAAGAAAGAGCTATTTACTATCTAAGTAAGAAGTTCTTGGAATACGAGTGCAAATACTCACAACTCGAAAAGACATGCCTCGCTCTTGTGTGGGCAACAAAGAAGCTACGTCACTACATGCTTAGCTACTCTGTCAAGATATTCTCCAAAATGGATCCAGTCAAATACCTCTTCGAGAAACCCGTTCTCAACGGACGTCTGGCAAGATGGACCATGATGCTCTCGGAATTTGACCTCAAATATGTGCCACTGAAAGTAATAAAGGGTCGCGCCGTCGCCGAATTCTTCGCAGAAAATCCCATCAACGACGCACAAACCATAGATACTTGGTCATTTCCCGACGAGGATATACTTCAAACTGATGTAGACTCTTGGGATCTATACTTTGATGGAGCATCAAACCTAAGAGGATTTGGGATAGGAGTGTTGCTCATTTCTCCTGAAGGTGAGCATACACCGATCGCCACAAACTCGACTTCGAGGTGACAAACAACGCTGCAGAGTATGAAGCTTGTCTCATTGGACTACAAGCGGCGATAAGCTTAGGCATCAAAACCTACGAGTACACGGGGATTCGTCACCGATCATCAACCAAGTTACGGGATCCTGGAAAATCCGAAGTGAAAGCCTAGCACCCTATCAGGCTAGAATAGACCAAGTGGCTCAATTCTTTGATCACGTAACCTACTTACACCTACCTCGAGAAGAAAATCAATTTGCAGACGCTCTTGCGAAACTTGCATCTTTGATAAACATGCCCGATTACATGATGGAAATGCCTTTGTGTATCGAACGACGGTCGGAGCCAGCGTATGTCCATCAAATTACCGATGAAGAAGAAATCGCACAAGAACCCTGGTTCCAAGCAATCCTGAATTTCAAGCTTAATGGTACCTATCCACCGGATATGGACAAAAGGGGACAACGAGCTATACGCCTACTAGCTTCCCAATACATCTTAATGCAAGGAGAATTGTACAAAAGAACACCTCTTGGTGTAGTCCTACGTTGCCTTGATCATTCACGGGCACGAAAGGTGATGGAAGAAGTCCACGATGGAGAATGCGGCCCTCACATGAGCGGACCTATGATGGCAAAGAAAATCACACGTCTAGGGTACTATTGGACCACAATGGAATCCGATTGCATCAAATATGTGAGGCATTGCCACAACTGTCAAATCTTCGGGAACGTACAACATGTCCCTCCTTCGTTGCTCTATACGATGACATCTCCTTGGCCATTCTCCGCATGGGGAATTGACATAATTGGGAAAATAACCCCAGCCGGAACAGGAGGTCACTGTTTCATCCTAGTAGCGATTGACTACTTCACCAAGTGGGTAGAAGCGGCTTCCTACACCGCTCTTACAGCTAAAAATGTGGCAAAGTTCATACAAAACAACATCATCTGTCGATATGGTTGCCCACATGAGATCATCAGCGATAATGGGTCACACTTCCAAGCCGAAACCGAACAATTGCTAGCCAAGTACAAGATCAAGCATCATCACTCATCGCCCTATAGACCACAGACTAACGGTGCGGTAGAGGCGGCTAACAAGAATGTCGTCACAATTCTCAAGAAAATGACTGACAATTATAGAGATTGGCCAAGCAAAATACCCTTCGCTTTGTGGGGGTATCGAACATCCGTCAGGACACCCACTGGGGCTACTCCTTTCTATTTGACCTACGGCATGGAAGCCGTACAACCAGTTGAGCTAGAAATACCATCCCTGCGTATTCTACTAGAGAGTCAAATCCCGGAAGCCGATTGGAAGAAAGATAGATACGAAGAACTCATCCTCCTGGATGAGCGTAGGCTACGGGCCTTACATAATGTCCAAACATATCAAGCACGTATCAAACGAGCTTTCAACAAAAGAGTTAGGCCAAGAAACATCAAAGAAGGAGACTTAGTACTCAAATCGGTTAGAGCTCTTTTACCAATCGACCCGAGGGGAAAATTCAAGCCTAATTGGGCCGGACCATATCTAGTCAAATCCATACTCCCAGGGGGTGCGGTTAGAATCACAGACCTAGATGGGAATGAGTTTTCAAACCCACAAATCTCGACCAACTGAAACGATACTATGCCTAGGATAGAACAAAAACGCGCCTCGCGTAAACCCACGTGTCGTTCTTGTGGCACTAAATAAACGGCCCCTGGCCTATTTGAATGTCACTATGCTCTTGCATCTTGGCAAACTTGTCATCCTCATATCATCAAACAAACTAAATTCGCACCTCCAGAGTAAGCAAAAGCTCATGCTTATTTTCTATGTTCATTACAAGCTCTTGCTTCGAACAATTATTCTTTTACATTTACTCGAACTACGCGCAAGGGTTTGATTTCACTTTTTTTTAAGTGAATACGTAGGCAATCCTTCACGGGATTCAACCCACCGTTATATTTAAAATGTAAATAGAAGGACATTTGCATTGCATTTGAAATTCGACAAGGATAATAATAGAAAATACCAACGGTTTCATAACCATTTAACCTTTTTATTTCATTCATCCTTTTTCTAATAAAAATAGTACGACAAATAATAAAAAATAGATAGGCTAGGATTCTAAAAATCCCTCCTCTTTATTACAACAATAATAATAATAATCAAATAATAATAATAAGACTTGGGCTATTCCTCCATCTTTCCCTTGCCCTTGTCGTTCTTGTCATATTTCTTGTCACGACCTCGAGCCGGGCGCTCTTGCACCACTTCAGACCTAATCACCAACGGTCTTTCTCGAGGCCTGACTCTTCCGTTCTTGCCAACCACCATCTCTGCGACAGGAGTAGTCTTCGATTTCTTCGAAGGATGAATGACTTGAAAGCCGGCTTCTTTTTCTCCTTCAGTCAGATGCTTCTCTTTCTCTTTCTCTCCCTCGCGCACTTTGTAGTCAACGGGCTCACGCTTCCTCGCCTCTTTCGCGCTCTTCCGAAGTTGCAGCCTTTCTCCACCTCGGATAGGAATCCGACACCCACAAAGCATTGGCGGAGAAACTCAGGAACCACATGTTTCTTTGGGCCCATTTCATAGCCCACTCTCTTCGGCTCTCGGTAGTCAACGCCATAGCGATCATGCGGGACGGTGTCAAGCCTAGGGATCATCTGCTTCAACCCGACTTGCCTCATCAATCTCTCCGGAAAGATGCATACCATAAACTCCAATCCAGGAATGCGCACGGACCTAGTAAGATCCAAAGAAGACACTCCGTGTGATGACTTGAGGTGCCACCACGGTACAACCCACCGATCAAAGGGCCATCATCGAGTCTTGACTTGTTCTTCCAATAGTCACGGACCGAGTGAAATCCACCATGTACAACCTCGTCCTCATCGAAATCATACGGGCATGATAGGAAAGTGCATGAACTAGGGGCTCGAGCAATCGGAGCCGTTCCATAAGCCAAACCTACCAAAACAATTATTAGACACCCGCAAAAAAAAAAAAAAAAAAAAAAAAAAAAAAAAAAAAAAAAAAAAAAAAAAAAAAAGTTGTCTTTTACCTGTAGGATGACGGGACTCCCCAAAATGGAAGATCGTGGTTGGATTTCCTATTGTCCAAGCCCAAGACAATCTCCCCTAAGCATAGACAAGCCGGGCTCTGCGCGACTCCATTTGCTCAATAAGACCCAATAGACGGGGATCACCTCGCAGTTCTTCGTCAACATGTCCCTGAAAGACATATACATGAAGCAAACAAAAGCCAAATGCTCTCCTTCTAGCAACATAAGAGACAGTAGGGTCGGCCCATGATGAATCGATCTATAAAATCCAACATCCGCACGCCTTTCGAAGTAACAAGACGATCCACCTCGAGTCCGTCGGTCAAAGCAAATCTCTAAACTTGCTCTTATACCCTTGAACAAAGAGAAGGGATGGCGGGTAAATGTTCAGGGTCCCACCCGCCAATAGCGACAATTTCCTCCGGAAAAAGGACAAATATCACCTCCTGGGAACGCAAAAACATGATAATTTGGATCCCAATAATCAAGGCAAGCATCCAAGAACGGTCTTACAACCTTAATGAGTTTCAAGCTCAACAAAGACCCAAGGTTATAAGCACCCATATCATGCTTCTCCGTGTTCGAAAACTCATTAGTCCATTCCTTCAAGCGGATCTCCAAAGTATTCATGATGATAATTTTCTCTTGAAAATTTATTGAGAATTTTATGTGAGGCGACGAAGAAGAGACGGAAGAATTATATGATTTAACGCTTCGTCGACGCTTCTATTTATACCAATTGCTGTTTCCAAAAATCCGTCAGAACTGACCTGCTTGGGAACAGGCGCGGCACCTGCTGCGCCTCTTCAAAGGGACGCAGCTCATGCTGCGCCTCTTCCCCAGACTCACTTCTGTGATTTCCGTGTTTGGATCTTTCCTAATTCTATAACGAATAATTTCCTATTCCTACGGGATTTTATTTTGGTAAATCCGAGAAATTTACCATGCTTCAGGTTTCCTAAATTCGCGGGCACGCATTTCGAGGCGACATCGACACTTCCGCCATTTCAGCACACTTTAAATCATTTCTTTTTGACATTTTTTTTTTTTTTTTTTTTTTTTCTTTTCTCTTTATTTTCATTTTAATAAAATTTCAATATTTATATTTCTCCATTTTCTAACTTATAGGTTTCTCTTTTTTCTTTTTTTTTTTAGGGTAGCTCTCCCTACCGTCCGGTCATTTCCGACAAATTTTTTGCATTTTGGTCCTTTTGAGTCTCATTTTGCACTAATTAAAGGCCTTACGTGTATATAAAATGTATGTGTTGCGTGATTTTTCTATGTAAATTCCGGCGGATGACGGCATAAACCGTTGTCTACCAAACCTGTTCAAGAACTAACTGCGAGTACAAACAACACAACCCGAAGAAAAAGGCACTCGGGCCGTCGTATATGCAACAAAAAGCAATCGTATGAGCAACCGGGGCTTGCGCCCCGAACAAGGTACAAATGTACAAGCAAACTGGGGGCTCCGCCCCAAACAAGTCAAAAAGACCAAGTAAACTGGGGGCTCGCGCCCCAAACCAAGTCCAAAAATGTTTCAAAATCAGATGTACAAAACTACACAAGCTACTGCTGGGCACCCTCCAGCTCGGCAACCCTCGCCATAAGAGCAGCGATCTCGGCATCCCGAAACTCGAGCTCCCTAGACAGGCGAGCCGTCTCCTCCCGAGCTGGGCCAACTCTCGTCCCGACTCGCGGTCACCCCCGCAAACAAAGAACGAATTGGCTCCTGTCAATCAACTCAATCAAAATTGGAAATCAAAAATCAAAAGAAATCAAACGAGGTTCATACCTGACGACCTCGACCGCCGACGAGTGCCTCAATGGCCGTAGCTCATAGCCGGTTGGCCACCCTCCATAGTGCCACAAACCGAGATGGCGCGACCTGCATTTCAAAAGAATTCTCAGTAAATTAAACAAATTCAATCAAATGTGTTCTTACACGAAAACTATGCAAAATGAAGGCTCACCCTCCGAATCGAGATCTTGCCGGTCATCTAGGCCAAGCATCCCTCACGGCTACGTCAAAGTCACGCAACTCGGAGATCGTCGTCCTCCCGGTCGCGTCAGTGTACTCAAGGGTCTCGGGGTACTCTGGGGGCTCGATGCCCGCCGCCTCAACCTCCTGAAAAGACAAATAACTCTCATTAATCGACGATCTTTCGTCGTAATTCCCGAAGTCAATCAAAGAAAAGTAAAGGATACTCACCACTACCGCCGATCGCCAACCTCTCGTAAAGGAACGCCGAGTAATCCTCGCCAGCGAGAAGAAGGTCGTCGCCATCGGCACCGGCCAGTCCGCCTCCTCTCGGCCTCGGTGGGCTCCCCGAACATCGTCCTAGGAGGATCGACGGAACCGTCAACGCGCCCGAGCACCGACGAGCCAAACGCTCGCCCGGATACCACACAGGGACCCATCGACGTCCACAACGGCCAGGCTCGAGCTCCTAGGTCGAAGGACCTCAGCAACAAAAGGAGGCGCTCCAGCATACTCCGCCCAAGGTCTGGGCACCCACTGCGACAATATGAAGGCAAAGGTCATTCCTATGATCAATTTAAAGCAAAGGACAAAAATATGAATGAATACAAATGGGATACTCACGCTGCTCAGCTGAAGGGCGTTCACATCCCGCCGGTAGACGTTGTGAGAAGAACGCTTGCTCTTCGTCCGGCACATCACCCAATCCCTCACCACGGGATAGGCCTTCTCCAACGGCTCCGTCCTCTTGGGCGCGAGGCCCGGAAAGTAGGAGTACACCCACGCCTATAAAACAGAATAGTCAATGACGGTCTTTCGGTCTTTGATAAAGGAAAGGAATTACGTTGATCTAAAGGAAGGTTCATACCTCCAACAGTAGCCCAGGTCCGACAGCGCCAGGAGAAGTCCCCTTCTCCATCAACTCCGGACGAACCATGGCCCTCATGAAGCGGATGAGGACCGCAAAACCAGCAGTGACCCAGTCCCAGCGCCCTAGGGAACTCAGGTCAGAAAGAAAGGGAAGAAGCTTCGTCGACAGCCTCTCACCCTTGTCTCCGAGGTAAATCGAAGACAAGAACCACCAAAGCCACAGACGAGCCCTCTGCTCAGCTGTACAAGGAGGGGGAGCCGTCTCCCTCCCATCGATCACCACCGATGCCGGGGTCTTCCCCGCGAAGTAATCTCGAACATAGGTACTGGGTACCAAACCCGGCATGCGACGGCCTTCGGCGATAGGTTCCACCGATCAACCTCCTCGCCTCGGCCGAATCCGCCCTCATGACGGTCTCCGCCACGTCATCTCCTCGATCCCCACACACGGACCCGAAATCATGCCGTAGTCCTCCAAGGTGACCCCCACCTCACCAAAAGACAGGTGAAACGTGGAAGTCGTGTCCCAGAATCGATCCAAGAAAGCGCGGACCAGGCTAAGGTTGGCCCGCAACTTCCTCTTCACGATATCCCTCCAGACCTGAACAAGAGGACCAAACGCTCCGCGCTCAATCATGGCCCTCTCCTCCACCGACAGCCGCTCGTAATGCTCCATCGCTGTCGTATACCCCGAGAACGACCGGATGTTCCCGGCCTCCTATTATGATTTGAAACAAAGCTATCTTTAGTTTTGAAATAAATTTAAAAGAGATTTGAACAAAAGAATGAAAGGAATGGGTAATGAGTTAGAGAATTCCTATTTACCAAGCTCTTCACCGTCCTGTAGGACAAGTGACCCTCTGCAGCCCACACAAGGTGCCTACTCTCCCGTGTCTCGGCCACGCGGGAGCTCCTCTCAGCTGACGACCCCCTCGTCCGAGATGAGCCCGTCTCGGAATCTCCTCCTCATCAGCGGCCTCCTCCTCGGGAACCTCCTCTGCAGCAGCCATCACCGCAGCGGTGAAGGCCTGCCCCAAGGCCTCCTCAACAACAGCGGCATCTACGTCCATGGGATCTCTCCCGGAAGTAGAAGCATCGTCACCTGCAACGATTAAAGCAAATCCAGGCCGCATCACATGATGACAAGCCTTTGTTAAATAGTATTTCGAGCCTTCAAGGCCCGGAAATCGCCCCTTTCTGGCCATCCTTGGCCATATTCCCACCAAATCAATCACTCATGTGATGAATAGGGTCAAGTCAAGTCCGAGTCAAGACCTAGTTCCGAGTTCGAGTCGAAAATTCGGCAGCATTTCGCTATAACGGCGATTATGCCCTAAAAGGTGTCCTGCAAAAGTTGTCACAAACCAAGCTTCCGAGATGGTAGAAAGTTTACCCATCATCCAAGGGTCCCAAATATCAAATTTCATCACAAATGGGCAATCCTAAGGCCATTTTCGAAGCAATTTATGATCTAGTCATGAAACTGTCTCAAAATTCGCTCAAGGGCTCAAAACTTGATGAAAATTCGAAGTAAATACGTGGTTATGTTCCTAACATTGCCTACTACTCATTTCTAGTATCAATTTGGCATGACGAATCCATTTGGGGGAAAAGCCCCAAATTTTCGATCAAAAGGGTCGAAAACCCTAATGTTCGCGGCTCAAAATTCGACAAATGTGGAAGATTAACGCCAGATTAAAGCACATACCTCGATTAGTCATATTCCAAGCAAGCTTTTGAATCCAACCTCGACGAAAATGGTGAAGATTTGAGAGAGAATTGAGTGATTTATGTTTCGAATAAAATGAACATAAACCTTCTGACTTACGCAGAATTGCCAAATTGGGGAACAGACGCAGCAGGTGCTGCGCCTCTTCCAAGGGACGCAGCTCTTGCTGCGCCTCTTCCTTTGTTTCCCTCCATATGGATTTTCAAAAATCCGTTGTGAGTTCGTTATTCGTGGGCCCATCTTTGGTGCGCCTCTTCCTCAATGACATTTTATCACTTTGGTCCGTTTCGACGATTTCCTTTCGTTCCGACCCGCATTTCATCCAAAGGCGACAGATTTGTGATGATTGTCCAAATTCATTTTATCCCGCAGCAGCGATTTCGATGTTGCTCAACCATTTTATCCGGCGCGATAGTATTTTGCAAGATCGCTCACTCAAGACTTTCTGTCATGACGATTAAGATGTTCCTAGTCGTCAAACCATTTTATCCGTGCGAGTAGTATTTTTGCGATCTTGCTCGCTCAAGGTTCCCCTACGACGATCAAGATGTTCCTAGTCGTCGATATGTTCTCCGAAGAAGAGTTCGCTTGAGACCGACGCAAGCGGATTCCCACGTGATTTCTACCAACATCCTGCTGCTTTCAATATTTCTTGTTTCCCCGCGAAGTTCGATTAAGTCTCAGGTATGGTCTCTTCTTATGGCTGGCGAGCTTCCTTACGTAGTCTAATGGACTTTAAACGACCCTCCCCGATAGTCGACAGACTCTAAAATGTTCCCGACGACAGGTCCTTGGCTCAGACCCCTTGAGCCGCCTCGCGTCGCCATAGTCGTCAGGTTGTAATCTTCGATTGACCTGATGGCTATACTTTGACTTTCGCCTTGTCCAAGCCTCGGTCAAAGTGGGGGCTCAGAGACACCTCGTTTCTACACCCTCGCAAACCACCCGTTGATGATTGGGCCGCATGTTTGATTCGCGGAACGATTAGCGACGATTAAATAAGATTATCGTCAAGTGATTGCTCAAATATTAAATGTCAACCTCTTAGTTGTCATCTACGTGCCGATACGGTTGTTTTGGCAATAATTAGAGTACATTCGAGTCCGGTCAAAAACCGTCTCCATTTTCGATAGTCATTAAATCCCGAGTCGAATGTTCGGAATGTTCCTGGATATTTCTATTCCATATTTATCAAATTTTATCTTTTGGCAAACAATATCCCGTAATATTCAAAAGATAATCGAATTAAATCCGTCCTACCATAACTTAAACACGGAAATCTTTCTTAAACAGGAGGAAACCTCCTGGGAATAGACGCAAGGTGCTGCGCCTCTTCCAAGAGACGCGATGGGCTGCTGCGCCTCTTCCCAAGCCCTTCTTTGCATGATTTACGTATCTTTTTCATATCTTTCCGAGATTCACTTCCAAAGAGTCTCCGAAACCCTATTCCTTCACGTGATTAGTATAAATAGGAGCCTTCGTTCCTCATATTTCTCACGCGAGTGTCCGCCCTTCTCTTCTCCCTTTGCATTCTAGACTTCGTTCTTACTAATTGGCGCCTACGTGCTTGGACTTCCGACCACGTAAGCTCGGATCTTTCCGGGTACCAGCCTCTCCGTTGCATGACCGACCAATTTGACCAACTACACTCAATCAATCTAATTAATCAATCTTGTTAAATCGTTTTCCTCTCACGAGGGCACTCTTTCCTTACGTTCGCGTCGAGCATTCACTAATCGATCTTCTTAGTTCTTCTCGTTTCGTCAACATGTAAGTCCGAGGGTGTATAATCCTCTTTTATTTATTGTATTTTATTTATTGAATAACAATTGTAAGATTTATGTCGGAAACACCATTAAAATCGATTTCTAAAAACCATCTTTAAAACCTGTTTTTGCGGATTTCCAAAGAGATGACGTCGAGAAAAGACGCAAAGAATCGCTGCTGCGCCTCTTCGAAGGAGCGCAGCACACTGCTGCGCCTCTTCGTGAGGCCGCCAGCTGCTTCTTTTCTTCTTCCTCCGTCCTCTGCAATTCGTATCAAAATTGTTCCTTTTGTTTTGTTCTTTAATTCTTCATCACGGTAATTTATAAATCATATGTATATTGTATATAATTCATCACTCATGCTTAATTAGTCATCAAGTCCGACTTAAATCCCTTATAATTCATATTTGCGGGTTTTCGTCATTATATTCAATTCGAGTTTTAGAGATTCAATTCGTTCATATTGAGTTTAAATTCGTTGTTGATAAATTTGCATCTGTTTATTTATTGTTCATCACTAATTCGTCCTCAATTCATCATGTTTAGTTTAATCAGTTAATCGTTTGTTAGTTTGTTCATTAATTAACATCGACCCTTCACATACTTAATCCGTTTAATTCCGTCTCATCCATGTTTTGTTGTTTTATGACATATTCATATGTAAAACAATCCATTAATCACTTTCATCCGAGTCAATTATCATAATCAATCCATTAATTTACCAATTAATATTAACGATTTGCGATTCGGCTTCACAGCCCGAACTCACCCTTGGAAAGACGCAAAGAATCGCCGCGCTCTTCCAAAGGGCGCGATGTCTGTGCGCTGTTCCAGGGTGATTTCGTCCCCAATTCGTTTACGCCTTGACCTAGTTTGTTTAGATTATGTATAAACTAACTATTATTCGTATTATCACCTTCTGATCTGTCGTGTTTTATCCTTTTATTCTTTTATTCTTTTTTATCAAATCATCCGTTTTAGCGGTATTTTCGACATAAATCGCCTAATCCAATGTAATTATTGTAATTTTCATTATTGTAATTTATCGTTATTGTATTTATCCTATTTCTTGTATGTTCTCACATGTAATTGAACATTAAATCCTATTTCGACATTAATTGTATGCTAATTACGTGTCAACCGACTTAGTCTAATTCTCACATGTTAGGATTAATTTATGGATGTTGCATTGCATGCATATAGCCGACGATATATCGAGTACGAATAACTTCCCTAATCATTAGTAGAGGCCGCTATCGAGGCGGGCGGGATTAGGTGTTCGATCAAAAGAGCTTCCTAATACGTACCCTCACCCCTTACTCCAGATCTCCGTGAGCACCCGTGTTCATTGGCATCCACGAGAGTCATTCTAGACATAGAATGCTAAGGGTAACGATTGCTTAGTGTTCATGTCACTACTTTATGTCTTGACATGACATGAGGTATTCGAACGGTTCCAATTTCCCATAAAAATTGGTGGCGACTCCATACAAAATGCAAACGCTTGTTTTCGAGCCCCTTCGCCAAGCGCCCCCGTGGGCGGCCCGCTGTCCACAGAAAGTCATAATCATATGCCATAAACACCATCAACAATGGTACATTTGACACAAACGAGAGAGTTGAATGTAGTTCACAAAAAAATGATAATTGACAACTCCAAAAATAACATAGGTCCAGTTAAGTCGTATAGGTTGTTCAAGGAGTATGTTAGAGGTTAGGTATCTTTTTTCACTTCACTTAACTCGTAAATCCATCAGCCAACTAATATGTTTAACTACTTGTTAACCCAAAAAGTGATGAATTATACATTTATACTCCATAGGATGTCTTATTTTTTAAAACGTTATGTAGGTTATTGTGTTAACACATCCCAATTATATAAATCATATAATTAAAATATGTAGGTTGTGTAGGTTATTGAGTCACATATCAATGCAAGTCGGCCGCCGAGAAAGCAAGTTGAGCCAGGTCGAAATGGCTCAACCTGACCCTAAACCGGCCCGTAGCTGAGTAAGGTCGGGCTAGGGTCGACATAATAGACTTCAACATGTTATGACCGAGTCACCTGGCGCCTGGCGGGACATGCCACTAACGACCCAACCGCCAAATCGGGTCGACCCACTAAAGGGGCCATCTCTAGTAGCATTAAATCGACCGAGGTTGACAATTTTTGTTTTATCCTTTAACATTAAATTTAACACAAATTCTTAATTTATAACGCTTACAAGTTATGACGACACGCATAACTAATTAAAATAAATATTATTTTTTTGGGTATAAAAACCTATTGAAATAATGTGAAACAAAAATGGGATTGTGAGGCATCATAAATTGTATAGTAACACTAACAAATAATATTTGTTAAACAATATTTTTTTTTTTTTTACTAGGGCTCCACGAGTATCCTCTATCTTAGGGTAATCTCATTCGAGTACGAGATACACTTGTTTAAAAGATGAAAGCTCTTACCACTCACATCAGTCAACTTTAATAAATACAATACTTATGTAATTTAACATAGATCGGCCTTATAAAATCGAGTCAGTTTTATTCGGATCGTGTCAACTTAAACCCCTCACACCCACCACCAACACAACACACCCTCGCCGTCTGAGAAATGAGGTTTACAAAGCAGAAAAGACACAGAAAAATAGTGAGATTTTACACAGCATGTTTTGGATTTAGAGAACCCTTCAAAGTTTTATGTGACGGAACTTTTATTCACCATTTATCTAACAACAATCTCCTTCCTGATAATTCCGTTTCTAGTGCTCTTGCTGCACCTGTTCATCTTTTCACTACCAAGTATGTCTCTATTTAATTACAAAGCGGGTTTTATTTGATGACAGTCTTTTTACTTAAACTAGTTTTAAACCCGTGCAAATTGCACGGGTTGCTTTATTAATTTTGTTATTAACAGAATGTAATAAATAATGATCATATTTAAGATTTTTAAATTGTATTATAAATGAATATTATGTTTTGATTAGTCATCTGCTAATATAATATTACCTACTACGAAGATTATCAGCATGTGGTTTGGATCATGTACTCATGTACACAAATACTACTCCGTATTATATAAGACGGTTTTATAATAAGATTATGTGAGATCGACTTATATAATTGGGTAGTTATTTTAAATTATTATTAGTCTTAAACCCGTGCAAATTGCACGGGAATGTTGTTTGAAAAAGTGATGTTTGTAAAATTCATGTTTGTTGTTTCAAGTCATATTTAAAGTTTTAGTTTTTGCATTTAATAGAATGTGAATATCCAACAAAGTACTCTGCAACTTACAAAAATACGAATACATATATAAACATGTAGCATATATTATTAATTAGGGTTAATTGTCGATTTATTGATATATAGTCTTAAATCCGTGCAAAATTGTACGGGTATGTTATTTGAAATATTGTTATAATTAAATATTGCAGAAAGGAATATGATCTTTATTTTTTTTTCAAAATGGGATGCGGTAAAAAAATGGTAAAAAAAACTCCATCTATCCCAGTTATTTGTATACCTATTTTATATTTGAGTGTCTTATTCAGACTGTTTTAAAAGGATAATTTTGTTATTCATATAACATATTGTTTACTTAAATAAGTACGATTAGTAACACAATAGTAATTTAATAAATAAACTTATCAAGTTATTAGGTGATCACTTTCCTATACCCATTTACATGTTTTCGCAATATTTTATTATTGATCCATGACTTTAAGTAACTTCTTAATTATGTACGTTTTTTCAGTAATTGTACATTATTTGTACCCTACTTATTTGCAATAACTGTACTCGTTTAATCATTAACAGTGATTCATTCTTGTTTTATCACATGTGGTAACATTTGTACTTATTTTCAATAAACGTTGTTTTTGTAATTATTTGGGTGCCCAATCTTACTTATGTATTTAAAGAAGAGGTACATTTTATTATAAATTTAGTTGTATAATACACATCTATAATAGGTGGGTAACATTATAACTCAAATCCTACCCACATTTAGCTGTATAATAACATGATATGTACCATAACAATTCTATCTTAACTTATACTTCCTCCAAATTTATATGTTCTTCTCATTTCATTAAAATACTACTCACATATAATGGAGAAATGAGAAGAATATATAAATTTGGAGGGAGTATGTATTTATTTCGAGTTGTTATAATTTTTGAGTTATATTTTAACTTTTTTTCATGTCAAAATTAAAATCTAATTGAGTTTATATTACCTATTAGTTTTATTATAATTTTTTAAGTTAAATATTTACATAAAAGAGCTCGAATTTTTTCAAATAAAGCTCATAATTATACGTCTAAGCTCAAGTAAGTTATTATAGAGCTCGGTTTGTATAGAGTCACTCTTTGTATAGTTTACTTACCGGAAAAGAAGACTATTAGATAAACTTAAGAACATGTCCATTAATTAGGCGAAGACCAAAAATAATTCAATTACCCTAAAAATATGAGACAAAGCCCAATACTCCGGATTTTTAATCTTGTCATCCATCTTTACCATTCTCACTATTTTACCCTAAAACATTCTCAAATCACCATCCCTGTCTACTTGTCCCTATTTTTTTTATCCCCCATCTTCGCCATCCTTCTCTTTCAAATCTCATTAACACCTCCATTTCCCACTTCCTTACTATCTGCAAATTCATTATACACATTTACCGTCATTTTATACTCTCGTCTTAAAAGCGACTTTACACATTTCCGACCTGCCTCATCCGCGACAAACGTCAATTTTATGTTCAAATCGGATCTTCCAATGTGCGGAAGTGTTTGTTTTTAACGAAAAATATGTACGTTTAGTCTTAATATCTTGAAGTTTGTAGATTTAACAAATACATGAGGATAAAATTCTCCCCTAATTTATTCTCAAAAATAGTGCGGATTATAGTCTAAACTTTTACACTAATTGTTTCTTTTTAAAAAAAAAAAATTATTTCATGGTATTTTTTACTATTTCATTGAGATGTGTTTAACTTTCAAATAAGACTTTTAATGGTCTTTGTTTGTGTTTCTGGAATCAAATTTAATATTCGTTTCATTTAGTCTTTCACAAATCTTTAATTTTTCTCTTTCTTTTTTTTACTGTACTTTATACTTGTTTGATTCACCTTCAATTTTTTTTTTTTTGAGTTTTTAATTAATCATCTTGCTTTCTCTAAAAATACTCCGTTAAGTTAATCCCCTTTCTTTTTACTAAAGGTCTAGTTAGGTTAAAAACATTGTGTTACTTTTGTTTTCCAGAAATTGTCTCTGAACACAACGATATTTTGTAATGGGAAGCTTTTATATTTAATATTGTAGTTTTGTATATGTTCGGAGTAATGTATTTATCATATTATTGAAGCTAATCTATTTTAAATTGTAACTTTTGTAATTGAAAACATTGAACAATTAATTAGAGGAAGCAAGCATCAAATTATAGCTAATTAATTACCTTGTAGAACGTGGGTCCTGAAATTAAGGAAAGAAAAAATTGTTTTGACTTATTGACTTTCAACCACAGGCTGACACATCAGCTCTGTGGTTGTTTGTTTAATAGATAGGATGGGTCATGATTTACACAATGTTTGGGTAAAACCGTCTTATATATAACAATAATTGAATCGTGGGTTTTTTTTTTGGGTTTGTAGGTGTGCTATTGCGGAGTTGGAATCTCTTGGACGCTCTTATGGGGGATCTGTAAATTCTGCTCGCCGCGATTTTCGGCTTGCTAAGTTAGTTTTTTTTGTTGTTTTTATGATTATATTAAATGCTGCTGTTTGAGTTTAGTTTTTTTTGGTATTTGTGGATGGAATGGTAACAATTATCCGGATTCTTAGAAAGGGTATCAATTAGGTTTAGTTTAGCGACGTTATTGGATAAGAATTAAGGCGGTTTGGCGCCAAGGTTATGAGATTCTAGTTCTGGAGGCGTGTTTTATGGTCGAAAGCTTGAAAATTTGATGAGAACATATAGGGTTTGTTTGGTTTCTAGGATGAGGTTTAATATATAAATGCTATTGGGTAAGAATTTAGACGGTTTGGCGCTAAGGTTATGAGATTCTAGTTCCTGAGGCGTGTTAAGCTTGAAAATTTGATGAATTTCCTTTGTTTGGATAGCAAAATGAGGGTGGGGAATATGGAGGGGAGGGATAATGGGTCCCCTCCAATATAGGAAACATTTGGTGGGAAAACTCTCACCCACCATTCCACTCCCCTTCCCTTCCCTCCTTCCCGCTCCCCGCCCTTTCCCTTCATTTTTGGTATCCAAACAAGGCCTTAGGGTTTGTTTGGATTCTAGGAGCGCAAGGGAAGGGTAATGAAGTTACGGTAGGATTTTTGTTTGGCTTTTAGGAGGAGAAATGGTTACCCTCTATTTCCTCTGACTCAATTTATAAAGCAGATAATGGGGAAATAGTGGCCTTCCCTCTCCCGACTAATGCCCCCCTACAAACAAGGTGGAAAACCATATCCTTCATGGTATAAAATTTCGCTTTCAATAGAATATTATAGTGAGTAAACCACCGTTTCATTACCCTGGCTACCAAAGCTATTATTTTGTTTCGAAGTTTGATTCTTGAAATTACTCAGCTCCTATTTGGCCATTATCTACGATAAGATCTTTATCACTGAATTGACATGTGAAAGTTATAGTGTGTGTCTGATTTGGCTCTTTGAGTATGGTAGAATTGATTGAGGGAGAGATGAATTATGTGCTACATTTGAATATCTATATTGCTGATTAGGCTGGCCCAACGCTGTCTTTCAAAAGCCACTTCAGCTGTGCACTTTGAGCAGTGAACCTTTGATTTATAAAATCCCAGGTCTTCTTTGCCTATAACAGCAGGAGAAACGATCAGGAGGGTGAGAGGGAGAGGACATAGATGTAGGGTGTTTTCCATTCAAGTGTTTTCTATGTTGGAAAGACTTGTGATTGGACTTGGGAGGACGTTAATGAATGTCTCCATTTCCCTTCCTTTCATCTCCCTCCATCGCAACTTATTATCCAAATAAGGGAAAATTGTCACCATCCCTTTCCTTGGAATCCCTCCATCCTAATAAGGTGTTAGTTCTTATTGGACTCTTAAATGGATTTGAAAGATCAATTATGCATGTAGCTTTTTCCAACTATTTATATTGGGCCCTATGTCTCTCTGAGAATGCTTGCCATTTGACTGTGGCAGATGTGAACATGATCAGAACGTGAGCGCTTATGATTGCATTGTCGAAACTGTCGGAGACAATAATCCTGAGCACTTCTTTGTTGCGTCTCAAGACGTTAAATTACGGAAGCAATGCCAGAAGGTAATTCTGATCAATCTCTTTTTAATATAGTGTCTGTGTGTGTAACCGTGTTTTGTGACGTAAGCGACCTTTTATTTTGCTTTAAGCATTAATTTAGAAACCTTAAAGAGAAACACAACTTAACTCTAATATACAATATTTTCAGGGAAACAACTGTAGATTGCACTGATTAAAGCAAATGGAATTGGAAAAGAATTGTTTAAAAGAAAAAACTCTTTTGATGAATTGTATTTGGTTCATATTTTTCTTTTCTTTGGAATCTGTGGTGATTTGCATTTTAGATGCATGGAAGGGTTTACAAATAGATATTTATTTTTTCATTTGTTAAAGCCATTTGCAGGTCCCTGGAGTTCCGGTTATGTATGGTCTACGGAACGCTGTGTATCTTGATCAGCTCTCATCATTCCAGCGTGAGTATGTGAAGGTTTCTGAAGAAGAGAGGTTACGTATGACTGACTCAGAATACAAGTTACTACAGAAGCGAGTAAAAAAGATTTCGAACAGTGAAATAGATTCTTCTGAGGAAGGAAATGAAGATGAGATTTCAGAGCCTCGGGCTTTAGACAATCGCAAAACGTATAAACGGGGATTGGAAATTAAAGATAAGGCCAAGTTCAAACTGAAAAGAGCAAAGGTTATTGTCATTTTTGCCTGATATTCATTACTCACTGTTGTCTTCCAAATATTCACTGTGCTCACTCCAAAACATGTGTTACTCCTGTAGTACCTGTCAAATTCCAAATATTGTCAGTCAACAGGCTCGACCTTTTTGGACAAATTTTCCATTACTAACGGGCCAGAGATTCACCGTTCATAGTTTTTGATTGTGATAGAATGAAGCAAAACGTCTAGCTAAATTGGTTGGGGATTCGCTTCATTTAAACTAAATGCAATCCTCAATGCAATTTTTAATTTTTATTACCCTAGTTTTCGTAACAATAAGGTAATGCTGTGGTGGTGTCTGGGAATGGGGATGACGGAACTTTTTCCCTCCAAGGGAATAAAACTCTTCTGTAGATGGTAGCAGTAGTTGGTTGTTTGAATACTGCACAGCAGTTGTAGCCGTAATTGTTAAGGACTAAAACTGGTGTTTGCTTGATTATAATTTATACGTTATTCTCTGCACTGCTCATGTTCAATACTTTACTTTTGTGATCTCTTGCTATCCATTGTAATTGTCCTCCCCAAACTTGCAGGCTCCAAACCCCCTTTCTCGTAAGAAGAAAAGTAAACCTAGCACTCCAGCTTCAAACTCAGGAAAGGTGAGATTTACTGTGTCTATTCTGTAAATTGCATGCATATATCTTTTGCTTTCCAGACTGTTCCTTTGGTGTATAGGTATATGAGTAACAATGTGCTTGTCGCGATCATACTTTCCTGACATAGAATAAGATGGGTGTGCTGCATAGACGATCCTTTATTCCTTCTTTGAAGCTTTGTTTATGATTCGCTTGTTAGACTATTCAGACAATATTGTGGTTGATCTATCACCGTGATTGAATCTTATGCTAGTATAGTTGCTCTGTTCTGTTCAAATAATAATTTTCTCCTCCAGCATTTGCGCGTGTCATTGTTCTTTAGCTATGAATTTTGTTGGAATAAGGCAAAATGACTCGCTTTAATGATTATGCTGCTTTTTAATGCGAAGTAGAGGGCAATACCAGTGGTAGTAGTTCCACACCACCTTTTTCCACTGTCGCATTACCACACGTGAAACTCCTAATTTTCGCCTCAATAGAAAACATTCCATGCTGTGTTGTATGGTTCTGACCCCTCCCCGGAATTTGTCCTACGGTTCCTCCCTCTTCCACGACCACCTCCAGCATACATTATGTCTTTGCTGTTAACTCATATTATCCCTCCAAGTAACTTACAGTATATATGATTGATTGATGTTGGACACAGAAGGAAAATGCTGGTAGTGGGGCAACAAGAAGCAGGTCTCGGAAGAGGAAGAGAAGTCACAAGGCTCAAACATCCTCAGCCACTCTTGCATCCTAGTAATTAGCTGAGTTAGATGCTAACTAAAATGTTCGCTACATAAGGTCAGACCATGCTTTGAAGCACTGTATGACTGTATATTGTTTTGTTGAAGATCGATTAGCAAATGTCTCCTCATGACTTGCATGCATGGAATATAATACATTATTAAGACGCGGTATTTTACATATCTTCTCGTTTTGCCAACTGAATTTTTCACACATCACTATTTATGCCTTAGGTAGCACCAAAACGGACACGGACACGACACGGACACGTGATACGGCGTCTCATGAAATTTAGGACACGGGACACGCTATTTAAATTTAATAAAATATATATTTTATAGTTATAAATAACGTATGATTTTAATTTTTTAATGTATTTGATATTAAATTTACATAATCGAAGGTAAAATTTGACATTGACTATAATTAATTCTTATTTTCCACCTAAACTCATCTTCTAATCAATCTTTTTTGACATTTTATTCCTCGTCTAAACTATAGGCGGGTGTCCGACGAGTGTCGGGTGTCCGGGTGTCGGACACGGGACGGCTAGTTAGGAGGAGTGTCCGTGCTACCTAGTTTATGCCTGGTTACTGTCGGAGTAAACTTTTGTCTGAGATTATTAGTTGCTGCGCACATCCTGTTTATGGCTGTCCGTTTTTGTGAAGAAAAGAGGATGATGTTTGTGTTTAATAAGCACATGTTCTTTGGTAATATTGCATTTGTTTGAATGCTACTCCATATAGCAAGGATATCGATTTTCTGGAAGATGCAGAATGAAGATTATTTGTACCAGAAAAATTTCTAAAATAAAACCAATCGAGTACACGTAAAAAAAAAATGAATGAGACAGCTAAAAAAATGATCGAAAGCCTGATAAATTAGCAGCTGCTTCCACAATTCACAAACGTGACTTGCAATATTTACACACGAGCAAATGCAAATCCAACAAATCGTAAACAGAATCAGCTGCCAATGGCTGCCTGTTTCACCCTCATAACGAGTTCCTCTGTCGTCATCCCAATTATCTCATTAGCTCGCTTTAGCCCAACTGTATAGTATCTTCCGATTGAATCCTGACAGTTGACATCATGAATGCATAAGAAATAGCAAAACCACAACTAGACATCTAAAGTTCCACTGTCGTCATCATTATGCGGCTCACCCACAAATGAGAAGAGAGATCACTACTTTATAAACCAAGACGTTACTCCTACCACCAATAAGTTTTCCAATGAAAACTCATTGGACTAATTTAGTTGGAATTTTCTCCTCCATAAGGGTGTGGCGCAGACCCGTTTTCATGGTTCAATAAATACAAGGTAGGTGTTAAGTAAGAAAAGGAAACAGACCCTAGAAACGATGCCCAGCCTCTCCAGTTTCCGGACTGCATCATCCACTTCAAAATTGCAGCTCGCGTCAAACTCTTCCTTGAGTAATTCCTCGCAACGTATATCAAGATCCTAAAAGCATGTCACCACAATTCACAACTCAATAATAGATTAGAACTGTGAAGCGAAAACAATACTAACTTCTTTCACGTATTACTTCCGAATAAGGGGGTTTACCTGTCTAGTAGATTTACCCTGTTCCATCAGTATGAAGTATGATATGATCACTTCTTTCACCTACAGTACAATAGCTCATTTAGAAAATTAAAAATTAAACATTAACTAACATCAATGTTAGACGCGAAAAGAAGAAGCCTACAAACCCTAATATGACACTATGTGACCCGTAGCTGGCGTGGAACCCTAATATGACACTATTTGATTATCTAAGGCTCTAATCACCCATCCTGCAATCGCCCAACCCAAATTGATCCATCAGGCAAACCTGGAACATGCTCGAACCCGAGATAGCCCAATATGATCCAAAGTGGAATGCCTGATCCGATACCAAGTGGGGTGACCACATTCAACTAACCAATCTATATCCGAAATGAATGACCTCGTTAGTTGGTTGCCATATCTAGTTAAGACCCATCAACACAAGACAAGTACAGGCTTACTTCTTGCTGAATCACATCATCACACAAGTGCAGAAGAGTTCCCTTCCCACTATCAAGTTGTTTGTCATACATTGACTGCGTTACTAAATTCTGATATACAGCCATGTTTTGCTGAAATCTGAAATTAGAGAACCAAAAGGCTTCAGCAAAAAAAAAAAAAAAATCATTTCATAAATAATTATAAGAAAAATGAATAACCCTAAATGCCCAAAGTCAATATAACTATGTACTGCAGTCAAGAGGCATATGCCAAATCAGTGGAGTCGTCGGAGATTGGGCGTTGAAGAGACGAATATATATTTTCTAAAGTTGGGGGCGAAAAGATACGAAAACACTACTGCTGACATCACCACAAAACAAGAGGCTAAAGGAAAAATATACACCACTTACGCAAAATATGTCTTCGCAATATAACCAATTACTGCAGAAACAACCGCAAAGGCAACCCAAAAATCACCCTTAATCTCTAGCGAACTTACCACAGCAACCTGAACAGACAGGCAACTCGCATTAGCATAACATTACATGAATAAAAATAAGAAGCATCAATTCCTAAGGTTTGTATGTGATAAAAACAACTCACTAGACCAACGACTGCCGATGCAAGGAACTTGACCCAGTCCAGTGGAGTAAGACCCGGGTTTTTCTTCTCCGGCTAAAAATAAGGAACAACCAATGTTATCGTCGAAGTTGACATACTTTGCAGGTTTACAGATAATGGAGACAAAGGATACTCACCAGAACTATTTCCATGTCTGCCATCGGAATATTTCTAAAATGTTTCACATATATACCCCTGTCT
This sequence comes from Silene latifolia, assembly GCF_048544455.1. Taxonomy (NCBI): domain Eukaryota; kingdom Viridiplantae; phylum Streptophyta; class Magnoliopsida; order Caryophyllales; family Caryophyllaceae; genus Silene; species Silene latifolia. The sequence continues at coordinate 394,382,375 of NC_133538.1, forward strand.
TGTTTTCCCTTTGGACTAGCTCGCCTGTAAAATATAACATGCTATAAATTTTCCTTGGATACAAACTCATATATCAAGACAGAAACAAACAAGCCATAAAACTATGAAAAAACAATCTGGCTCCCGCAAATAACACGATAAGAGGGGTTGGATGTAAGCAGTCTTGCCCCTATGTTAGCAACACAGAGAAGTTGTTTCCAGATGACTCCAAATAATAATCGGGTGGAGAATTGCATTGAATGACTGTTACTTTACAGAAAAAAAAAGCCCAAACAATTATTTAGCCATTGAGCTTTACTCCGTCATAATCAAGAACCAAAGAATGACGAGACTTTGGCTTCGCTGGAAATGGAGAATAAGAAACTATGAGAGAGTTCAAAAATAGTGCATCAAAAGTTTGTCGACTGAGCAAAACGCGGACACACCAAGTTTAAAAGTGTTACATTACAGATGCTCAACTCTCAATTCGAAAAAAGAAATATAAGATTGACCACTGAGTCAGGATCATAAAAGGTATGTACATAAACAGCAAATAAATGGTTATGAGTCATGACGTCTTTCATGCACGGTTACATGAAACTCCGTTCATCTCTGTATTTGATGGGTGCAATCAAAGGCAATATGAGAGAATGTCTACTTCATAGTCACATAAAAGCTCTGTCAAATTTATCACAGGTTCATGGAAAGTACGTGAACGTACACTAACAACAAACGAGAACCAATAAAACCATTTTCACGGAATTAATTATGTCATCCAAATTTACATGTCAAAAGTTGTTAAGTTTCAACAGAGACAGACTTTGCAAAGGATATACCTGTAAACAACAATCATTCTGTCAAAAGTAGGTTCCTGGATGGTAATCTTCCTGAGCAGATTGCGAAAACTGAGGAAAAATCAATGGAGTGCTTCGTTAGTAGAATGCAATTTAAGTCCAGCATTGGCACAAATTTCTCACTTTTCTGTCAAAGGTTAACCACCCCGCAAAAGATCAAACATAATAGAGGCAAGACCCAACCGTCCACATCTTCCAACAAGTCTATGAAAAGCACAGGAGAAATAATTTTCATTTGAGGAAAAAAAGGAAAATATGAGAGCTTTGAAAAACGATTCAAGAAAAGAAAAAATTCTGCATGACACTATAACTATATAGTCACTCCGAGCTCTATAATTGTTATTGCACGTAAGTTGTTTTCATTACCAAGCCATATAAAAACAAACTCTCTATCGGTTATCATGTAAATCCTTCTCATTGGCCCACCAACTCCCATCCCGTCAACGAGAAAGAGAAGTTTCTACACGATCTAAAAGTGTCGGTCGAAAATTCTATAACACTCTCGAACAACAGCCAAACAAAGAAACTATGACAGGCCAAAACTCATACACAGTTACTATAGTCAACTACCAACTCTACCGATGGGAGATACAATGGGCAAACCTGATTTCCATGTTCTGAATACGGATCCGTTCAACAAAGAGATCATCCTGATCAGACTCAGACGTGATCTCATCATCTTTCTTTTTATCTTTCAAAGAACCTGTCCGTGACTTTGATAATTTTGATCGAAGTTTTTCTATCCTGCAAACATCAGTACGACAAAGGAGACAAGTTACAACCAAGTATTATCATTTATCAGGTATATAAGCAAGGCATATAGGAACATAAGAGGGGGACTGTATTAACTGATGAGTTTGTTTCGAACACAGGTTTCTATCTGAGTTCTAGCAAACTTACTACTCCATCTGTCTCAGAAATACATTCCAAAATACAAAATGTTTTTAGATTTGAGTAGAAATACATAGCTTCAAATACAAATACTTGTAGTTGCAGTAAAATAAGTAGAAAGAAGAATGCGAGTGGGCCATTATATTTGGAAGGTGTTTCTGAAACATGCAAATTATGAAAAATGGACAGTAATTCCGAGACAGAGGGAGAAGTATTCCTTAACCTCTTTGCTAACTAAAATCCAATTACACTTCTTTTAAACAAAACGCATTTTATTACACTGGAAGGGACTAGAACTAGACCATCCATATATAACTAAGAAAAGCATTAGCCTAAAGGTTCCATATAAGGTCTGCCTTTACATTGCATCTCTTTAAGCATTCACTGGTGATTTGGTGAAGTAGTTGTGCTCAACCAACATCAGAGAGCTTCATATGATGTCGGTATGGTCATGTACTAAGCAACGGTATATCCTTTTAAGAACTGCATATGATATTTAACTATAGAAGCTCCCAAATCCAACTTAACATAGGGTTTAGGCATATGTACGATAATATAAAAAACCATTCTCACAGAACATCCAAGGGCTCAGGGAACTACGAGAAACCTTGTCATTAAACCTTCATTATACAACAGCAGCAACAACAGCAAGATGTTAGTACAATGAAAAACTTCTAGGAAGCTGTTTACAAGGGGGTTCAAAATAGACTCATCAATTAAATTAATAAGATTCAAGAAATACACCAAATAAAGATGTTTTTTACACGTCGTATCTCCACTAGGTAAATGGAACTTCCAACGGGAATTTCAACTTCTTTATTTCAAACAAATATCTCTGGGCAATTTGCATGAGTCCTCCGAGTCAAGAGAATTTGAAGTTTATGGGAATTTTTACTTCCCATAGTTATCCAAACTAGTACCAAGTATCTAAAGTATTCACGCAGCATTATCTAATTACAAAGAATTAAAGTCCACGTAAAAAGAAATTGTGCCTTGCCTAGATGGTCTTACTCTCTCATGGTATATCAGGATGAGTTCCTTGCGTTTTCAAAATGAACTTTAACACTTTAATAAATAAGTCAGACCATACATACTCACACCATGCCTCACACTCTCACAGTAAGGAGTGCAAGTTTTATTCTTGCCATATGCTCTATGGAGACTTTCAAAAGTAATTGGTGTACTACGTGTCTTACAAAGGCGCATAATATGTTAAATTACCTAAAGTTCAGCCTCATTCATACTACGGAGTACAAGATATGATAAACTCAGTACTTGATAAAATTTTGGTTACTAACATTATCTGCTAGTCAAGTCTACCAAACAAGAGGAGTAGTAATTTTGATATGCATACACAGTCAAGAGTGTAAGGTAACAATAATGCTCACCCAGTCACTCTTAAAAGCTTTGCCCAAAACCTGCCTATCATCATATCCACTTTTTCCATGAAGAAGTAGTCAGTAGTGCGATCAAGACCAATGCCACGCCGGAAAATCACATACTGGAAAATAAGAACAACAAATCTAAACTCAAAAAAGGTAAAAGCCAATGCAGAGATCACTTTTGCAATAACATAAGCCAAGAACGAGTAAGTATTTTACAAAATGGTCTTACAATAACTTATAGTAAAACTACACCACGATCAACTATAAAAGGGTCATTAACATTGGTCAAGGGATTGCTACTGATGAAACAGGGTACAAACTACTGAGGATTACAGCTGATGATGAAATAGTTCAGGTGCTTTTACAATATGTTATTGTAACTTGTACGGCGGATTTATGCAAGTCTTTGTGCCGGTTAAAACATATCTAACTTATTCAGAACTGAAACAAAAAATCTCTTTCAAAAAAACAAATTACCATATAACCCCCTACAAAAATTACCACTTGGTAATTCTAAAGTTACCTTATCAGCAAACTCTGGGATATGTTCATGGTGATGCTGAGAGAAGTACTTTCCCAAAAGTTTTTTGTCCAGCTACATTCACCACATAAAACAGATACAATAGTGAAAAGGGGAGTGAGTAACTTGTCCAATGCTAAAAAAGTCGAAGAAATTGCCAGGTATCCATAGAAGTGCATGCATAAAAAAGACGAACCTTAGATTCGTTCACAGTAATAGGAAGATTCAAAAGATACTGGCCAGAACGAGCAACTTCATTCTCCTCGTCAGTTACGATCTTAAAATTACTCTTTTCCATCACCTGAATGTTGAGTATCCAACAAAAATAGTACTCAGTATATTAGTAGCTAGCTACACTTTTCACACCATGTTCCTATATCCCATGGCGTTACGGACACCTATAATAAGAAAGTAATTATCATTCTACTGGATAAGGGTATGTTACCTCGAACATGTAGCTTAAAAAATTCTGTTCAAGAACATCAATCTCTTCCGGAGATAAGTTTTGTTGCTCCAGCTTTTGTGCTCCATGGATAGGGTCAAAGAGAGAGTATAATTGCTGTTGGGATTATAGCAGTCAAGCATATATAGAATCAAGAAGGCACAGCCACAAAAACAAATTAATTCAAACAAAGATATTTGCTGTTACTACCATTAAATCTTCAAACTGCAAGAGATACCATGCGCGTATAGTGTATTCAATTCTCTTGCACAGCTTTAAGAACTCAGATCGATCTGAACTATGCTCTGCATAAAAAACGGCATCTTTACTACTAATGTCAAATTTTTACACATTCACCACAGCAATAGCTTTTCCAACAAACATAAAACCATGTGAAAGAAACTAGTAGCCAGTAGTCCGTCCAAGACATTGATCATATACACCATACGCGCAATTAGCCAATTAGTTGTACTGAAGTAGAGACACTAGAGAGGCAGTACAAGCAAGTTTGCTCATCCACTCCCACTAGCGACTACTGCATCAACATCCCCTCAATTTCAATATATACACCGCCATACACAAGACAGGATACTACCCATACAACAGTTGGATTAGCCTCACAGCCTTTTAATGTCTCCTACAAACAACCTACATATTTCGGATTATTCACACTCAACACTCAGGGTGTGTTTAGATTGAGGGGTTGGGAGGGAAAAGAAAGGGAGGGAGAGTAAGGGATATAAAATCCCTTGTTTGGATAGCAAATAAGGGTGGAGGGAAATAGAGGGGGAAAGATTTAGAGGGATCAATTTTCCCTCCTCCAAGGCAAATCAAAATCTCCCCGCAATAGGCAAGATTTGGGAGGAAAATGTATCCAAACAACCACACCCCATTTGCCCTCCCCTTCCCTTACCTTCCTTTCTCTTCCCTCCTTCCCCCTCCCCTCCCTTTCCCTCCACTTTTGCTATCCAAACACACCCTCAGACTTAGTACGAACCCTAAACACTCCAATTTAAGCCAAAACATTCCATTTTCTCAGAAAACAGTCGCCCTCAACACTTGGACATGTACCCGTATCATATACTAACCAAGTCCAGCAACATAGCACACAACTCTCAAATGGCAATTGACTAATTTTTTTTCTAGCAAAACAAGCACAAACCTTAAGTATTCCCGCAATTAGAATCACACAACCAATCATATTAGTCCAATTACGCAATTCAAGGTAGAAAAATATTCCAACAAACAAACCCAATTGACATAGTGCAAAATTAAACATAACCCGTAAGAGAAAACAACACATAAATCCTTATATTGTACGCCTCCGTCCCAATCACTAGTTTTAACTTTGATTAAAATACCCGTCACAAAGAATAAAAAAAAAAAGGCAGAAAATTACCAATGAGATTAGCCAAAGTCATAAACAACTTAGGTTTCAAAACAGGAATAACAGATTCTCTTTCCAATCTTATCACATCCTTGTTCTTGTCATGCTTCTTCACTGCAGTTATCTCTTGAGTATTAGCTACAGACGCCATTATTACACAAAATTATGAAGAATAAAGAAAGGTGGGGTATTTAAGTATTGCAAATTTGTGGAATTATTAAAAAGAAAAAATTATTAGATAGAGATTATAATATGTGGTTTACAAGAAGACAAAATATGCGGAACGGAAAAAGTTGTCGGCAATGAAACTGTTGTTGGAAGTTATGACTTGTAAAGACGATGTTTTTGTGTTGTGCAGGAGGAATAGAATTTCTCGTGAAATGTAGAATAAGTCTGAACAAGTCAATCTTGGGAGCATGTTTGTAACGGTAACAAGCTTGTGATATTTTCTGGAAAAAAAAGGATTATACATCAATATACTACATCATATTTAATGACTTTTTGAGTTTTATGATGTCAAAAATTAAAATTTTTTTTAAGCTTATATGGGATTTTTTTGAGTTATAATGTAAGTTTTTGAGATTAAAGTTTAAGTAAATAAATTCAAAAACTTTATCTTAATGCTCAAAAACTATATCATCTGATGTACTACCTCATCAGATGTATAATTCTACTGATATTTTCTTAACTATTTTGAAAGTTATGACTTGCATAATACATTTTGGATAGGATAAAACTGCTGCTGCTACTTCAACCGACGATTTTGCATATTATGTAACGGAAAATTATTTGTTCAAATTTTCAATTTGACTATAAAAAAAAAACCATTTTGGGGCAAAACCACTATTTTTTGTTCGGATACTAAATATGGAACTGATGAGCGAGTATATTACCCAGTATATATAATTACTCTATCCATATTGATCGACATACTCAGTATTTCTGCGGTGCCCCGTGTGTTATCAATCTGGTTCTCCGTCAACCAACTTTCAATCAAATTGCTGTAGTCTGGTAAATTTCCATGCCTCTATAACGCGTAAATAGTTTTTCAAATACAGCACAATGCAGTAGAGTAGATTACCAACTTACCGTATCAAACTGTTAGAAGTCTTGGAACCAAAAAAATAAAACATTACTGTATCATGCTCTGCAGGGTTATCTCACGCCCTACAACGACCTACACGATAAATTCAAAAATTTCATGCCACCATAAAATGGCCGGCGAATTATTACTTCTGACACAAGGTAACCAACTCCATGAATAAAAGCTACTTCAAACTCACAAGCATTATTGGCAAGCTTCAAGTGCGAAATAATTTATCAGAAGATGCCTCGGAAAATTCAGACACCCAAGTTTAATAGCTAAGGAGACCAAAAAAAAAAAATAATCCAAAATATCGCCATTGTCCTTTGGGACAAAAAAGTCCCATCATGGTCCTTAACCAATGAGCAATTTGTTATCTTCCAAGAATTTGTATGTGGGTACCTCGAGGTTCAGTGGGGCCGGTCCCTTGCGAATTCTACCAGAGATATCATAGTGAGACCCATGGCAAGGGCAAAACCATCCATGGAAGTCCCCAGCATTTGGCAATGGAATGCAACCCAAGTGAGTGCAGACACCGATCACAATCAGCCATTCCGGGTCCTGAACCCGGTCAGCATCAGGTTGTGGGTCTCGCAGGGTTGAAACGTCAACACTGTTTGCCAGATTGATGTCCTCTTCAGTTCGGCGCCTAATAAACACAGGCTTCCCACGCCACTTGACAGTCACAGTACTGCCAGGCTCAATGCTTGAAAGATCAACCTCAAGTGATGCTAGTGCAAGGACATCTTTACTGGCTGACATACTCAGCACAAACTTTAGTACAAGTAACCGAATAAGGGAAGCATATACAAATCTTCCACCAGTTAGAACAAAGTAGGCAAAGGCTCTCTTGCTGGGATCACCAGGAGGATATCGCTCGTGATTGTATTCATCATAAGTTATTTTTGCAGACGGGTTCTTTATGGCAGCCACAGTAGCTGGGATATCCGAAATCAGGTCGTGTTCAGCTCTAGGGATAAGATGCTCTGTAGCAAAACCTGCAGTAGATGTCCAAATCCAAGAGATTAATTAAGGATTACTCATTTACTCTCCACCATTAATAAGCTTCGAATTCTATTTTGCGTTGCAAGTTAACAAAATCAGTAGGTCTCCCTTACGACGGGTCGGATATTGCGACGGGTATTATGTGAGTGGAAATGGGTAGAGGGGACAAGATGGGCACCCACCCCATGTGCTTTGTCTCTCACCCTTATGGGTTTTTTGTGAGATGATATGGTATCGGATACCCTCCGTCGTAAGGGAGAATTTGTGTAACAAAATTCACGCTTAGAAGCTTGCCCTAGTTTAGTTATTCGTATGGTTTTTTGAACCATTACTGTATGTGACCCCACATATTTTATCAACTTGCATTTCTATCCAAATTTTATTATATTCCTCGATATTTGTGCATAATTAACTACAAGGTAAATCATCAATAGTATTTCAAATGTCCACGTCTGTTACTCAACTCCAGACAAAAAGAGAATAAACAAAAAGTGATTCAACATAACAACCATCACAAATTCACTTAAGTCAATAACTACTGAACAACCATATATGTGCACTTCACTTAAGTAACAACATCCCTAGAAGTGAGAAAAATGTTTTCCAGCAATACGATCTATTTTGTAAATTGTAAAGCAGTATACCGAGAGTTGTCAGTGAGCCTGCAATAACCACTAATGCCAATTACGCTACCTGTAAAGTTTAAGAAGTGAAATCACCCGTGGCACATGGATGAAACACAATGAAGGAGTTTGCAAACATCTGATGCAGTGAATGAAGTTAAGGCAGATGACAAGCACAAACATCTAGATAGTAACAATACCATATACGGAGTAGTTAAAAGCACTAGCATCCAAAATGCAAAATAATGAATCATACTCCCTCCTACTCTCTCATTTCTTTCCTTTTCTTTTGGGTGCTAAAAATAAGAGAGAGACTGCTCTGGCCTTGGTTTTGATGGCGGTGCAGGGAAAAGGCGAGGTGAAGGAAGTGCAGCCCACTGGTAATGGTGGTGTTGAACAGGTGGCTATTGCGTATGGTGACAATGGGTGGTGAAGGAAGGTTAGACTGGTGGTTATCAAGGTGACGGCATGGTGTGAATGGAGGTGAGGAGTTAAATGGTGAGGTGGGGGATGTGCACTGGTGGTGTGAACGGTTGTGGGTGGATGGGGGAGGGAGTGCAGAGCTGGAGGTGTGTCATTTTACGAAGAAGATTCACCAACAACTATAATATCATGTCTATAAATTTGCCTCAAACTTACCAAACTAACCAAGCTGGAAGAATATACATACAAACATCATCCCCTCGACATTGGTAAAATTGACACAGACTAATAATCTGAAACAGTCAGAGAGTACTAGGTAAAGTGTAATGATTATAATCTAAAACCTAAACTACATGCCATTTTCAGTAAAATTGATATAGTCAACCAACCACAACAACATCAGAGTCTTAATCCCAACATGATTTGTTGTCGGCTTACATGAATCATAATCTGAAACAGTCAGAGTCTTACACTGTGAGTCCTTGAAACCAGTGTTATTAACATAGAGGGATAAGGTTGCATACATATAACCCATAGCCCACCATAGATGGGAGTGTTGGAGGCGCTGGAGGCATTGGGATAATGACATAATGTCGTAAAGCATGAGCTTAAAAATTCACCCAGAAATCCTTGTATATTCCCAAACCAAGCAGCCTAAAATGTCAGGCTAACGCAACCAAACATAATTAGGACTCATTTGACAAACCTTTTTGAATTTTGGGCTGCATTTACTGCGACCCATTATGTTATGTCCGTGATATCATGAAACTGATATTCTGCGATACAGCAACGGCGACTGAACCACGTTTTAATACATGAGTCTCAGATTTATGCATGAGTTACAGGGAATAGAGGTTAAAAAAAATAACCTGACTATTATCATACACTTCATAGCGTCAAATCTTAACAACCATATTTTCATCAAAATCACATGTACAGATTATATATTCAGTTCACTCCACACTGATTACCAACACGAATCCCCTCGACCCCTAAAAACACAAATATGTATCCTATAAGCAGAACATTTCGACGATCAAGTCCACTCATTTCGATCTATTTCAACAGAAATTAGAACCAGACAGCATTAAAAAAACGCATGATATACGTGCCCCGGCACCTCCACAATTCCAGTCTCAATGAAATCTTAAAAATCTTTAAATACCAATTGTAACCGCAACGTTTGATTATTTTACCTTCACTAATCTACCTAACTAAAACTTATCGCACCTTAAAGACAAAACAACAATCATTTCACAATGTCAAACACACATAATGTGTTGACCGAGTCGAAAGAGATTCCATCCCAATATCCTATAATCAATTGGAAACCAATCGGCAATAGAAATAGTAGCTTCTCGGATTGTAAAGGAGTCAATTTTCTCCTATTTTTCGTCGACGACTGAGACACTCACATGTGAAATCAACACAATCAGCGCGAATACACGCAGAGATCTTCAATAGAATAGAAAATCAAAATGAAAACATCAAATACAACAAATCGCAAGTCAAAATGCCATCAAATCAAAGACATAAACGTATAAAGGCGATCTTAATCGAGGAAGGAAACCCTAACCTCGGTGAGACATGTAAAAATGAGGTGCAGAAAGCGTAGATCTGGTCTCATCGTCGCGACCGCCGGAAAACGGAGGCTTGGACACGGCGGCGGCGGCGGCGGGGCGCCATGATGGAGATGGGGAGAGAGAAGAAAGCCGCTTTGCCGCCATTCTCAACATCTTCGCTAGCTTAATTGATACGACGCGGATTAGGGCGTGTTCTCCCTTGACGCGGAGTTTTGGGGGGAAGATTAATTGAAATTTGGATGATAGATGAAAAGTTTGGGGGTGGCCAAGGAGAAAAGACAAATAGCCAAAGTAGGTGATTGTGTAATTATGGTTTAACATTTTATTTAGTTTTAATTTATTTTAATATTTTTCTAAAATTAATGTTAAAAATTGTTTTATTTTTATAGATTCATTTTTAATTTTAATATTTGAAATGTAATGATGGTGTGTGGATGTTTAATGAAGGAGTTTGAATATTGATACTCTAATTAACATTTTTGAAAGAAAAGACTAATTTATTAAGAAAATGTTAAATAACACTTTCAAAATATATGTAAAGTTGAAAAATAAATTTTATAGGTGTTAAAGGAAAAATACATTTTAGCATTTTGAATAAGTTATATGGAGTATGTGTTTTGTCATAATCTCCCAAAATCACCCTCGTGGGATCTTTACAATAAAATATTTTTTTAAAAAAAATTAAATAGGGTTATGTAATAAGATTAATTTAACATATACTTATATAGCTATCCTTCTCGAATTACCATAACCTAACGCTATTGAAAGACCGCCTCTTTGAAGTTTTTGTTCCCGTTGCACTCATTTTTCTCGTATTAAACCAATCTTAAATTTAGAGAGTGTCTCTTAAGTACTACGAATTAATTCTTTTTTATTTCTCTAACGTGTACTCTCTAGGTACAAATTAAAAACGTTAACTAGCATAAACGCATAATTGGTTAAAATTTCTAAAAAGTGGTACTTATAACCTAGATTCAAATTGCGTTAACATTAAAATTGCTCATGAACACCCTTACATCAAAATAACAACGAAAATTTCTCATGGTACCCTCGAACTTTGTCAGATTACACATGGTACCCCTCATTTTAAGTTTCTACATATGATACCCCGTATTTACCTTTTTCTTTCCCAATATATCCTTTCTCAAACTTTTGTCATCACTCCGTTAGCCCTTTTAACTAATGACCCTTTTTTTGTTATTTAATACACTAATGCTCCTCGTCTAATACATTAATCTTAATTTTATACAATAAACTAACTTTAATTCTAAATTCTCAAACCACCCATTAGAATCATCTTCTTCAAAATCACCCCAATAAAAACCCTCTTTCACCCACCACCATACTAACCATCATCATCTTCTTCTTAACTGCCGCTAACTGCCCCGCCCTCTTCTAAATCCGCTCTCGATCCCAATACCGAGGTGGTTGGATAGACTTAATCAGAATCATGGCTAGACTCCTCTCGATCCACCATCGTACTTCGCCACCTCTCCGCCACCGTCTTGCCACCGTCCGTCACCATTTGTCGAAATCATTAGCAGCAGTGGCTAAGCAGGAGGAAGCGGTACATAATGTAGTCGTCAAGGTGGTTGCGGGTTTGGTTAAGGAGGAGACGGAGGTGCGAGAAATAATTCGTTGTCATCGCCGTTGCCACGTCATTTTCCGTCGACGGAGGTGCGAGGTAGGTGGTTTTCAATTGATCGTTTTGAAAATCGATGGTGGGTTTCTCCCTAACCGTGCTAATCCCGTCAACGCCGGATGATGATGCAAATTGCGGCGGCGGGATCGAGGATTGTTTCGGGTGATTGATTTGCTAAACCATGATGATGATGGTTAGTTAGTATGTTGGTGGGTGAAAGAGGGTTTTTTTTTGGGGTGATTTAGAAGGAAATGATGATAACGGGTGGTTTGAGGATTTAAATTTTAAAGTTAGTTTATTGTATAAAATTAGGATTAATGTATTAGATATGAGGATTAGTGTATTAAATAACAAAAAAATGAGGTCATTAATCAAAGTATTAACGGAGTATGACGAAAGTCTGCTAAAGGGTATTTTGGGAAAGAAAAAAAAGGTAAACACATAGGTACCATATGTAGAAACTTAAAATGAAGGGTAACATGTGTAATCAGACAAAGTTCGAGGGTACAAATTGAGGGGTACCATAGAAAAAAATCGAAATAAAAATGAGGAACAAATTAATCATCCAAAATGACAAAAGTGAACACTCAAAATTCTCATAAAAATTGTAAAAATATTTTAATTAATGTAGTTTATTTATTTTCACAATCTGCTTTTATTTAATCTTAATTATTTATTATTTATAGGTCGGACACCCAATATAAAATCCGTTCTTTTTGTGAATTTTGTCTTCAATTAAGCCCTGCCGGAACAAGCTCACCACTCCAAACGACCCCAAAACTCCGAGGATCTCATAATCCATCAATGGAGGAGGAACCAAAAACAAAAACAAAGGAAAAAGAAGAAGAAGTAATTGAAGAGATAGACTTAAGTGAAATAGAATACGTAAGCTATGGAGGTGAACACCATCTTCCATTGATAATGCGCCTTGTTGATCTAGAGCTCAGTGAACCTTACTCTATCTTCACTTACCGTTACTTCGTCTACTTATGGCCTCAACTCTCCTTCCTCGTATGTCTCCCTCTCCATCCCCTTTTTCTTTCCGCTTTATATTTGGCTGAGATTAGACGACCTGTAATCCGACCCAATTGAAGGTTTAGGGTTTTCGGGTTGAAGTTTATACTCCATCCCTCTCAATTATTTGTTTACCTTTTTTATTCTTTACGAGGGAATGATCGGGATAAAAGGGAGTAACTTTATTCTTTGGTTATATTGATTTGAATTTGGCTGATTGTTTCTGGTTAGTGGCGGAGCTGAATACTTTCTCCGTCCCAGTCATTTGTTTACATGGATTAGATTTCAATAGAAAATAAGAACTTTATTGCATTAGTAGTTCGCTCCCTAAAATTCTACTCCCTCCATCCCGGTCAATTGTTGTCCTTTGTTTTTGGCACAAAGACCAAGGAAAGAGGAATAGACTAATTACTAAATGCCAAGTGGAACAAATTGAGTGTGAATGTTCAAATTGTTCATCAAATTCATTCTTAAAATATAAAGGACAACAACTTACTAAGACACCCAATATAGAAAAGTACAACAAATGACCGGGACAGAGGGAGTACCAAGGAATTTTAGCCGAGGGAGCTAGCTAGGACGGCCATCCCTGAACAATGAAAAATAAGAGCTTTTTATTTTTATTATGCTTGTGTTTAACCTACTGTATTGTATTACTAGTTTGCTCCTTACATTGGCATAATTATAATGTTGATTTAAATTTGGTTGATTGTTTGGGGTTAGTGGCGGAGCTGGAGGGGTTAGTAGTTATTGTCGTCTCCTGAGGAATGAAAGTTTAGAACTTTTTATTTCAAATACGAGTAATTGGTTTCTTTTGTAAAGTTATTATCTTTGTTAGTATAGTTCGCTCAGTAAAATTTCCAATCTGTGTTTAGCCAGCTTTAATTTCAAATGTTGGACTGAAGCTGATTGAGGTTAGAGATGTTCTGCATGTACTAACTTTGATTTGATAGGCGTTTCATAGAGGAAGGTGCGTGGGAACGGTGGTGTCTAAAATGGGAGGACACCGGCAGACCTTTCGAGGTTATATTGCTATGCTTGTTGTCATCAAACCTTATCGCGGCCATGGCATTGGTAATTATGTTTCTTACATATCTTGTTGAGTATAATATCTCTTTTTTTTTATCAGTGTCTTCTTCAAGTATTGGAGTTACGTAACAATAAATTGAAAGTGAGGATGAGCTGAGATTTTAAGGTTTTTGGATTATGTGTATCACGGTTTGCTTGTCGCTATCATGAGCATGATCATGATCAAGTTCTTCATCATATCTATGGATTTCTGTCTTCACCATAATGAGTGAAGAATTTATTTTGCCATTGCTGTAATAGTGACACAAAGGTTGGTTAAGTTGAGCATTGGTTGGTGGTCAAGTTTGTGATGTTGATGGGTTCATGAAGATGTGTGGTAGCTGAGTTCGATATTGGCTTAAGCTGCATGTTATAGTCTGCCATATATTCGCTACTGCAGTAGCATTTTGATGCATCTCCACGACAGGTTGAAGTCGTCTAAATTTCATTCCGTTTGTATAACATCGTCCAATTTAGGGGATGGGAGAGCAAAGACCTAAGCAGAGTTGTCACCAATCCATAGTGCCGTTCTGCCAAATTTAATGCTTTGGCAGAAGAAATCATTTTCCCTGGCCGGACTTTTTTTTTTGATGTTGTACTATATATGTCCTGAGACTTCTCTTTGTATGCATGTGTGTTTAATGAAGCGCTTGAATTGTTTAGCATGCTGTTACTACGCTACTGTCACAATGATTTGCGCAAAAAGCTTCTGTATTTCACTTGCGGTGTGATATTTTTAGAAATTCTGTATAAAACCAAATCCAGGTATTTCAAACTAAAGAAACTAGGATAACAATACGAAGTCGGACATTTCAGTTACAGCCACTTTTTTGAAATAGATTTGCCTGGCGGAGAATTGTAATGATTTGTTTAGGGGATACTATATTTTTGACAATACGTTTACCAGTAATAGGACAGTTGAACTGTAATCATCCAGCTTCCCTGCTCCCAATTGCTTACTTAAATCTTTAATTATCTCTTTTCTTAGCAATTGATCTTAACCCTTTGTTTGGATTCAAAAGTAGGAGGGAGGGGTTGGAGCCTTGGAGGAATGGAGACTTATGTTTTCTTTTTGAATCTTCCTATGTTGGAGGGATCTTAATTTGCCTCTTAGAGGCAACTGGAGGGAATTCATTTTCCCTCCACTCCAACTCCCTCCAAGTCAAATTTTGCTAACCAAGGGAAGTTGTTCCCCTCTGATCCCCTCCTTTTCCCTCCAAATCTTTCCATTCAGACAAAGGGTAAAAGTGTTAGAGTTGGCATTGTGTTGCATAGGCTATGGAGGGTTAAATGCAAGCATCAGATTATTTGTTCTTTCTGACCGTTATTTCTCATTTGGTTTGGCAGCAACTGAACTAGTTACAAGATCAATTAAGGCGATGATGCAATCTGGTTGCGAAGAGGTATGTCATATTTACTTCGTTGCTACATAACGATTTCAAGTATTTCTGTACAGTTTGCACCCGTCGACGCTGAACTGTATCAATTAAGTGCTCATAAACAAGGACATAGACAGTTTTTTGGTTTGAACTTTTAGAGATCTTATAATTGCTAGTCTGAAATCGCCATCTTGTAGTTCTATAAACAAGCACCCCATAAAGTGATTCAGTTCATTATTTTGATGATCAACTCTTTGTTTGGATAGAGTAATTTGGAGTGAAGTGGAAGGAAACAATTTCCTATGTTTGGTTAGCAAATTGCAGTTGGAGAGAAAATGGATACTTCCATTACATTCCTTCACGCCACAATAACATAGGAAAGATTCAGAGGGTAAGTGAGATTAGTCCATTCATCCTTCACTCCTCCCCTCCCTTCTCTTCCATCCTCTCTCCTCCGCTTCCCTCCTGTTGTATCCAAATAAAGGGTGATTGTACAATCCCTAGTTTTTCATATTAAGTATTTCCCTTAATTGAGTATTCACTCATCTATCGTCCAGTTATTTTATGATCTCAAACTAAACCAGATAATACATATAGTTATCTTGCTGGCTGCATCTAAGTCTAAGGCCTATCGTAGATTCGTAGCCATCAGTTATGACTTATTTGGTTAATCAGTCCTGTTGTCGGAGGGATTTGAACGGAAAGGGAGGGAAAGGAAAAGGAGGGAAGTGGTTTCCTTTGGTTGGTTAGCCAAATAGATCCCTCAATTTTCCCCCTTCAGGGTAAATTGGATTCCTTCCGATATAAGAAAGATTTGAAAGGAAAACTCATACCCTTCATTCCCTTTCTTGCTTCCCCCTCCCCTCCCTTTTCACGGAAACTTTGACTTACCATGTCCTACTGTAGAACGGTCTTTTCCATAACCTCTTTTTAGGAAATTATGAATGCATTATTTGGCTGTTATAGGTAGTAATCCAACTTGACATACACAATCATTTTGATTCTGTTGTGTCTAGCTTAATGCTTGCATTGGGCCTGATCTGAGCCACTCCAACCTAGGCATCGTCATAACTCTTAATAATACTCACAAGCACCGACATTTGCCCATGTGTTTGACTGTGAAAACATTAGCCGTCTACGGCTTACAGATCATCCTCAAATAATGGGAATTCCGGAATATTGTGAATCCACAATTTTGACAACGGGCTAAGAATCTTCAGGTTATGATCAAACATTATTGCTCTTTATTTCCTTTGTTCGAGATATACTCCATATTTTGATTATGACCCGTAAAAGCTTGTACCGTCTGAAACTTGGAGTTAGCTTAGTGAAAGCTTCCCCTTCTCTTTGGTAGGAAGGGGAATTTAGGATGTAACTAATTTTCCAAGACCCAAATCTACTTCTACAATTTCGATGTTTAAACTTAAAGTTTATAATCAATCATATTTGTTTCAATTTTGGAAGGTAACTTTGGAAGCTGAAGTCACAAATAAAGGAGCCCTAGCACTATATGGTCGTCTTGGGTTTATAAGAGCAAAACGACTATTCAGATACTACCTGAATGGCGTGGATGCATTCAGGTTGAAGTTGTTGTCCCCCCGTCCAGAATCACATCCCTCTTTCCATAACTCGGCAGATAGGGATGAGCAGGGGGATCAAGTTCCGGTTGAAGGAAGTTATACTGCCAATTGCTCCAAATTTTGATAAACTTGGCTATGTCAAATGTGCATTAGTCTCATAGCCAATAATCGAGTTGGTAAAAAAAATGTTGGGACATTATACGATCAATTTTCTATCAACGATGATTCTTCGTTGTTGTATCCTCATTCTTGTCAGCAATAAATCACCACAATTTAAACTTTGTTAATCATTATTGATTATTGATGGAATATGACAGGATAGACCAAAAAATTTCTGTAATGCTTGTTCCTGCTATGTTTTAGGACTCGGGAGTTTGTTTAATCCAGGGCTCACGAGTTGTTCCTGTCACGACAAGCGAGTACAAATTTAAATTTGAGCTATATTCATGCACTCCTTACTTTATATTAAGCATATTCTCCATAGTCCATATCATTCAATTTTCAGGAAACTAGGGAAGGAGCTTTCAGTCCCACTCGTAGGCTCGTAGCCTGTGCCCTACTGCAGTGTCAAACATAACTAGATGCTGACTTGTTGAGGACTGTTCATGAGTACATGATTTTGATCACGGTTCCGACTTATATGCCTGAACAAAACAACCTACCAAAAATAAAAATGCCAAAACTTGCCAGGACAACTGCGATTTTTATGTTAAGTTTGTTCATCTGATGATGTCGTAACTCGTAATTGGTTGATGGCTGAATGAGCAAAGCTCTCAACTTACCAGTTACCAGTATGAACTTGAAAAAAAGAAATACTGTTGATTCATGTTGACACGATTGCAGAAAGGTTGGAAGCATCAACATTTCATCTATTACCTCTCGACCTTGGCGCACATATGGGTCATTTCCATGTTCCCGGTACTAATAACAGATCCTACCAAATTACATCAAGTCTTTGACCTCAAAAACAAAAGTTCATCCATAATTAACTATCAACAACACTACAGTCTACAACAGTGTCACGCAGGCCTTTACCCTGGCGAGTTAAGAAGCACTTTGTCAGGCACAAGTCATACAACATCAACTTTTCGGAGTGAAGTTGTGAGCCAAATCTGATGGAAACTCTAATATCCTTGATTATAATAAGAGCGAGCATTATCGACTACACCACTTCCAGAAGACACTGTTTGCGCTAAACCTGGTAAGCTTTGGGTTTGGGCATAGGCCTGGACAGGCAAATCACTGGTACTTTGTCCACTGGTTTGCGGTATTGCCTGATAATAACCAGTATATCCTTCATTTTGGTATCCATATGCCATTGTCGAGTAATTTGCATAGATTGAGGTCGCATTTGGATCAGCACTTGCCTCAGGAACCGGAACTTGAGAAATAGGATACGTTTGATTCCCATAAGCAACATTATTTACGTCTTGATGGAGCCCGATATATGGTTGATAGCCATGCCCATAAGACAATCCTGTGGAGTTAGTACTATCATAATATGGATACTGATTAACCGCCCGAACTTCCCTGGTTCCGGGCTGAGGCCTTTCTTGAGCATAAAAGTTACTTGAAGAGGTTAGATTCCCCTCGTACGCATTGATGGCAGCTGGCACCGCAGCTGCCTCATGAGTACCAGAATAAGACTGGTAATGGTAGCCCAGTTCCGTGTAGTTTGACGCATTTTGCAGATTGTTCACATGACTTGCTCCTGGTGCATTGCTAAGTGATGGGTTGAAGGTCGGAGTTTGGTCACTGGGAATCTGGGTTCTGGCAGCCATAGCAACCCAATGAGAAGGCGGTAAGGATGAGGATCGGATAGCTGGCGAGGGGACACTGCCTTGAATTTGTGGAGGAACAGGTATGTTTCCCTCTCTGTAAAAAGGCATGTCAATGAGAAAAATTATTGTAGAATCATTCATAGCAACAAACGTAGCTAAAGGTTTATTTTGCCAACCAGGATTACTGGATTCGCACGAAACCCCAGTGAATCGCAAATTCATTCACATGTGGCATATCCATATCACGGTCTGTGTTCACAGAATCATTTTGAAGAATTCAACATGGGTTTGTGGCCAAGTGTCGCACACGGCTATTTTTTTTAATGAAAATTCCACATGTTTTTGGCTTAAAATGAAGTGTTCAAATGTGTGTATTGTTAGCCCCGTGTATGACAAGTAATATATAAAGTAGGAGTAACAAAGATCACACTGTTTGTTTAAATTCTAACTTCTAAGTCTCAATACACTATTAAGTAGATACAACAACATCAGAGCCTTAATCCCAAAATGATTTGGAGTCGGCTGACATGAATCATCCTTTAGAACCGTCCATGGGTGAACGCACACTTCAAAATGCGAAAAAAAGAAAAGGGAAAAATGAAAAACAAAAGGGAGAGCAAAACATAATACAAAGTCAAGGTAAACTTAAAAGGTTTTAAAATAGAAGTCCGGATGTCTTTTATAAAAACTTAAAATTTAAATCGAGAATAAAGATTAAAACACGATTTTGAAAACAGAAGTAGAGTTTAAGGATTCGGAATACCTTAAAAGTAAACAAAGTAAAATATATAAGAAAGTGGTTGGTAAAAAAGGTTTAATAAAGGAGAGAAGAATAAATAAGTTTTTTTAAAATTAAATAAAAACATTAAATATGTCAAATAACATCAAATACAAAAAATCCACATGTATCCTTTCCCTCCATTGTGCCCTCTTCGTCACCATACTCTCCTCAAGCCCCAGAAATCTCATATCATGCTCTATCACTATTAAGTAGATATCAAAATTAAATATCAAGTATTCATATTGCATTAGACAACCTTGTGTCACCCCAGTCCACTTTCTAGAAGGCAGATTCAAACCCACTGACGAGTTTGTGCAAAATGTGACCAGTGGTACCACTGCAGCAATGCCTGGTGATCTGAATCCTCTTCACAATATATGATAAAATAACAATGAAATTAACCGTGCCCGAGTCTAATCTGAAAAGGGCAAACAAGGGAACCTACCGCAGATGAGTATCATGTCGTTGAAAGCTTGGATCATCTGGATGATATGGTTGGGGTGAACGTGTTGACCCATACCGCCCATAAGCAATACGCGAATGATAAAGGTTAGAAGGCATTTCACCTCCCCTTGATAGGGGTATTTGGTTGTGAGTAGAATGCAAAGAAGGCAATGGTATTCCCGGAACCGGAGCAGAACGGTGACTGGGATAGGCCAAGGAAGCCTGGTTTGGAGATCTTAAAGTGATAGGACGAAACAGTGAAACCAACTTGTCTACCTGGTTAACATTGCATGAACACAATCAAATATAAGCAATATCGAGTATAGGCCTTTTAAAAAGAATACTGGTGCAGAAAAAGTGAAGTCAGAAATAAAAGGGCGAACGAGGCCTTGGCTTTAACTCACTTGTTCATAGCTGAGATCCTGCTTAAACTTGAATTTACTAAGGTAATTTTCTTTGATAGCATCTTTGAAAGCTGCCTCTGGCAAAGGTAAGCAATCATTGGCAATCGAGAATTTCACCTAGAAAAGTAGTAAATAAAGGTGTCAGAAAACGATCTTAGATTCATTATTATTGCATTTACCCATGTTTCTTCTTGACATGACAGCATAAGATCCAGCACTTAAGGTAGGCCAATTTAGAGCCTGAAAAAAAGACTTCTACAGATAATGAAGGGATGAATTCCTCCTTCCCATTCCCGGCTAATATTAAAGGGAAAATAGTGAACATAAAATATTCTTCCATTAAATAGGTAACACCAGAAGAGACATTAGTGAAGACATTAGTGAACAAGGCAGCACCAGAAGAGTGTGTACCGATTGTTGATCAATATCCCATCCCCTCCTGTACCGAGAACCCCTAAAGATCCTTCTCCAACGCATCACATATTTATTTATAATACACACAAATACAAAAAAAAATGGTAATGGACTGACGCTAAACACAGCATACAAGATTTCAACCACTCGTTCGATGCCTCTGCCTTACATAACAAATACTCCCTACGTCCCGGTCAATTGTTGTCCTTTGGTTTTGGCACAAAGACCAAGGAAAGGGGAAGGGGCCAATTACTAAGTGACAAGTGGAACAAATGGAGTGTGAATGATCAAATTGCTCATCAAGCTCATTCTTCAAATAGAAAGGACAACAAATGAGTGAGACACCCCAATATGGAAAAGGACAACAAATGACCGGGACAGAGGGAGTAAATCAATTAACTTGCCAAATTAGAAAAGGTTGAAATCGAGGTACCTGAGCAGGGAATCTTCCCCCAAAAGCATATGGTTCAAGTGCTAATTTCCCAACAGAGTCAGCAACATAGGGGCCATACAGGAGCTTCACATCAAAGTCATACAAGAACAATTTTGCATCAGGCTTTATTTGTTCTACAACATCGATCCTTGACGCTGGAAGACCAAAAACCCTGTAGATGAAGCAATCTTCTTTTGTTTTAGCATTGCACATGAATATATATCCAGCAAAACCCCCCTGTAATCTAGGATCTTGTCTCATGTCTGCATCAACAATGGCACTCGTGCCAGATGTAGTTGGAATACCAGAATCAACATGTTGAGAAGTTGAACGAACATGGGCAAGAGCTGTAGAATTATTTTCTGAAGCTTCCATCTTTCTTTTCTTTGCATTACTTATATGCTGCATCCTTCTATTATCAATACACCTTAAATTGACCGCGATCAGATCTAAGAATCAGAATATAACATATTCAAAAGGAGAAAATGAGAGAGTAATACTAATCCAGATGCATAAATTTACAATTATGACAGTGAGATCTCATTTACTTGAGAAACTGTAGCAGAACACCAAAACAAAAATCTCACCTCACCCCATAAGCTAGCATACAATAATTACAAAGAAGGTACAAGCAAAACACATAGAATACCTAAATGAAAGCAGATTTGATTTAGGGTATATCATTGATTTTTTCTATCCATTACATTTCCAATACTTGAAAAGCTAGTATGTAAGCAAAACAAAGGTTCGATCATCTGGAGGACGTGGACATTCAAATGCAAGAAGAAACATGACACACTTAGTGCAACAGACTATAATCACCAAAAGAAACTAGAATAACAAGTCGTCCAGAATCAGACAGGGAAAACAACGTAATTCCCGAATTGGGCGACAAGTAGTGAGTGAGCTGCAGACGGTAAAGCTAACAATATATGTCTAAGCGGTCTACGCCTAATTTTCCTTTGCAACAGATGAATCGCTGAAATGCAAGTAGTCAAGTACAACTCAGATTTGCAAAAGGCAGCATTCCAAAGACAAAGATATGGTCTTGCAGATAACATAAAAGCTTAACAGCATAAAAGTACGTCTCACTGAACCCGATGTAATGCCTCCAACCCAAGAGGCAACCTTCACATATCCCCTTCGGTATTACCATTAATACCATACTCCATAAATTATCAAAAACCAGCGGCAAAACCTACTCTAAACACGACTAAATAGCAACAAAATAGACCAATTTCATAATAAAACGCCATACATCACTGTAAAACCCCCAAAATGTTCGTCGCGGAAAACTAAATCCTTTAATTTCACTACATTCAAGATTCTGGACAGATAGTTGAACACTAGCATTCACTCAAACTTCGCCACAATTTAGCTTCAAACTGCAATTCATGAAGTGTCATAACCATGATTTCCTTCAAATAATCACATTATCAACGCGAATAAGCAAAATTGAAGCATGAAAATTACAAAACCCTAGAATCTTTAAACCGCGATTAAACTAAATAAAACAGATAATAATTGTAGAAGAATTGTGACATGAGAGAATAAGCAAGAGAGCGAAGGAATTACCGTCGTTGATAATGGAGGTAATGCGAGTCTGATGTTCTTTTTGCAGTTATAACCCAGAAATACTGTGTATAACGTTATAGCTATAGACGGAAGTACTAAGTAGCCCTCTCACAAAATTAAAGTGGGAGGGCATTCATTTTTCACTCATTTACACTACCTATTTTCATTTGTGAGAGAGACATTATTCATCTATAACGAGAATTTATGATCACACGTACATGTTCTAAATTATACGCTTTTTTTTTACCGAATTATCATTCTTCTCGAAAAAACTACTTGCTCACAAACTTAAACCAATTTCTTACAAATTTAAAACTTATAGATTTTAATTCACATATATCGGTTTGAGAGATTTTTAAAAGATTTTTCTTTACAATTAGGGTTTTGAAGTTATTTGTGTAAGGGGTAGTTTTGGTGATTGTGGGTGATCGTCGAAGGGGAGGGAGAGGGTAGTCAATGTGGGTGTAGGGGTTCGTGGGTGGTTGAGGAAGAGGGTGAATGTGTAAAAGAGGAGGGTGGTGAGGTGTCGTTGTGCGCACGATGGTTGTAAAGGGGCGGGGGAAGGTAGTGTTATTCAGCCTGTAATGAGGGGTCGTCAACTATGTATATCGTCGTCGGTGGTCCTCCCCCACCCTTTTTTTTCTCAATTGTTTTTGGTTTGTGGGTATGAAAAGTGATGGACAAAATCGGTAAAAGTCATACTTTTTTATACTATGATTTAGCAAGTGTGCGTATGAAATAACATGTTCATTTTGGAACGTTGATATAAGTCATTTCTTATCCCATCTAATAAACTCGCTTTAACTGGATTGATTTAAAACAATTACAACGTCACCGATAATTCATGTTTAAAAAAATAGGGAATATTATGATGTATTCCAAATTCTTACAATGTAGCATGAATTCCATACTTGGTCTTTATTGCGACCCTCCTCTGACCCTTTATTAATGCTCCCCTTTTATTACTTCCTCCATCCCGATTAATAGTTATCTACTTATCTACTCCCTTCGCCCCGGTGAGAAATTATCTATTTCTATTTTTGGTAGCTATTTGTGGATCATTTCTCAATGCAAGTGGTTTGTGTGTTTTGTGTAGGGCTAAACAACATTAGGTCCAGACCGAAAAAATGGACAGGACCATAAATTTGGCCTGGATCGAAATCGGACCGCATTTATTTAGGCCCGGTTCTCGGTCCACATTTTTCTAGCTTTCAATCTTCGGTCCGGTCAAAGATCGGTTATTTCAGGTTCGGATCGAAAAAAAACGAATTCGATGTTTTTTTAAGGTCATCTTTATAATTTTTTTTAAATAGTTTACTAATCTAGTTTCAAAAAACACTACAAACTCTAGATTAATGACTATTTAAATTAAATGCTAGTTTGATTATTTATTACTAGTGTAGTTCCCATGCTATAGCACGATACTTTTTAGATTTATTTTATAAAGAAATATTATCAATTAAATTATTTGCATAAACGAAGTATACTTTTAATTTAATGTTATAATCTACTAAATATAATATTAATAAGAGGTTGAAAAAAAAGTTTACTACCATAAGAAGACATTTTTAGTTAAGTTATTTTTTTACTATTAAAAATAACACAATAATTTTATACCGTTAGATGCAACTAATTTATGACATTAATAGTACAATTATTAAGTTAGTTGTATAATTTTATTAAAACGTGTATTGACCTTAAAACGAAAAGCAGTAAAACTATTCCTCGCGTCGAAAAAGACGATTTACGAATTATTAAAATAATGTTTTCACTTTTTTATTTCTAAAAGTTAAGACGAGATTGTAGGGCTGTGTCCGTATTTCCGCTGCTAAATATTAACTTTGATGAAGTGCATATTATATTTTGAGATTGATTGATATGTTAATTACTTTGCAAATTAATTACATTATATTATGTCGTAACCAATTTTCCCCAACATATCCATGTTTCACCGAAACTCACAAATATTACACCTACCCAAATAAGAATTGATTAACTTTATAAATTTTGTTTATGAGATGAAATTATGAGTTGTCAATTATTACTACTACCAAAGTACCAATACTTTTCCTACTCTTTCTTTCATCCGTACAACACAACCACCAACTCCTACATTTACCTTACTCCTAGGCTATGTTTGGCAAGGCATTTCAGATATCTGATTTGACCAAGCAACCTGATTTGACTAATATTTCAGGTAGTTGTTTTACCTAGTGTTGTTTGGTAAAGTCATTTCAAGTACCTGAAATGAAAAGCTACACCAGGTAGCTTTTTAAAGTTTCAGGTAACTGAAATGTTCTACTTTACATATTTACCCTTTATTTAAATTAATTTATTATAATTATTAATATTCTTTTATGTCATTTTACAAAAAATCAGTTACATTTTCATTTAGTTTTACCAAATACTTTACAATTAATCAGCTACCTTGTCAGTTTCCAATTTTCAGCTAGCTTTTCAGGTACCTTTTTAATTTCAGGTACCTTTTCAGGTTTCAGGTACCATTTCTCAGTTTTACCAAACAGAGCCCTACTATATTAATTTCCCTGATAAAACACACACACCTCTTTTCTATTCCTATGCCAATGAATTAATTCATCCCTAACCCATCACTTTGCCAAATACATTCATCTTCCCTGTAAACACTTCCCATTATTTCACCACTTCCCATTATTTCACCATGTCTTTACCTGCAAAACGAACTCGCCAATCCAAACCCAAACCCAACCCAAATCGTCAACCTGTAGTCCTCTGATTCCCGTCCGACCATACCAACTACTACCCAACCTATCGATTACACAATCTACCAAAAAAAAAACTTACCAAATCCGTTCATTAAATCGGTCAATCGAGCAAGAGTGAAAACTGAAAACGGAAACAGATTTTGGGTAAAGTAATTGAGGTTGATGTTGAAGAAATCGGAGGAGATAAGGTGGAGTGTTTGGATGCGGTTGTGCAGGAGAGTGGTACTCAAATATGGAGTGTTGTGGGCTGTTGTGAATGGTCAGAGAGTGTCGACATTTTATGAGGAGTTTGCGACGGAATGTTAGGTTCCGATTGGGGGTTTGGAGATAGTTCCAGGCGCTGATCGGAGCGGTTTTGGTGAAAATGAAAACTTTGTCTAGAAACGATGTTTTGATGACGCGACTGACGATTCTAGTGCGGTATTAGCGGATGAGTTTACACCGAAGTGTTGTTGAAACTTGAAAATGTTGCTGCGGGTACATTGAATGTGGGTTGATGGGTGTGTATATGAGATTGTTACGTTACTAATTTCAAGCAATCGACTACGGTCGATATGGTGATATGGATTTCTCGAATTTCAAAGGTTAAAGGTGTGGTTGGTGTCGCGAGTTATGGTATGAAATCAAAAGATAGGATGTGTGATCGGATTATCAGTTTGTTGGGTCTTGATCTTCACGGACCAGCTCAGATTAAAAAAAACACGAAACGTATTGATTCCCGAATGGTTGTGCAAGTACAGTCGGTGAATCGAGTGTTCTTGATTCCCGAATAGTTGCATTTATGTAGCGAGTTGATTCGAGGTTGGAGAGTAGTATTCTGTTTTGGCTGATGTGAATTCCAACTTTGCCAATATGAGTCTATCTAGTTGCCCGAACCCAGGTGTGGTTATGAGTGCTTCAGTTTCCCTTGAACCGAGAATGGATGGTGTTCCGGGTGTAATTCCGGAGCAGGATTATGACCACTTAAGCTTGTAGAATGACGTCGTTTGCTTGTCTCTTCCTTTCACTCTCTCCTGTAAAGATGAACAAACTGAGGGCTCGGCTTGGTACTGAGCGTACTCACTCCGACGCTCAAGACAGTAAACTTAAAGAGATAAGTTGTGTGTTAACTTGGCAAAATATATTGTAGAGAGATAAGTGAGTTTTATACCAGATTAAGATGATATTTGGATCCTTTTCTCAATGAGAGAAGTGGAGTATTTATAGACTCACCTTTTGTCATGTAGTGACCAAGTGGCTAGCAGGTGGAAAGACTATCTTACCCTCGGCCGAGGGACCCATGCCGGGACGGCAGGCCGGGTTGACTCCATGCCGAGGGGACCGGATGTAAGTACGCGGATATGCCTCTCGGCCGGCTAGTTGCCGTGACCGAGACCCAGTGACAGTGAGCGACAAAGCTTTGCCAGCTTAGGTCATTAATACGTTGACTTGCTGTCTTTTAGCTTTGACCTTGCTCAATATGTTGACTCGGTCAGCGGGTGCAGAATATGCCCCATCAATTTGCCCCTAGCGTAGTCTATGCCGTGGTATGGACCTTCGATGAGTGTTGAGCGTATTCTGCGCATGTCGAACTTCTTCCTCGGTTTGGTTCTGTTCAGGCCGTACCATATCCCCCCTCCACATGGTTGTGTAATGGACATCCAATGTGGAAAAGAAAAATGGCGCTGGCCGAGACCAAGGTTGAGAGTGCCGTGTGCTTTTGATTGCCCCTGGCCGGTGCTGCCAAGCTTGGTTGATCACCGGCCGTTAGCAAGTAGATACCAAGGAGCGTGTCGAAGAAGATTCATCACTGTATGTCGATTGACATTCCGTGGCTGCATGCTTGACACGTGGCTTGGTGCTGATTGGTGGACGCTTCATGGGCTTCGCTCTGATTGGTCCACTGAATGGGCTTTGCTCTATAATTAGAGCAGTGTGCCCCTCATTTTGACCTACAAACTTCTTTTTCTTAAAAAATTTCCTCTCTCTAGTTTTTTCGAAGAAATTTCTCTCTAGTTTTCGAAGCGTTACTCGGCGTAACACTTTCTTTCAAGGTAAACAAACAAATTTTTCCCCAACTTTTTACTTGTTAATTAATTGTTGTCACCATGTCTGCTGCTGATGCTCTTCCTAGTACCTCTACTCCGGGGGGCGAACCGCCGCATCTTGATGAACAGGAGCCACTGGTTGTCACCCCGATAGGGTTCGGGGGGCGCTTGTCGCCTTCTCCTGAAATTGATGAGAAATTTTTGGAGGGTTTTGATGATGATGATGAGGAAAAGACCCATTCTGATGTAGAGAGGCCGCAGTTCTTGTGGCACGGTGAAGCCTGCTCGATTAAACCCGATCGTGTTTGGACGAACAAGTTCGCTAGTTGTTCCGGTCCTGAACTTTTTGAAGACCATTGCTCCTTCGGCAGGGGGTATAGAATCATTGTCCCTGAGGGTGATCAGGCAGTCTGTTGCCCTCCCGAAGGTTGTATCGGCGTGTACATCAGACATCTGGAGTATGGGCTCCGATTTCCTCTTAATGAACACGTCGCCGCCATAATCAAAGCCATGAATGTCGCCGTGGCACAACTGCATCTGTTGGCCATTAGGACGATTATTAGCTTCGTATGGCTTTGTCTTTTTAAAGGGGAGGCCCCAACGGTGAACCTTTTCCGCCGGCTTCACCATCTTCGGCAGACTACCCTAGGCGGCTCGGGGTGGTACAACGTGCAGATCGAGCCGGGTTATGTCACCATTTCCAAGCTGACATCTTGCAAAGACTGGAAGGGGCGGTGGGTATATGTCGAGGTTCCGGAGGACTATCCACTGCCCTGGTCCTTCCAGAGCCGCGTCAATTTGCGGTGTGAGAGTCAGGGGGAGCATGACAGATATGTCTCCCGCAATAAGATTAAGATGGACGCCAAGAAGGTCTATCTTAAGGACGACGAAGTGCGGGCAATGAGCATGTTCGAGGCTGAGAGGGATGGCACGCCGAAGGGATGGATGCCTCCGACGCAGATCGTCCTTCAAGACGAGCCGCTTTGTCACGTCGGCCTCATACCGGCCCTCGGCAAGGGTGAGTGGGGTCGGTGTGAGGTCCACCTTTGCTTTTTATGCTTCTGTATTTGAGCCTTAGTTTACTTCTTTCGCTTAACTGTTGATTTTGTTTCTTGCAGATCGATTTGGCCGGGATCTCTCCGTCTCTATTCTAAACAAGTTGGGACTTGACCAGGACGGGAGAGTTGTTGAGCTGCACCCTAAGGCCGCGCCACGTGATCGTAGACCGGCCCTGCACGAGCTTATGGAGCAGGCGATGAAGGCAATGGATGTGGCGGCGACTCAAGCGGAGATTGGCGGTAACGTGCCGTGCCGGAGACCAAAAACAACGTCTACGGCGGCTACGACGTCAACTCCCACTCAATCTCCAATCCCCGCAGTCCAAAAGGATCAGGTGGTCGTCAATGTTGACGAGGACGTCACCGTTCTGGAGGGTCCTCCTACTTCAAATAAGAGGAAGGAAGCAACGTCTGCTGCTGCTGTTACCGAGGCAGAGAAAGAAAAGGGGTCAGCCGGGCCTCTGCCCAAAAAGGCTAAGACTGGTACGGATCTAACCCATGGCTCGGATTTAGCAAGTTCTTTAGGCATTCCTGATGACAAGCTTTCTGATATGTCAATGAATGTTGACATGGATGCTTTGTCTGGGTTTTTTATAGATCAGCCGTCGCCGGCTGTCGTTCTCACTGAACGGCAATTGAAGAAGCAGCCTGTGCAGACGGGCGATAAAAATGTCACCGCCGACTCCTCATCCGAGAAGGTTTCCCCCGTTCAGCTCAGGGCGGAAGGCATAAGGTTGGCCAAGAGGCTGGTGAAGTGGGCTGAACTAGCCGGCACTCATCTCGTCGAGCAAGAAAAGCTCATGGCTCAAACTGTCCCTGCGCTTGAACGGCTTAGGCTCGAGCTTGCCGCTGCTAAGAAGGAGGCCGAGAGGTCGAAGAGGGACTTCCTGGCCACCATGAAAGACTTTCTCGCTGTGCGAAAGCTTAAGGAGGAGGCCGAGAAGGCGGTCCTGGCCGAGAGAGCCAAGGTTGAGGCTGCATTGGCTGATGCTGTGTAATACTCCGTATTTTATTTTACTATTTAAGTCGGGTAATTGTTTAGACGATAATTACGTTAAGTTATTTTACTTGACTCGCGTTGTATCGTAAGATCGAGTTGTTTCGTAAGTTAATTGAGACGGGTTTACATGGAATTCGAGATGTGAGCTAACCCATTTACCCTCGACCCATTGGAGTTTACCCAATAACATATTTAACCCAACACCCAACATCATGTTTTTACCTAATTCTTAACCTAATTTTTACCCTAACACTACACAACCCTCATCTCACCCGCCTCCCTCTTTTGGACGCACACCAACACACACACACGATCCTTGCATTTGATTGAAGATTGCTCATCGATTCCAACCTAATTCGATTCCCTGTTTGTAAGTCGATTTCATTCCATTGTTTATACTATTTTAAAGTCGTTTTTTTCGAAAAGTTTGAAAAGAGAGTCCTGTTTATTTGATGTCTAGTTTATGCATATAAAATATCATAGTCAAATTCTTTGTGGTTTGTCCTAGGTGATTTATTTATGAACATGTCGCTGAAAAGTCCGCGAATCTGATTTGGTTGTGGAAAATGATTTGAAACCTTAATTTTTATGTCGATTCAGTTATGAGGCTTCTTCATACATAATCTTTGTATAGTCTAGATGATAATAGGATTTTGAATTTCTGAAAAATAATGTTTTAAACTCGTTTTATGAATCAATACTTTTTATGCGACGGTTTCTGTCAGTTTTTGGAAATCAGTCTGGAAACCCTTGATAAGTATGGAATTTGGGAAAAACACGTTAGATATAATTTGTAGCTAAGACTCATGGGGTTCCAATTCAATTGGCCTTGTATCAATTTGATTTTTCTGGAATTAGTTATGTATTTTATTCCGAGTCTGTCATGTGCTGGAAAATCAGGAAAAATCGTGTTTGTTCTTTAAGTTGATATTCCTATTAAGTTATGATGAGTCTAGGTTATGTGCATGATTATTTGATTGAGTAGGTGGTAATTATATATAATTATGTTATGTAGGTGATGGATATGTGAAGGTTCATAATTGATTGCTTGTGTGAGCTTGGATTGCGAAAAGGTAGGGAAATACACTTGACTTATCAGCGTTGTTGTTAAGTTGTGTTGACTTGTTGTGTTTCATATGACCAAACTGTGAACGTTGACTTGTTTCGTGGTTGTTGATTTATGTTATGATTTATATCTTTGGAATGTGGTTGACTGATCTGATCGTGTTGAGTATGTTATCACAACATTTTTGGTAGGCGGCATGATTTCATTCATTGATATACATATTGTGTTGCATTGTTTATTTGCGCATTCATATGCATTGGAGATGGAGGATGTTGTGGTGATGTGGTGTAGTGATGATGATGTTGTGATAAGGCCCAGGCGGGTTCTCGCAGACTTGCCCTGGTGTCCTCATTGCGAGCGGGCGGATCGGCTACGGTCGATATATAGTCTACCGGGGATCGGTATGGTCAAGGCGTTCGGGTTATGAGATATGAGTTGAGATGGAGGTGGAGGTGACGGAGGAGCATGCATATCATATTTTGTTATTTCATTGTATTCCCTACTCAACCTCGTGGTTGACCCCTGTGTATTCGTGAACACCGTGACGATCCAAATATTGGGGAGCGGACTTGACAAAGTTTATGAGATAGGATGGGAGCTTGATGGGCGTGAGACACTGGATCAGAAGACTTAGTAGCTAGATCATCATTTAGAAGACTTTCACTTTTATTTACGTTAGTTCTTGTAATTTGATGTAAATGAGGTTTTGTAAAAAGTTAAGTTAAAGAAATTATGTAATTTGCCTTGGAGTTTAATTTGTTATTCACTACCTCGGGAAACCGAGATGGTAACAGTCCGGTTTATTAGGAATGTCTTGCTAGAGGCTCCTTTATAAATTGGGGTGTTACAAAGTGGTATCAGAGAGAACGATCCTCAGGCCTAAATCAATGAACCCAATAAACGTAGGATGTGTCTAAATAAAATGAACCCCGGGAATAAACTCGTTAGGAGCTCACAAAGTGCGGTTAAGAAGGCGCCCTTAATACGTGCTCTTTTGCCCTCTCAGTTTTGAACCAGGTAACCCGAGAGAAATTGAGTGAATGGGGTAGTTAGAAGGAAAACCTTGGATATAATCGAGTGGATGTACACCTTGAGACCCATATATTCTAACCATGCTACAGGACAACGTTACGGTAAGTATTTTGTATGAATGATGGCGTGATCATGTGATGTTGTGGAGATGAGAATTAAAATTTTCGTGTTCAGGTTGATAATTGTTGGATTGTGGTAATCGTGAGCGTGAAAATAATTGCGAATTGATGATATTTATCTGGATGGATGTCGAATGACGTGTTGATAGTGCTATTATGTCTCGTGATATGCGGTTATATGATCCCGAAGCCATGCTAGCATAGTATTGTGATAGTAATGAGAAACACTATTGAATTGCATGTTTCTAGTCATAGCAATCGTGATTTAGATGTAAGGAGTATATCGAGATGCTTAGGGATGCTATGGGATAGATGTTTACGTAAGTACAAAGTGTGAGATTTAAGTTAGGATGGGTTAGTATCGATAGTGTGGTTGTAAGAGCTTGGAACATAGTAAATGAATGACCTAGTGCTGAAACACGTTTTGTTTGATTTTACTCTCTAATTGATCTTACTGCCATTCGTTTTCTGTTTGTCGCCTATAGATGAAAATTTTCTGAGAGATAGCCTCGTGAGTTATTGTTCATTTGGCATTGGTTTCATGCTTATAGGATATACGGATTAGGAGTAATAAATATTTTAGTGGGCTGTGGTCAGGAAGTTCCTGTGCAGTGATGTTTTGACCAACGATTTTGTAAAAATCCTCATTTAAATTGTATTAATAAGTTTTGCATAATTCCAACTCCATCGATCAGAAGATTCGCATATGTTTTCAAATTGATAAGCCACGAAAATTCTTGATGTCTCTATATTAAATGGTAAGTTTTGCAAACTGACCCAAGTTTCGGACCAATTGCTGTCACATACTTGTTTGGACCAACTGAGTTGTAAAATCCTTTAAAAATTGAATTCTTGAGCTTTGGACCTCATTCTTTTTCTCACGAATTATTAACTCTCTGTATGTTATAAAAATGTAATATAACTCAAGTTTTCGTTGAACGGTTATTTATTCGTGATTTTTGGAAGTTACCACGTGAATCATAACTTTTAAAATGTGAATTCTATTTTGAGTTTTCATACAGTTGTTCGATTATTTCATGAGCCTTATTAATGTGAAATTATAGTGTCCTTATATGATGATAGTAGCACACATATTCATTGGTTATGTATCTTAACAAGTGAAAAAAATTAAAGTTTAGTTTATAACATTGTTGGCATGATAGTATGAGTGAAATTGAATAGCTTAATCTGATCCTTAATCGAAGGTGAAATATTTTATACGAGTCCAGTTGTTGCATATTTTATATATGTTTGGCATGTTGTAATATCTCTGGTGTGTTCATCATACTTGTATAGTGGTCGGATATATATAAATATAAAACTATATTGTCATATCTTGGTAAAGTTGGTGGCGTTAAATGTTAACTTGACTGTTCTAATATACTCGCGTGAATATTTATAATAATTATGTTTAAATGTTTACACATGGATGGTAGTAATGAGTATGTCTAAATGTTCACATGTACGATGTCATCTGGGTTCTAATGTCTTTTATGTGAGTCTGTGTGCCTATAGTTATACTTATTACTTTCATTGCATTAATTTATTCAGTTGAACCTAAACTTATGATATGATAATAAAATAGTGTCGTTGTTCCTTATTGGATATGTTCATAGTTGTATTGTCACGAAATGCTAAGGTGATTATTTTGACGGAAATTTTCTTATGTCAGCTATGTTGGCCAATTATGATGGGATAACCCTTTTATGATTCACATGATATGCGTTGGTTTAAATGATAGTCATTATAGATACAATTAGTTGAGCCTACGAGTTGCCTAATTATTCAAATTGTGCAAATCAAAGAAGTTGTTCAAGTTGCTAATCTTTTATCATAGATAATGTCCTACAAAGTATATGAAGGCAAATGTGTATGTTTAAGCTAATTATGCGATATCTTTTGTTTTGCTGAAAATGAGTTATACTACGTTCTTTGGACACAATTGAACGATAAGGTTACTAAAATGTTAAACACATGTGTGATATGGAAGTAATGTTGTTGTTGTCATGGATCATATGTTGTTACTTTTATTGGGAAATATGTTTTCAGAATTTACATCATGCAAACTGACTAATTCGTGTTGCATAGCTGATGAGTCAAATGGTTTTGATTACATGTTATGTTTTCTGTGGTTTCAAAGTGTTTAAGTAGTGCGTATGTGCAGCATGTTTTAATACTCCTGGTGATTGTTAGTGGTAGGGCGGAATGAATGCGCATATGGATCAATTGTTCGGAATTAGTAATAGTTTTGACTTGAGAGAGGAATTTGGTGGGGTCAATGTTAAAATTGTATGCTGGTATATATATATCCTTATGGTTGATCTTTCTAAGGTTGTTGTTCTCTAGTGGATAATGCGAACTGTGATAATCTTGAGTTGACCAAAACCCTGGTACTACAACAGCTACTCTGAAAACTTGTTATATAACTTTCGCACACTTAAACCACGTGAATGAATCCTGTATCTTAACACCTTCTACGGTATCACCCTTGTGTCCTAATTTGTTTAGCTTTCAACTCTGTAGGATGGATCCCTACAATGTACACCCGCGAGACTGTTACATGTCACTTGATACTGACTTCAATGAGCATTGTGAGAAACTTTGTGCTGCCATGGACAAGTATGGCCATAATGGGCACCTTGAGTACTTAACTAATACTCAGTTAAGAGCGTATACCCTTATTGATACTATCCCTGACTCTGGCATACTAAGGGACAGCAAACACTTCTATATGAGAGAGTTGTCCACCCATTGCATGAGGTTATGCCGTGACCCCAATTCTGCGGGCGGGGCCATTACCCGCCCGAGCATACCTTTGACTTTATATCAAAGGCGACCGAGATACGAATTTTATGCTAATGTACCTGATGCCGAAAGTACGACTGAACCATCCAAACCAGACTTTGGGGAAGAGGTGAACCAGGAAGGGAATGACATAGAAGTCACCAGAATCAGAGTAAGCACGACCTATGACTGTTAGGTTAGAGCTAGTAACACCATGATCGATCTGTTATGAAACCGTGTAAACCTTTAGCTCCTTTCTTGTTGTTCTTTTAGTTTGATGTTGTGTTTTTAAGTTAAGCATGAGCTAAGTAATAAGTGTTACTTGTTGACAATCAGTTAATTCCATAATAAAACCTTGTTTTCGACTTTAATGTTAAGGCGCAGTCTCTTATCATGTGTTCTTTTACGTCATGTTGTTGTTGACAAAGTGATTTTGTTGCATACGTATATGAAAGTTGAAAAGAGGTTACGAGGACGTAACCATGTTTTTAGTTGGGTAGGATTGTAAAATCTTAATGTTATGTTGCACTTGTTTATAGATTGTGGTTTGATTAAGTTGATGTTTCGTTGGGTGTACCCATGCAAATGAGTTCTCTATGTTGTGTTCTTACTTCATTAGTTGGTTGATGTGTAAGAGAAGCGTGTAGTTAAACTACTAGTATGGTGCTCTAATAGGTCGAGGTGAACAACGGTAGTAGGATGATGGAATGATTCGTGGTGATATGTTTGCATGAAGTAAGTTCCGGGACGTAACTTTCTTTTTAGGAGGGTAGAATGTAACATTTTGTTTTATGGGCCTAAGTTAGTTCTTGAGTTCTTATACTAGAAAATCTGTTTTGGTACCCACGGTGATGCTTGGAGGTTTGATAGATGAGCGAACT
The DNA here is from genome assembly GCF_048544455.1 of Silene latifolia. NCBI lineage: Eukaryota > Viridiplantae > Streptophyta > Magnoliopsida > Caryophyllales > Caryophyllaceae > Silene > Silene latifolia. Next base: position 394,417,777 of record NC_133538.1, read on the forward strand.
TCGGGACGAAGTTCATTTTAAGGGGGGAAGACTGTAATACTCCGTATTTTATTTTACTATTTAAGTCGGGTAATTGTTTAGACGATAATTACGTTAAGTTATTTTACTTGACTCGCGTTGTATCGTAAGATCGAGTTGTTTCGTAAGTTAATTGAGACGGGTTTACATGGAATTCGAGATGTGAGCTAACCCATTTACCCTCGACCCATTGGAGTTTACCCAATAACATATTTAACCCAACACCCAACATCATGTTTTTACCTAATTCTTAACCTAATTTTTACCCTAACACTACACAACCCTCATCTCACCCGCCTCCCTCTTTTGGACGCACACCAACACACACACACGATCCTTGCATTTGATTGAAGATTGCTCATCGATTCCAACCTAATTCGATTCCCTGTTTGTAAGTCGATTTCATTCCATTGTTTATACTATTTTAAAGTCGTTTTTTTCGAAAAGTTTGAAAAGAGAGTCCTGTTTATTTGATGTCTAGTTTATGCATATAAAATATCATAGTCAAATTCTTTGTGGTTTGTCCTAGGTGATTTATTTATGAACATGTCGCTGAAAAGTCCGCGAATCTGATTTGGTTGTGGAAAATGATTTGAAACCTTAATTTTTATTTCGATTCAGTTATGAGGCTTCTTCATACATAATCTTTGTATAGTCTAGATGATAATAGGATTTGGAATTTCTGAAAAATAATGTTTTAAACTCGTTTTATGAATCAATACTTTTTATGCGACGGTTTCTGTCAGTTTTTGGAAATCAGTCTGGAAACCCTTGATAAGTATGGAATTTGGGAAAAACACGTTAGATATAATTTGTAGCTAAGACTCATGGGGTTCCAATTCAATTGGCCTTGTATCAATTTGATTTTTCTGGAATTAGTTATGTATTTTATTCCGAGTCTGTCATGTGCTGGAAAATCAGGAAAAATCGTGTTTGTTCTTTAAGTTGATATTCCTATTAAGTTATCATGAGTCTAGGTTATGTGCATGATTATTTGATTGAGTAGGTGGTAATTATATATAATTATGTTATGTAGGTGATGGATATGTGAAGGTTCATAATTGATTGCTTGTGTGAGCTTGGATTGCGAAAAGGTAGGGAAATACACTTGACTTATCAGCGTTGTTGTTAAGTTGTGTTGACTTGTTGTGTTTCATATGACCAAACTGTGAACGTTGACTTGTTTCGTGGTTGTTGATTTATGTTATGATTTATATACTGGAATGTGGTTGACTGATCTGATCGTGTTGAGTATGTTATCACAACATTTTTGGTAGTCGGCATGATTTCATTCATTGATATACATATTGTGTTGCATTGATTATTGTTGCGCATTCATATGCATTGGAGATGGAGGATGTTGTGGTGATGTGGTGTAGTGATGATGATGTTGTGATAAGGCCCATGCGGGTTCTGCAGACTTGCCCTGGTGTCCTCAACATGAAATGGGCAGATCGGCTACGGTCGATATATAGTCTACCTGGATCGGTATGGTCAGGCGTTCGGGTTATGAGATATGAGTTGAGATGGAGGTGGAGGTGACGGAGGAGCATGCATATCATATTTTGTTATTTCATTGTATTCCCTACTCAACCTCGTGGTTGACCCTGTGTATTCGTGAACACCTGTGACGATCCAAATATTGGGGAGCAGACTTGACAGGTTTATGAGATAGGATGGGAGCTTGATGGGCGTGAGACACTGGATCAGAAGACTTAGTAGCTAGATCATCATTTAGAAGACTTTCACTTTTATTTATGTTAGTTCTTGTAATTTGATGTAAATGAGGTTTTGTAAAAAGTTAAGTTAAAGAAATTATGTAATTTGCCTTGGAGTTTAATTTGTTATTCACTACCTCGGGAAACCGAGATGGTAACAGTCCGGTTTATTAGGAATGTCTTGCTAGAGGCTCCTTTATAAATTGGGGTGTTACATGCTACTAAGCTGCGGGAGGAGAGAAACAAATTTGAGGGCGACTATCAGGCTATGGTTGATCAGAGGGAAAGATGGAACTCCCTGCATTCGGCCGAGGCAAAGGAGCACAAGGGCACAATGGCTATCCTTGCTCAGAGGGAGAAGGATATTGAAATGCTGAAAACCGTCATCATCCCTGACATGTGTGCCCGGTACCGGGACCAAGCTGAAGATGCTACCAGGGATGCGATTAAAAAGCTCCTTCCTGAAGGCACCTTTCCGTGGCAAGATTTTGACAGGCTTCTGGATGAGAAGGCTGCTGCTGCGGAGGCCAAGGCCGTGGCCGAGGCGAAGGCGGGCGAAGGTCGCTCGGAGGTCAGGCGGAGAAGGCGGCCCGGATGCTAAGGTGAAGGAGGCCGAGAGAGGAGGCCGAGAGGGCAAAGGCAAGTGAAGCCGCCAAGTCGTCTTTCGGGCCGCCCACCGTTGGTGATGTCGCTACACGGCCCGGTGGCGAGCAACAACAAACATAGGGAGACGGGCGGTCGTCACCAGATTCACCCGGCCCTTCGGACAGCTTTAGCTGTTCGGGGGCCAACTATTGAGCCTTTCCTCCCTGCCATCCTTTTGACGCTTCATGTCTTATGTTGTAACCTTTTGTTGTTCCTTCTTTTTTTGTTAAACTTTGGTAGGTTGTGTTTAGGCTATCCCTATGGGGACGGCCGTCGACTTTGTTTTGCCTCACTTGTAAACATTTTTCAATAAAGTTTGTTTATTTGCCTTCGGCTTGGCCGAGGCTTTTGATCTCATCCTCCATTTAGTTGTCTTCTTACGTTTTTAAACATATTGAGCGCTTTTTTTCGTTTTACCTTCGGCTTGGCCGAGGCAGTTAGATTGCGTATCTCAACTGTACTTAAACGTTTTTTAAACATGTTGGCATGTCGGTCGCTTCCTCCTTCACTCCCGGTCTTAGCCGAGGCGGTCAGATTTGCGCTTCCCAACTGCTATTGTGAACATGTTAGCGTATCGGTCGTTTCCCCGTCACTCCCGGCTTTGGCCGAGGCAATCGAGGTTACGGCTCGACAGCGTTCGTATCTATAGACATATTGATCGCTTCCTCTGCCACTCCCGGATTGGCCGGGCGCGTCACGGCGTTCTCAATCGTACTTATACGTTCTTAAGCATGTTGATCGCTTTCGCGAGTATCAACTGCATTTGTAGTGACTGCCCGGCTGGCGTCTACTAAGCATGTTGGTCGCTTTCGCGAGTATCAACTACATTTGTAGTGACTGCCCGGCTTTGGCCGTGGCGTCTACTAGTGACTGCCCGGCTTTGGCCGTGGCGTCTACTTTGGTACGACTACGGAGGGGACGAGCATTTTGATGGAGAACTTGGATCATTCTTCATAAGATATAATCACGCGTTGGGGTGCCCACAACGGTCTCGGACACCTCCGCCGCTATACAAAATATTTTCTAAGGTTGTCTGTGTTCCAGTGGCTCATAAGAGGCACACCCTCCATGTCTGTCAGCCGGTATGTCCCCGGCCGCATTTCTTCAGCCACCCTGTAGGGTCCTTCCCAGTTGGCCGTCATTTTACCATGTATGTTTCCTTTGTTTGTTGCGGCCGACTTTCTCAGGACTAGATCTCCTACTCTCAAGTCCCTTTTGTGGACCCTACGGTTGTATGCTCTTCTCATTCAGTTTCGATACACTGCCAAGTTGAGCCGTGCCGTGTCTCGACTTTCTTCGACCAGGTCTAGGGAGGCTCTCGTGCCTTCCTCATTTTCGATCGGGTCAAAAGTTTGCGTTCAATGTCGGCACCGCCGCTTCAATTGCGGGACGGCCTCGACCCATAGACTAGGTGGAATGGACTGCACTGTTGCTTCTTTCTCCGTGGTTCGAAGGGACCACGGACGCCGGTAGTTCATCACCCATCTTCCCTTTAGATCTTCAACCTTCTTTTTCAACCCGTTCAATATTGTTTTATTAGCCGCCTCCGCCGCCCGTTGCTCGAGGGTGGCGGACGGAGGAGTATGCAAATTTGATACCGAGCTCTTCCAACCAATTCATCACCATGTCGCTCCAAAACTCTCGGCCGTGGTCAAATACAATGACTTGGGGTAACCCAAAACGAGTTATGATTTTCTCCCAAATCACCTTTCTAACGGCCGCCGTGGTCTTGGCAGGTACCGCGACAGCCTCGACCCATTTGGTGAAGTAGTCCACGGCGACAATCAGGTACTTCCTTCCTCCGGAGGCCGTCGGAAATGGTCCTAATAAATTCATCCCCCACTGTGCAAATGGTAGGGGACTAAGTACTGGTTGCAGGTCTCGGGAAGGTGCATGTATCACCGGAGCATGCATCTGACAATTCTTGTATTTCTTGGTTTTTGCCATGGAATCTTTCAGCAAAATAGGCCAGAAGTAGCCGGCTCGGAGAGCTTTGTGGGCTAGCGTTCTCGCCCCCATGTGGTGTCCGCAGATGCCTTCGTGAATCTCTGTCAGTATAAGCTCCGCGTCGGCTGGGCACACATTTCAAAAGTGGTCTTATCACGGACCTTCTGTATAATTCTCCTTCGAACACCAAGTACCTTGCGGCGATCCTTCTTATCTTCTGAGAGAGACTGCGGTCCTCCGGTAACTCTTTTGTCAGCTTGTATTTCATTATCGGAGTCATCCACGTCATCTCGGCTTCGATGTCGCCCACCATGTCGACGGTCTCAGTGATGCTTTTAGCATTCCTGATATCCACCAGCACGATCCGACTGACATTTTTGATGCTTAAACTGGCAAGTTTTGAGAGAGCGTCGACTCGGTTGTTCTCAGACCTGGGGATGCACTGTATTTGGAAAGATTTCAATTTTGAGGTGTCAGCTTTTACCCTTTCCAGGTACCTTACCATCCCATCATCTCGAGTCTCATACTCTCCTCTGATTTGATTAGTCACTAAGAGTGAGTCTGTTTTCAGCACAATGTGCTCCGCCCCGGCAGCTCTAGCTAACTCGACTCCAGTTATCACCGCCTCATATTCGGATTCGTTATTTGAGGCCGAGAAGGTAAACTTCAAGGCGTACTCAAACTCGTCTCCGTTAGGGCTGGTGATAAGGATGCCGGCTCCTAAGCTGTTCGCCGTGGAGGACCCGTCGGTATACACTTCCCACACACCGGGATGTGATTCTTCTTGATAAGTGCACTCAGCCAGGAAGTCTGCAAGCGCTTGCCCTTTTATCGAAGGTCTCGGCTTGTACTGAATGCCAAAGTCGGAGAGCTCCACTGCCCATTTGATAAGTCTGCCGGATTTTTCGAATTTTTCGAATTTTTCTAACGCTTTCTCCAATGACTGGTCGGTTAAGACCGTCACGGGATGCGCGTCGAAGTAGGGTTTCAGTTTCCTTGCGGCAACGACGACGGCGAGGGCTGCCTTTTCGATTAGTGGGTAATTTCTTTCGGCGGCCAACAGTGTATGGCTGATAAAGTAGATTGGGTATTGCTGCTTATTTTCTTCCTTGACGATTACGGCACTGACCGTGGCCGAGGTAACTGCTAAGTATAGATATAGCGTCTCCCCCAGCGTCGGCCTGGACAGGGTCGGTAGTGTCAGAAGGTGGGCTTTCAGTTGCTTGAAAGCCGTGCTCTGTTCCTCCCCCCAGCTAAAGTTTTTATTCCCTTTCAAAGACTTTAAAGAACGGAGTGCTCTTGTCGGCCGACCGAGAGATGAAACGGGCGAGAGCCGCCATCCTTCCGGTCAAGATCATAACCTCTTTTCGATTTCTCGGCTCCGTAGGTCTAGTATTGCTTGACTTTCTCTGGATTGGCATCAATTCCCCTGGCGCTGACAAGCACGCCGAGGAACTTGCCGGCCCGGACACCGAAGTTGCATTTCATTGGGTTAAGCTTCATCTTATATTTCCTTAGTGAACAAAATGTTTCGCTCAAATCGGCCAAGTGCTCGCTGTCAGACTTGCTTTTTACAATAGCATCGTCTACGTAAGCCTCGATGTTTCGCCCTTTTTTATCTTGAAACACTTTGTCCACCAACCTAGTTGATGCGTGTCGTTCAACACCAAAAATAAAAACCAACAAGCCTATACTATAAATAGCTAGGGAAGTCGGGTCGAATCCACAGGGAGATGGGAATCCTATAGTCAACTAAGTCTGTCGAAAGTAACCAAAATGGGGGGTTTGTTGTTTGTTTTTCTAAGAAACTACGAGCAAAGGAGAGAGTAAAAGGAACGAGAAAGAAATAAAGTAGAGATGAATAAGAGAGAAAAATACTAGGATTGTCGGTTCACCACGGCTTCTAAAGTCCGGACTAAATCGTAAATGCCCTAAGTTCACGCTGTGGGTAATAAACGTCACCTTTCGGTCCTTAGTTCGCCCTAGGCAATACTAGTTTAGCTTTCGCCCTAGCTAGCAAAGATCCTAATGAAACGCTGCAGAACTACTCCTTTTCCAATCTTTCGATCTAGGAGAAGGGGATATCGAGACAGTTAATTGAGTGCGTCGACTCAAACAATTAAAAGATATTAAAGCAGCAGATGCATACAACTAGACTACGGGTACTCTAATTAATTCGTCCTTCCTACGCCATGGCTACCCTAAGTCCTAGCAATGCGATTAGCTATTCATGATCGAAATAGAGGACAATAATGGCACACAAATAACAATAGATAACATAATAAGCGAAACTGAACTGAAACTATATTAAAGATAATACCGAGTTCAACGAAGGAAGAATTGAGAAATGGCGATGAAAAGTATTTCCGATCCAAAAACTAAAGCAACAGTCTCCGTTTTTCATCCTCAAATCCGATAATTAGGTCTCTAGTATTCCTTGCCTATTTATATCAAAACAATAGTAAAGAAACAAGGCGTATAAAACAACACAGCCGATCCAAAACCCATCAGTGCGTGGCCTCTCGATCGAACTACACAGTTGCTCGATCGAGAGCTTTCCCTCAGTATCTCCCTCGATCGAGAACAGAACATCTCGATCGAGGCCTTCACCTTCGCATTCACTCGATCGAGAACATGACATCTCGATCGAGGGATTCTTGAAGCTCATGCCTCTCGATCGAGCTAATTTGGGAGTTCGATCGAAAGGTCTTAACTTCTTGTGTGTTCTCCTATTCCTTTGGATGCCTTCACGCATCTCAAGACGGTAAGATTTCACGCCGACTCTCTTAAGTAAGCTTGGGGGACCACAAATAGGCTGATTTCCAGTCATTCCGGTTCGTACCTGCAAATAATGCAAAACAGAACAAAGTAGACTATTCGGGGTATAAAATGACATAATATCACTCAAATACATAGAAATGCGTGCCAAAAGAGACCGTAAAAGTCTATGGAAAATGCACGCATCACTAGTGTAAGTTGCGCCAGCGTTCTTCAAACCGAACGACATCATTTTATACATGTATGTGCCGTTACCGGTGATGAATGCGCACTTAGGCATGTCTTCTTCGGCCATGAATACCTGATGATACCCTGAGAAGGCGTCTAGCAGGCTTAGCATAGTGTAGCCTGCCGTGGCGTCAATTAAACTATATATTCGAGGCAAGGGATAACAATCTTTAGGACACGCTTTATTAAGATTGGTAAAATCAACACATATCCTCCACGCCCCTGATGACTTCCTCACCATTACAACATTTGCTAGCCACTCAGGGTAAGTACAAGGCATGATAAAGCCCGTCGCTAATAATTTGTCTACTTCAGCTTTGATGGCCTCATCCTTCTCGGCCGAGGAGTTCCTCATCTTCTGCTTGACAGGGCGAGCGGTGGAGAGTACGTTCAGCTTGTGAACGATCACCTCCCGGCTCACGCCTGGCATCTCGGCGGCTGAGTATGCGAAGATATCTTTGTTCTTCCTCAGTAGGTCTAGGAGATCGGCTCTGAATTTTGGCTCCAGGCCGACACCGACAGTTACGGTGCGCCCTGGATCAATTTCCACTTACTCGGTCTCGGCTCCTTCGACCATGCCGACGTTAGTGTTCATCGGATCACCCTCCTGCTGCAAGGATGGGCTCTTCCCTTTCTCCGACTTCTTCGCCACTTTGAGGGATTGCATGTTGCACCCCCGGCAGACACTTGGACATTGACTATTTCGTCTCTCTCGTCCTTTGAGATGAGCTTTTGTGCTTCCCCCCGGTCCGAGACGTACATCAATGTTAAGGCCCGGATGGACATCACTGCATCGGCCTCGCTCAAAGTGACTCGGCCTATGAGAACATTGTAGGCAGACGAACCATCAATAACCACGAACTCAGATAAAACATTTTTAGCCGTGTCCGCTGGCGAACATCACCGGCAGTCCCGATTGACCCCAGGGTACCAGTGCCGGCCGAGAAGTCAGTATAGCGGGTTAGCGCAGGGGCTCAGGTCTCCAATCTTCAGACCGAGATTAAGAAAGCACTCCCTGAACATGATGTTTGTGTAGGCGCCTGTGTCAATCATGCACCTTTTGACCAAGTGGTTGGCTATATCTAGGTGGACTACAAGCGGGTCGCTGTGCGGGGCGACGACTCCTTCGCAGTCCTTCTTTCCGATGGTTATATCGGGGATGGTGGAAGCGGGGATCGCTGTTTTGGGCACAAAGTTGATGGCTTGGTACAACTCATTCAGGTGCCGTTTGTGCCCATTAGCTGACCCACCGTTCTCGTTTCCCCCGATGACAACCTGGATCACTCCAATTCGTTGGAATACTGATTTTCTATTCGCCCCATCGGCGCTTGCTCCTGGGCCTCCAGCTACATATTTGCCGAGGCTCCCCTTTCGGATCAGCTCTTTGATGGCGTTCCTCGATGCCTCGCGGTTGTCGGTTTGTGGGCCTGGTGGGCCGTGGTATTCGCAAAACTGGCTTGCGTCACCGTCCCCCCTCGCCTTGGGGGGCCTTGCCCACTTCTGCTCATCATTCTTGCTCAGGGTGAAGACCTCGGCTAGAGAGGCGACCAGGGGGGTGAGACTGCTGTACCGCTTCTGGTCGTACGGTCTTGAACTCCCCCCGGCGCCCGCCGAGTGCTGTTTCCTGTTAAATCTCTCGGACCGTGACCTATTCCCGTCACGGCGTCCTTCATCTACGTTGTCCCGGCGGCTCTTCCTCTCTGGGTGCCCAGCTTCACTGTGGCCTACCCAGGTTTTGTGATAGTCCTCCACCTTTACGGCTCGGTCGGCCATCTTTCTGGCGGAGTCTAGGTTGAGGTCTTCACACTTGATCAGCTCGTTTTTGAACTCGTCTTTCGGGAGGCCTTTCATCAGTGCGAAGGCCTCCAGTTCGGTGTTCACCTCACGGATCTGCTGAACTTTTGCGTCGAATCTCTTCACGTAGCTTCGGAGGGACTCGTCCTCCCCCTGTCGGATAGTGAGGAGATCTGATGTTTTCACGGCCCTTCTCTTGTTGCAAGCATACTGGGCTATGAAATTGTCTCTCAGGTCGGCATAACAGTATACCGAGCCATTAGGTAGCCCCTTGTACCAACTCTGAGCCATCCCATGGAGGGTGGTTGGGAAGACTCGGCACCACACCTCATCAGGCTGCTCCCACACCGACATGTACGACTCGAAAGCCTCGGCATGGTCGGTTGGGTCGCTATCCCCTTTATATGATAGGGGCGGCAGTTTCAGTTTAGTCGGCACAGGGACTTCGAGGACATAGGCACTGAGGGGCTGTCTGACCACGTGTCGAATGACACGCGGCGATCGGCTCCTCGCAACCTTAGTCCGGCTTCTCTCCCTCTGGCGGGAAGGGCTTCTTGTTGTCCGACTTTGGTGAGTCGGACTTCTTTCATTCCTTCGGGGGTGGCCTCGTTGTTGCCGCGGCGACGCTGTCCTCCCGCGAGTGGGGGAAGGACTTAGGTCTGCCACTGGCACCACGGGCTCTACCGGCGTCCTAGCATGGCCAGCTCCTTGTATCGCTCCGGACAAGTTGTTCGGAGTCACTTTATGGGCCCTGGTCACCTGTGGGTGCGCTGCCGTCACCGTCGTCGTGACGGGGGTGATCGGCGTACTACCCATCAGGTCCAGGAATAGCTTCAATTTGGCCGCATCGACCACATGTCCCATGACAGTGACTTGGCCGGTAGGCAGCGGTGTTTCTGACTCTTTTGGCATCCCGTACGCCGGTTCAGTGAATCGGCCGGTGGGGGACTGTCCGATCTCAGAATTGGGGAACGTGTCATCCTGGAAGAATGCAGTTCCTTCACTCATAGTTTCTTGTTGCTTTGACATCTTCTTAGCTCTTTGGATGGTTTTTCTTTTGGTTTGTTTTTTGTAAGGGAGGTGACTAACTTTTAGTATCTATTCCCACAAACGGCGCCAATTGTTCCGGGTGTAATTCCGGAGCAGGATTATGACCACTTAAGCTTGTAGTATGACGTCGTTTGCTTGTCTCTTTCTTTCACTCTCTCCTGTAAAGATGAACAAACTGAGGGCTCGGCTTGGTACCGAGCGTACTCACTCCGACACTCAAGTCAGTAAACTTAAATAGATAAGTTGTGTGTTAACTTGGCAAAATATATTGTAGAGAGATAAGTGGGTTTTATACCAGATTAAGATGATATTTGGATCCTTTTCTCAATGAGAGAAGTGGAGTATTTATAGACTTTCACCTTTTGTCATGTAGTGGCCAAGTGGCCAAGTGGCTAGCAGGTGGAAAGACTATCTTACCCTCGGCCGAGGGACCCATGCCGGGACGGCAGGCCTGGTTGACTCTATGCCGAGGGGACCGGATGTGAGTACGCGGATATGCCTCTCGGCCGGCTAGTTGCCGAGACCGAGACCCAAAGTGACAGGCCGACAGGCTTTGTCGGTTAGGCTGTTAATACGTTGACTTGCTGTCTTTTAGCTTTGACCTTACTCAATATGTTGACTCGGTCAGCGGGTGCAGAATATGCCCCATCAATTTGCCCCCAGCGTAGTCTATGCCGTGGTATGGACCTTCGATGAGTGTTGAGCGTATTATGCGCATGTCGAACTTCTTCCTCGGCTTGGTTCTGTTCAGGCCGTACCATATCCCCAGCGTCAGCTGAATTTTATCGGGTCGGAGGTTCGGGCACAAGTATCGATCGTTGTTGGCTGTTATTAGTAACGAACTACAGGTACACGGTTCTATGTTGACTAGTGTAAAGGAGTTTGTGAGGACGGTATTTCCGTTCCAAAGGAAGTATTTGGGTTCCATTACTGGTTGTGCTAAAGGGTTGTATGACGATGATGGAGCGGTTATCGCTGAGGATCATGGGCTGCAAAAGGCAATAGAGAAGGTCGTGTCGAATGTCGAAGGTGGTATATTTGAGAGACGATTAATTTGAACACTAATTAGTTAACTCTTGCTTGGACCGTCTTACTAGCCCCGAATTCCGCATCATTTTCAAACCACCAAACTAAACCACCATCTTAATCATACTATGTATTTTTCAATGGTTATGACTTAAATATATTGTTAATTTTTGCTTAGTAGTTGTCATAGACGATGTCATAGTTTCTATTTTAGGAACTTAATTTCTTTTGTTTTGTGTGCTTTTGACTTGGTTATATACCTAGCTTTGGTTTATATTATTCTAGTCATTTTATGTCTTTTTCTCGTCTTTTCGATGATGTCAAGAGGGGGAAAGTAAATGGACTTGATAGCGTTATTTGCCTAAGCTTGCTCCTTGTCAAGATCATACGTCTCTTAAGGTACTTAGGTGCTATAGATTAGGTCACATATCAAACCGTTACTTTAACATATTTACAATTATGATTGTTTTTGGGTTGAGGGGGAACTAAACCGTAGAAACAAATCTAGGAGACTTGCCATCATCAAAAAGGGGGAAATTGTTGGACCGTGTCCTAGTTACGTTTTATGTTTTGATGATGACAAGTCTATTATAATTGTTTTATAAGTTTGCACGTAATTGTTTGTTAAGTCTTTTAGTAAATGAAATCAATATCACGTTTTTAAATTAACTTCCGATTTTTTATATTTTACTATCGCTCTTCAAGCTAAATCATGTGTGTATACTAAAATTTTAATTTAAGTACACGAGAGTTCTATGTATAGCGTTGACAATTTGACATCCATCAAATTTTAGTGAATATGATATTTATCGTTGAAGTCATATTCATGCTAATAGTATTTAGTGTCATAGTGCGTGGTTGCTATTAGAACCGAACATTTACCTCTTATTTGATCAATTATTTCAGTCACAGCTATAACATGAATCTTATTTATAAGAGTGGCACAACATATGGAAACCATTTATGATTTTTTTTGGGCGTTGATTTTCGCAGTACACATTTTACTTAACGCAATACACTTTTGACCAAATTGCCCCTCTCATTTCCACTCTAAGAAATTATACATATACTGCGCAAGGGAAAAAAAAATTAGAAAACAAAGACGATACAACATACTGCATTCACCACCCAACTGACTCCTCCCTCTTTCGACAACCACCGGAGAATCACCACCGCGCGAGCCACACATTTAGATTGTAACATAAACAACAACATTAAATCGAAATAAGCGATAGGCATCCCAATAAAATAACAAATAGACAAAAATCACGTGCAGTGTAAGTTAATTATGCAAATCGGGACATAAGACCACCTTAATTTAGATAATTTGTCTCTCATGTTTAATGGACAAAACAAATGGGGATTATTGTGGTTGATTGTCCTATTTTGAGTGTTATCCAATTCCGTCAATAATAGTTCTACCGAACTGCGAAACCAAACCCTAATATATATATATATATATATATATATATATATATATATATATATATATATATATATATATATATATAAAACCCCAAACCTTGATAAAGAAACGTAATACAAAAGGAAATGGAAGAAAACATTGATTTCGTGATTAATTTTTAATTAACAAATCAGTTATTATTGTACAATTGAATTAAAATTTAGAAATTTGATAAATTTGAGATGGTATTCTTGAGAGGATTAGCTTTGTTGTTTGTTATTTTGTTTTGAGTCAAAGGTAAGCAAATGGAAAGTACTGTGAAGAATGTATTGAATTGAGTAAAAAATGTACTGCAAAAATAAATTACGTTTTTTTGTTTTTGTTTTTTTGGTTACAAGAAGCGGGATTAACCCATAAAAGAAAACTAAAAAATTATGGGTTATTAGTTAAATGAGTAAATAACCCCGCACATTTCAATTATGATCAAAGCATTTTAATTTCAAAGTTTTAAAATAAGCCCGTGGATTTCACTGGTTTAAAACTAGTTTTATATCATTGAATAAGATAATATGGTGGTGTTGGTGTAGGTAGTCAAGGATCAGAATCTCGTGGTTGTGTTAGGCCCTAAAACCATGAGGGTAATTGAACGATGGTCATTCTAGTTGAGGAGTTTCTAAAAAGAAATGGAGAGGTCATTTCCTTTCGGTGGTCCAGATCGTATTCTGGCATCATCGAACGGTTCAAAATTTATGGGAAAATAAGGGATAATGAGGTTTGGTGGAAAAAATATTATTAAATGAGTTTAAGAGATGAAATGGAGAGGAAATGGAGAGAAAGAAATGAAGATGATCCATTTTCATTCTAGTCCACCCTACTTATAAGGTACGGAGTATATTACTTAACCGCGAAAGTGGCAATTCGCCCCCTTAACTTTGGTGAATGGTGAAATTAGGCCCCTTAAGTTTCATTTGTAGCAATAAAGCCCTCTAACTTTGATCGATAGTGAAATTAAACCTTATTGTGTGATTTTTCATGGATATTCCAACAAAATGAATTTCATATTAGAATTAAGTACAAAATTTAGTTTTTATAATCTTATAACTTTTATACAATATATAATTGTAATTGGGAGTATTTTTGATAATTTTACAATTGTTAGACAATTTATTATAAATGTCAGAATAGTTCATCAATTTTTATCATATTTTTAGTTTGTTTATTATAAATTAATGTAAAATTATTATTTAGATGAAAAATTAATTTTGTATAAATTATTAAAATTGAAATTAGTAATTTTATTTGTTATTGGTTGTGTAATATAAATATAAAAATAAATTTTTGTCGAGTTTTAAGTGATTACTAAAGATCGGGGCTGAATTTCACTTTTTGTTAAAGTTAAGGGGCTTGATTGCTACAATTGAAACTTGAGGAACCTAATTTCACCATTGAACATAGTTACGGGGGTAAATTGTCACTTTCGCGTATATATATATATATATATATATATAGATGAGTTATTATAAGTCCACAATTTTGGTTGAGTCCCTAAGTCCTAATCTCAACCACTCATTTATTGGATGTAACTTCAATACTTTATGAGTGTAACTTTAATTATTTAATGCTATTTTTATATAAAATTTGAATTTATGGCTATTTTTTTAGACAAAATTTTGAATTTATGACTATTTTTTTTAGTTTTTTGAATATATAATTTTAATGATTTTTGTAATTTTAACGATTTATGTAATTTCAACATTTTTTGAGTGTAACTTTACTGTTTTTTATATAATTTCAACACTTTATGAGTGTAACTTTACTGTTTTACAAGTGTAACTTTAGTATTTTAAGAGTGTAACTTTAGTAGTTTAAGAGTCATTTTTTATATTAAAATTTAAATTTATGTAATTTTTATTATAGGTTGAATTTATATAATTTAAATTTATGTAATTGTAGTCATTTAGGAGTGTAACTTTAGTTCGATATAAGTGTAACTGTAGTCCTTTACGTGTGTAACTTTAGTCCGATATAGATGTAACTTTAGTCCAAAATGGGTGTAACTTTAGTCCGAAATAACTGTAACTTTAGTCCGTAAGGAGTGTAACTTTAGCGTAACCACCTTGTGCACAAACATTACCACCACCGTCACCACCCTCGTCGCATTATGACCACTAACCACAACAAATTAAATTAAAAAAAAAACAGATAAAGAAAACCATGACCACCACCATAAAGAAAACCATGACCACCACCCTCGCCACCTTCTGACCACGACCATCAAGGCATCACCAATCCAAAAAAACGAAAAACTGAAAAGAAAAAAAACGACAACAACACAAAACCCACCATCAGCCAATCCACAAAAAACAAAAAACTGAAAAAAAAAAAAAAGGAAACGACAACAACAAAACAGTCACCGCCGTGAACACCCACCACCACCACTCAAAAAGAAAAAAAAAAGAAAAAAAATGGGACGGTAATATGTGCGTGGATATGGCACCGACAACAACAAACACCACCGTCAATATCCACTACCACCAAAAAGGAACGAAATCTGGAAAAAAAATACACAAAAAAACGAGATCTGACAAGGGAGTGGGCTGGCAGTGGTGGTGGCGTGGGAAGCAGGTCGGGATGGCGTTGGCGTGATGGTGGCATCGGCAGCGTGGTATGGTTGCCGGCAGTAAAGGTCAAGAGGAGAAGTGGAAAGGAGAAGAGGAGGTGATGGAGACGTCGGGTGGTGGCGGCGAGGCGAGAAGGAGGTGGTGACGGCAAGGTGAGAGGGCGTTGTGTGGTGGCTGTTTTGTCGGTGGTGGTGGAGATGTAGAGAGATGGGAGGAAGTGTGAAGATGAGAGGAAGAGAGAGAAGTGAAAAGTGAGGCAGTGGAATGAGAGAGATGTGAGAGATTAGGGTTTTGGGGTATTTAAATACCATCCCTTTATTTTACTCTAATCCTAACCATCCATTATGTAGATCTAAAGGCTAGGATGGGGACTCAATGACTCACCTAAATAAGGAGGACTTATAGGATCCCATTTCTATATATATATATATATATATTAAATAATCTAGATAACCTATTTATTTATATTTTTTTTTCATATGATTCGGTAACACGATAATATGGCTAATATCGGAAAACGGTGGTATGAGAGATCAAAAGCAATCAATGAGGCCAAGAGGTTACGTTACATTTGATGGATAACCATGATTGTTTTGTAACAAATCTAAATGCAACGTGCCTTTTCCATATTCTATGACAATGCTATGCTAGATATCCACGTGCCATTTCCTTGTAAGTTAACTTGGTGATTGGCATTAGCTAGTCTATCATGAAAAGCCTTGTTGGCTAAGTTACTAAGTTCTATAAATAGCTTAGTAATTAATTAATTACATTATGTTTCTTGCACTTCCAAAGTTATAATTGCTGCGTAAGTCTTTCTTAATCCCCAAAATTTCGGCTTATTTATTGCACATTTACACCTACTTTCTTGATATTGTCATGTAAAACGTTTTAGTTTCAAAGTTCATCATTCTTTTGTTCGTCAAAATCTTTGTTCTAACTTATACTCACTCTCCAAAACCGTGTCATTTGATGTCATGTAAACATTATTTTGGGTAATTTTAACAAGGTTAGATGCTTCATTCTTCTAACTGTGTTAGTTGTTACTATATAACTAAAATTATATGGAGTATTCGTTATTAATTGTAAATTATTTTCAAGAATGTAAAATAGATGAAGAAAAAATAGTATAATCAATCTCGATTTGAGCTTCAAAGTTTAAGAGTCATTTTTTGAGTTTCAACCTGAGCTAGTGCCCGAGTTTAAATTTGGTTTCGTTAATGAAGTCCAAACAATAGCCTTTATTTTTATTAGCATAGTAATCTTGCTACACCAAAAACAAATTTTTGGGTTCGCCCCTGGTCTCAGACCCAGATTTCTTATACTATGTACACAAATGTGGACTTAGGCTTGAGGAGTCTCGGCTCCGTAATAAGTCTCTTTTCAGTAATGGTAGGCCGATATGATTATGATGTATATAAGAAGTAAATGATTTATGTCAATCTTTTAAGTTCAAGTATTTTCTCTGTTTTATGATGTATATTCTTGAGAGACCCGTGTGAGAAGAAAAAAAAAAGAATAAAATAATGGAACGTAAGGCCAATGTAGGGAATTTGAGTCATGCTCGGCCTGTGGTTGGCTGATCCGTTACTTTCATTTTTTTTTCCTGGTTGTTGTGCTAAGGAAATACGGGAGTAAGAATGTGGGAAGGAACTCATGCTTTATTAGAAATAAAGTGTAAGAAGATAGACTTGTATAGTATAATCATCCAAGAGATAAGTTAATAGTTAAGGTTATAGCCTTGTGCTTCCTGTAGAGAAAATACGGCGGTAGCGCCTAGGTCAACTTTTCTGTTTTCTTTTTACTTTACAGTTAATAAATAAAAAGGTTACTTTTGTACTCCTTGTTTTATCGTAAAAATGTCTGGGCGAAACAATGGTGGTCGGGGGTGAAGGTGGGCGTGCGTGGTGGTGGCTGTGGGCTGGGTGGTGGTGTCATTGGGGTTGGTTGGTGGGTGTGGGGTGGGTGGCGGTGGCCGGTGGGGTCGGGTAGGTGAGGAAGAGGGAGATTTTTTTTGAATTTTTTGGTTTTTGATTTTTGTTGGTTTTTGAGAGGGAGTGATTTTTTGAGGGAGAAAGTGAATGATTTGTTTGAGATGAGAGAGAAGTGAGTGTGAATATAAACTATTTATGGTAAATTAGTGATGAATTAATGATTAATTGTATGATTATGAGAAAAAGAGTGTCAAACTACTCACTAATCACCATGAGTGTAAGTGTTATCTAAACCCTCAATCTTCCTCATCCAAGGGCTCTGGAGAAGACTTATGGACTCAACAAAAAGAGGTGGACTCATTTGATCTCATATATATATATATATATATATATATATATATATATATATATATATATATATATATATATATATATATATATATATATATATATAGAGAGAGAGAGAGAGAGAGAGAGAGAGAGAAGGGTTCTTATAAGGCCACTACATCTAATAAGTCCCTAAGTCCTTATAAGGGCCTTTGGATGGAAGGGATGGAGGGATGAGATTACATCTCATTCAATGGTCACAAATGAACCTCTCTAATCTCCCTCCCTAATTCTGTACAACTCCACCTAATTTTGTACAACTCTTCCATCATTCTAATCTCCCAACTCACTTCCTCATTCACTCATCCTCTCTCATTTCTCACATTCACTCTTTCTCTCTCATTTTCTTCCCACCCTCTCTAAACAAAAAAAAAAAAAACCAAACTGATAAAAAAAAAAACCAAACTAAAATAAAACCAAAAAAAACCAAAAAAATCACTCCACACACCCGACCCACCACCACCCCACCACCAACCGACCCCCACCACCACCCTATCACTGCCACCCCAGCCGACACACCGACCAGACCCCACCGCCATCTTGTCCCGTCCTCCCTCCTCGCCACACACCGACACCCTCCTTCCTCATCCCGACACGACACCCAACACGCCACAACACCAACCGACACCACACCCACCATACCACACCACCTGCCACCGCCGCACTCGTCCACAGCCGTCCAGATCTCGCCTCGCAACCCTCCTCTCCACGAACAACATGCTCTCTTCATCAAACTCCGACCAACTCGACGCCGGCTTCTGTTTTGTTTCTTGTTTTGTTTCTCTGTTCGTTTGATTTTTCTTTTTTTTTTTTTTTTTTTAAAATGGTGGGTTATACGTTGTTCTTGTTTTCAATTTTTTTTCTTTTTGTTTTAAGATTTGTTTATTCAAATCCTTGTCTTGTTATATGTTTGTTTGGTGGTTGTGGTGAGTAGACACTAGAGTCTAGAGATGCCCTTGCTTTTCTCGTTTTAATCTCGTCTTATATTTATTTTTTTAAATCTCGTCTTGTAAATTCGTCTTGTTATGTATTTTTTTTTAGATCTAATATTTGTTGATTATTTACGACTAAAGTTATACACTTAAAACATTAAAGTTATACTATTTACGACTAAAGTTATACCCTTAAAACATAAAAGTTATACAATTTACGACTAAAGTTATACCCTTTAAACATTAAAGTTATACTATTTACGACAAAATTTATACATTTTATGATTAAAGTTATACATTTTATGACTAAAGTTATACCCTTGAAACATTAAAGTTACAATTTTTATGACTAAAGTTATACATATTGTTATTTGGTTTTTAATTTTTGTTGGTTATTAATTTTTTGTTGGTTATACACTTAAAACATTAAAGTTATACATTTTATGACTAAAGTTATACACTTTTTACATTAAAGTAACACTATTAACATCTAAAGTTATACATTGTATAAATTGAAGTTATACAACCATTCAAGTTTGTTTTGTTGGTTTTTTTGTTAGGTTTGGTTTTGGTTTTTTTTGTTATTTGATTTTCTTTTTTGTTATTTGTTTTTTTTTTCATTATTGGTTAATTTTTTATTATTGTTATTGAAGTTTTTTTATTGTACTTTTTTGACTTATTGGTTTTTTTAATATCATCTTCTTATGTGTTGTTTCAAATTTGAATTTATAGTTCTAAAGTTATACAAATTTGGACTAAAGTTATACAAAAAATGACTGAAGTTATACAAATAAGGATTAAAGTTATACAAAAAATTGGATTAAATTATACAAAAATGAACCAAAGTTATACAAAAATGGACTAAAGTTATACTAAAATGAACCAAAGTTATACAAAAATTGGACTAAAGTTATACAAAAATGAACCAAAGTTATACAAAAATGGACTAAAGTTATACAAAAATGAACCAAAATTATACAAAAATAGACCAAAGTTATACAAAAAAAGACGAAAGTTATACAAAAGTTGGACTAAAGTTATACAAAAAATTGGACCAAAGTTATAAAAAAAATTGGACTAAAGTTATACAAAAATGAACCAAAGTTATACAAAAACGAACCAAAGTTATACAAAAATGAACCAAAGTTATACAAAAATGGACTAAAGTTATACAAAAAATTGGACTAAAGTTATACAAAAATGAACCAAAGTTATACAAAAATGAACCAACGTTATACAAAAATAGACCAAAGTTATACAAAAATGAACCAAAGTTATACAAAAAATGGACTAAAGTTATACAAAAAATTGGACTAAAGTTATACAAAAATGAACCAAAGTTATACAAAAATGAACCAAAGTTATACAAAAATGGACTGAAGTTAGTCCATATTTGTATAACTTTAATCCATATTTGTATAACTTTAGTCCATTTTTGTATAAGTTTGGTTCATTTTTGTATAACTTTGGTTCATTTTTGTATAACTTTAGTCCAATTTTTTGTATAACTTTAGTCCAATTTTTGTATAACTTTAGTCTTTTTTTGTATAACTTTGGTCTATTTTTGTATAACTTTGGTTCATGTTTGTATAACTTTAGTCCATTTTCGTATAACTTTGGTTCATTTTTGTATAATTTTGGTCCATTTTTGTATAACTTTCGTCCTTATTTGTATAACTTTAGCCCATATTTGTATAACTTTAATCCATATTTGTATAACTTTAGTCCATTTTTGTATAACTTTGGTCCATTTTTGTATAACTTTGATTCATTTTTGTATAACTTTGGTTCATTTTTGTATAACTTTAGTCCAATTTTTTGTATAACTTTAGTCCAATTTTTGTATAACTTTAGTCTTTTTTTGTATAACTTTGGTCTATTTTTGTATAACTTTGGTTTATTTTTGTATAACTTTAGTCCATTTTTGTCTTAGATGAAAAAAAATTATCTCACAAAAAAAAAACGAGATTTAAAACACGAAATCTTAAAAAAAACGTATAACAAGAAAAGATTTAAGAAAATGAATAAAAAATGAGAACTAACAAAATAAAAGACAACTAAAATAAAATAAAAGACAAAAAAAATAATGAATGGAAAAAACAACTCAAAACATACAAATTAACACAAAACGAAAAAAAAAAAAAAAACGAGTTAAAAAAAAAAAAAATCCGAGTCAGCGGCGGTGTGGCGGGCGGGGGGGGGTGGGTGGTTAGTTGGTGTCGGGTGGGGTGGTGGTGGGTGGTGGTGAATGAAGATGAGAGGAGTGGGTGATTTATTTGGGTTTTTTGATTTATTTGGATTTTTTGGGTTTTTTGGGTTTTTTGATTTATTTGGATTTTTTTATTTATTTGGATTTTTTGGGTTTTTTTATTGAGGTTTTGAGAGAAGAGAAGAATGAAATGTGTGAGATGAGAGAGAAATTGGTGGGTAGAAAACAAATATATAGTAAATTAGTGGTTAATTAGGGTGGATTAGTAAAGTGTGTTAATTAGCTTCTATAATGACTTTGGGTGGGTTCATCTCATCCCTCCATCTCCCTCCATCCAATGGCTCATAATAGAACTTATGGACTCAAATATATAAGTGGCCTTAGTTGATCCTTCCTATATATATATATATATATATATATATATATATATATATATATATATATATATATATATATATATTTGGGATCTGGTGAGAACCACCAACATAAAGAGAACCATGAGAACTACACCTTACATACCTTTTAAAAAAAAATTAAAAATTAATAATATATTTGGATTCGACATAGAATTTTATGGCTAGATAACATATTTCTTGGTCTAGAAAATATATACTTGTGATGGAAATCGAGGCGAGATACATTTTATTAATTTTCATGCACCTACTACTGACTTTTATGTATCTAACTTTTTTGATTCACCTAGAACTCGTTTTCGTGCACCTAGAGCCTTTTATTTCATGCATCTAGTAATCATTTTCATGCATATAACAATTTTCAAGCACGTAGAAGTCGTTTTCGTGCATCTATAGCCGTTTTAGTATACCTAATTGTCTTTTTGAACATTAAGTTTATATTTTGTTAATAAAATCAATAAATTTTGTTTAGTGATACTAAAAAAAGTGTTTGAATAAACTAAACTAATGGTAAATGATCCATCAAAACTTTCGGAATAAGATTTACTGGAGATTTAGTGAGGGTTCTCACGGTTCTCATTATATGGATGGTTCTCACCGGATATCAACCTTATATATATATATATATATATATATAGGTTCAACTAAGTCCACCTTCCTTAGATGAGTCCCTAAGTCCTATTTTACACCCTTAGATCATAGAAAATCAAAGGCTAAGATTAAAACAAAAAAAAAGCTAAGATATAAAAGGCACCAAACCCTACTCACTCAGTCACTCTCACAAACCCTAACACACACACCTCTTTCATCATTCTCTCTAAACACTCTTTATCTCTCTCTAAATACTCCTCATCTCCCCGGCATCACCACCACCACCGGCCTGCTGCCACCAGTCCCTCCCTCCACCACTCGACCACCGCACCTCCTCACCATTAAAACATCGTCCTCATCTCTTCTCTCTGGCCTCCACTGCCACGCCACAACTCCTCACACGCCGCCTCCAATTCCACGCTGCTGCCGCCGCCACAAAACAGCCGCCCTTTCTCCTCACACCCCAGATCTACAACACGGAAACCATCTCCTTTGTCGTCGCCCACAAATCAGATCTAAGTTTTTTTTTGAACTCGTTTTTTTTTGTTTGTTGGTGGTGGTTGGAGAAGGTCAGGGTGGTAGGGTGGTTTTTGGTTGATGGCGGTAGTCGTGGGTCATGGTGTGGTGTTTTCCGTCTCCTGGTTCCTTTTTTTTTTTTTTTTTCTCGAATCTGAGTATGGTGGTGTTTTCGGTTGTTGTTGCGATTTGGAGGTGTATGTCATGGGAAGATGGTGGTTTGGGTGGGGGTGGTTTTGGCTTGGGTGAGTTGGGCCGCCACGGTGATGGTGTTGTTGGAGGTGAGGGTGGTGGTTGATGGTTGAGGTGAAAGTGGTGGTGTAATATAAACCGTAGAGGACGTAGCTTGTCAAACATTAAAGTTTCAAAAATCTACCACTAAAGTTTCATCATATACCATTAAAGTTACCTAAAAAATTTATATATAAGATGACTCACTAATAAACAATAAAGTTACAAAGTATACCATTAAAGTTTCCCTCGTTTAACATTTAAGTTTCATTTATACATCAGTGAAATTCCAATTTGTATATTGAAAATGGACTAGAAAAATTAAAGTCACTCGTTACTATTAAAATTTCACTCAAAAATTGGTGAAATTACTTAAAATTTAGTCATAATTATATTATTATATAAATTTCAATTTTTATATTGGAAATGACCTAAAAAAATTAAAGTTTCACTTTTAAGCATTAAAGTTTCACTCGTAAAAAATTAAAATTTTACTCTTAAATCTATGAAATTACATAAATTCTAATCACAATTACATTATTATATAAATTCAAATTTTTATAATTAAAAATGACCTAAAAGAACTAAAGTTTCACTTTTAAGTATTAAAGTTTCACTCGTAAAAAATTAAAGTTTCACTCTTAAATCAATAAAATTACATAAATTTTAGTCACAATTACATTATAACATAAATTCAAATTTTTATATTGAAAAATAACCTAAAAAAAATAAAGTTTCACTTTTAAGCATTAAAGTTTCACTTGTAAAACATTAAATTTTAATTCAACAAATCAAATTTATATTTAAAATTACGTCGTATAACATAATTTTTTTTTTTTTTTACAAAATGACCATAAAAGATTAAAGTTACAATTATAAAGAATTAAAGTTACATTTACATATTAAAGTTACACTTATAAAACATTAAAGTTTCATTTAAAAAGTTTCAAATCTCAACCATCAATTTTAGAAGATCAATGGCTTAGATTAGGACTTAAGGACTCACCATTTTAGGTGGACTCATATATATATATATATATATATATATATATATATATATATATACCAATCACTAGTAATGAGCACTTGGGTGTGCGACCTCGTTCTTATACTATGTTGGTACTGTAAAAAGATCCGCTTAACTTGGTATCATAGCCATGGAAGTATATATAATTTATGCAATAGGTCTTGGTATAGACGGGTGGAGCGAACATGCGGGTAAAGATCTCTAATAAAATGGGTAGGGGGGACAAGGTGGGGCACCCCCATGTGCTTCCCACTTTATGGCGAAATGGGTATTTTGTGAGGGAAAATGGTATCCGTCTATACGTATAGACGGATAGTGTCCGTCTATAATGAGAATTTGTGTAATTTATGATAGTTAAGTCATAATTCAACTTTCTTATCTTATGAGTTGACACGTTTTTAATACGGGTAAGTCTACTGTAAAAAACACTATGACTGAAGAGGTTGAATATATCCTCAGAATTTAGATTTGCTAAATAAATGGACAATTCCAGAAGTTAGCAAAATAACTATTTATAATTATGGATTTTTTGAATATATTGGGTTAAAACACAGAGTTAAAACCACAGAGGAATCTATTTTCTAAATAATGAAGAAATGTATCTTCAACTTTTAAATCTTATATATATATATATATATAAAACTGGGTTGAATCGTTGTGGATACGACACGTGTCAACCCCGCATTAAATACGAGTATTAATTACAGCTGAACATTAAATATAAACATAATAAATGCAGCATAAATCTCAGTAAATATTAATTATAATTTAATAAATTTTATTATAAAATTATATTAAATAATTACGTTGATTTGATTCTAAATTTATTAAAAAAAATATTTTGATAAAAATTCTAAATTCTAAATAAAAACGTTCATTGCGAAAAATGCTTTCAATCGAGTATAATTTTCATTATATTTATTAGCATATTTTGATATGTAGGGATGATTAAAGTGAGCATCTTACAATATTTTACATTTACGTAAAAAAAAAACATTTTGAGAAAGTTATAAAACTTAGACCGACCATTAATTTTATTAAGAAAAATATATATTGAAGAATAATTGTGTTTATTAAAAACAAAACTTAAAAAAAACTACTAAGATATAAGTTTTTATAGTGTGGGAACGAAAAAAATATATTGCAACAAAATGAATACATATGAGATTTTGAGAGGTTTAAATATTGTGATAACGGGTATGTATGTACACAGTGATCACGAGTGAGTTTGAATAATTAAAAGAAAAGTAATCATTATTAAGTAATATAATATTATATAGGGTTTTTCTACGTGGTACCCCGTGTTTCTTCGCATTCTACGTGGTACCCCTATATTTTTAAAAATATAAGTGGTATCCCAAATTTAGTAAAATGTTCTAAAAATACCCAATCTACTAAAAATCACGTTTTTAATATGTTAGATTTTGTAAAAAATAATATGTTTACAATTGAGTAGACGATGTTTATGTTAATGACATGACAAATTATTGCCAAAAAATCTATAAAAAAAAATGTATAAATTAAACATTTTAAAGAGGCGAATTAGAGCATTTTGGGTATTTTAAGATGTTTTTATCATGTCTAGGGGTACCACGGGTATTTTTGAAAAGCGAGAGGTATCACGTTGAATTCGAATAAATACAAGGGTATCATGTAGAAAAAACCCTATTATATAAACAACATGAAAAAGTAGAATACACATTACATTTTCCTTTAATATCTTTAATTAAATATGCATAAGTCAAGAACAAAACATTAGTTATGACTTATGACTAACTAGATATTACTTTTATTTAAATACTTTATATGTTATCTTATAAAAATGATATTTGAGAAAATTCAACCTATTTTATTTACGGTAAACTCTTAAACATCGTTATATATAGTTGTTAAAAAAAACAAAAGGAACAAATTTCTGATGGATATGTTTGACACATAGCACATGTAAGACACAACCAAAACATTTGAATAAGTTTAGTTTGGGCCATATATGTTTGATACATAAATGTCAAACGTTATACATACAAAATTAAAAATTGAATAAAATTATATTCACATCATTTTGAACAAATATTTTAACTGATTTGGAACATAACGTATCGTGAAATGATATAATTTGATACCTTAATGTTCATTGTTGCATTATTCTAATAAATTTTAATTTAATTAATGTGATATTTGATCAGTTACAATTTTTTTTGGTAAAATGTTGATCATGCGTAATTAGCTATAACTTAGTATTAGTTTTAATAAAAATTATATGTATTTTATTTTAAAACACTGAACTTAAACCTAAAAACATAAAATTTGAGAAAACAAATTAATTTATTTTTATTAATAGGTAAAAATATTAAAGGTTATATATGAATTATATTATTTTTCTTCAATTATAATAATAAAATTTTAAAATAGTCCGCGCGAAGCGCGGGATACTACCTAGTAACAATGACTTGGAACCATTTAGAAAATCTAAACATCAATTTATTCATATTGGTTTAGTTCAAGTGGCTTTTAAACCACTAACTCTGGAAGGATTACCAGAAAGTTTTATTGCAGCCTTAAGAGATGGCAGAAATTTAAATTGGCAAAAGTCAATTATTGGAGTTGTTAAATCCAGTTTGGCTCATGGTCCAGTTTATTTTGACGTTTATCCAAATTTACAATTATCTTTAACAGATGCTAATATATTAGATGCTTTAACTTTGAATGTTAAAACTCATGGTTACAATTATGCTAAAGGATCTGAATTAATCTGTATTTGCTACAGAATTTATTATAAACCTTTATATACGTTAAATCCTCACTGTAGATTAGCTGATAAAGCTATAAATGAAACTATTATTATTGAAACCAATTGTAACAGATCTAATATCACTACTAGAAAGGCTATTAAATGGGAAGAAATATCTTTTCCTCAAAATTGGACGATTACTCAGGCTATGCCTCCTCAACAGATTATGGAGACTAATTTACTTGATGTACAGCAAACACCTGAAAGAGCTGTTACTTTAAATTTTGGTAACAATCATATTCGACCTAGAAGTAGTTCTTCAAAAATGACTAGATCTTTTTCTAATAGGACTTTTATTTCAGCCCTTGATCAAGATTTAGACATACCTAGTACATCTAGGTGTTCAACTTCTCAATTAAGAGATGAAGATTTTATTGAAGCAAATGAAGATGTTTTAAGAATGCATTCTGATAAAATTTTAAGACGACATTCTAAAAAGGAAGCGGACACATTGTCCCAAATGAGTTATACTGATGATTAATAAGGCCTTACTAGATTTTTCTCCTGGTTCAACAACCAGAAAATTAATTAGTAATGAATTTCAATCTCCCAGTTGGGAAAAATTTAGAAATTGGTTTTTTCATAATTTTGATGAAGAACAAAGAAGATATTTTGCAAGGTGAATTTTATGAATACTTTAAAGTCGGTTAATGAAATTATTTATTTTGTTCCTTGGTATTGTTCAACTTATTTATATAATCATTTGACTATCCTTGAAAGAAATTTTGAACTTCTCAATGGAAATGAAGTTAAAGGGGTTTATCCTCCCCTTAAAAAGTTTAAATTAGACGGGTGTTCTTTCATGCCCCTTTCAAAAATTTATGAAAATGGAACTATTACAACAACTACTAATCATTTAAATTTTTTAATTGAGCAGAATAATTATGCTAATATATCTTTGAAAATTCTTGGTGAACATATTACAGATTTACATCATAAAACTAATAAAGTCATTAATCTTCTTAATCAAGTCATCCAAAATACCAAAGCGGAAGAACATACTTCTTCTTCACAAGAGTTGGTTCCTATTATTAAAAGTCCTCCTGAAATAAAAAATTTTAATTTTTTATCGGATATTAAAAACGAACAGTTAATAAGTAAGTTAGCTGAAAAGATTTCAAAATTAAGTTTAAATACTTTAAATAAAGAATTATATCCAGATTTCAAAGACGATTTAAATGTTATCACAAGACATAAATAGGGTCAAAAACCTATTAATACTTTGTATTATAATAAAAGACCTACACCTGTAGATATTATGCAGGAAGAAAATGCTGAGATTATTGGTAACAGTTATCGTGGAACTGATATTTACGAATGGAATATAGATTATTTTGCTGAAAAACAAATTCATAACCATTGTCATAGAATGCTTATGTATTCTCAATGTTGTAAAAATGCAAATAATAGTGATTCTAATGTTGCTATAATGATAATATCAGGATTTACAGGTCAACTTAAAGGATGATGGGATAATTACCTCACTAACGATCAAAAAGTAGCTATTCTTACAACTACAGAAATAAAAGATGAAGTATAAGAACGAGGATATATATATATATATATATATATATATATATATATATATATATATATATATAGAGAGAGAGAGAGAGAGAGAGAGAGAGAGAGAGAGAGAGAGAGAGAGAGAGAGAGAGAGAGAGAGAGAGAGAGAGAGAGAGAGAGAGAGAGAGAGAGAGAGAGAGAGAGAGAGAGAGAGAGAGAGAGAGAGGTTCAAATGAGTCCATCAAATATATTGAGTCCCTAAGTCTTTATAGGAGCCATGCGATGAAGGGGATGGAGGGATGAGATTCAATCAAAATGAATGGCCACAAATTCATCTTAGCTAATGATCTTCTTAACCCAATCAGTCAATCACTCCCTCACTAATCATTCATCCCCTCTTATTCTAACATCTCCTCTCTCTCTGCCACACTTCTCTCATTTTTTTTCCCAAACAAAACCCCCTCTTATCTAATGATCTCCTCACTCAAACACCCGACCACCACCACCCCCACCGACAAAACCCCTCCTCGGATCCACCGCCGCCCTCCACAACCACCACATTTTTGCTCTCGTCCCCTGCCTCACCACCAACCACCACTTCCTCGCCACCTTACCACCCTCTTCTCCCTCATCTCTCTCTTTTTCCAGATTTAGCCACGACAACAGCAACAAAGCCACCGCAACATCTTCACGTCAACAACAAGGCCACCATTGCCACCCTCGTCTCTCGTCTTTCGCCACTCACCAAGCCGCACTACCTTTTCTTCTTCCTCCTCTATTTCTGGATCTTGGTTTTTTTAATTTCAAATTTCGATTGTGATTTTTTTTTTTTAGATTTCGTTTTAACAAAGTTGTTGGGTGGTAGTTTGGTGGGTCGTGGTGGTCAGAAGGTGACGGGTGGTAGTTTGGTGGGTCGTTTTAGCAAATACCACCACCGCACTACCGCACTACCGCAACAATTATGTGCGTTTCGGTTTTGCATCTGGTTTCCATATTTTGGGTGTTCTTCATTTTGGTGTGTTTATTATTCAGATCTATTTGTTCTCATTTCGAGTTTTTTTTTTTTAGATTTTTTTTTCGGTTTTTAAATTTCAGATCTTGTATTATTGGTTTTTATTTTTTTTTATTTCGGTTATTTTATTTTATTTTATTTTATTGTTGGTTTTTATCTAGTTTTCGACATTCGTTCGTTGTTGGTGGTGGTTTGTTGTTGGTTTTGGTGTATGTCGATTTTTTTGGGTGGATGTGGTGATTTTATTTAATATTTTCAAATCTCCTTAATTTCTTTTTGGTTATTTTATTTTTTAAGATCTACTTTTTTAGTTTATTTTAGATCTTAGTATTATTGGTGTTTATTTTGGTTTTTTCTATAAATCAATAAAATAAATCGTTTGTTCGTGGTTTAAGGCGTCTTTTTTGCTATCTCGGTTTTTAAATCAGTTATTCTCCTCCTTATCTCCGTTTTTTTTTTTATTATTTTAGTTCTAGTATAGTTGGTTTTTATTTTGGTTTTTTGATTAAAGTTACATAAACTTTCATGTTATCATGGTGGTGATAGTATGGTGTATGTTAGATGGGGTTTAAAGTTACATTCATCCTTATTGAAGTTACATATCTCCTATATTGGAGTTACATTCAAATTTATATATTCAAAATCACTTTAGTCATTGGATATATTAATTTGAATTTATATTGTGTTGGTTTGAAATTTAAATTTTGACTAAAGTTACCCGATTTTGGACTAAAATTACACAATTTGGGACTAAAGTTATACAAAAAATGACTAAAGTTACACTGAGACTAAAGTTACATAAATTTCAATTAGTTTATAAAAAAGGACTAAAGTTCCTCAAATTTGGACTAAAATTTCACCTATAAAATACTAAAGTTACACATATTTGGACTAAAGTTACAGTTGTCAAATGCTAAAGTTATATCAAATTGTTTTAAAATCATATAAATTTAAATTTATATATTCAAAATCAATTTAGTCATTGGATATATTAATTGAATTCATGTAACTTTAATATTTAAAGGGTGTAACTTTAGTCAATAATACTATAATTTCAGTCATATAGTCCATTTTATATATTATATTGAGTTTATGTAACTCTAGTTTGTTCTGAGTGTAACTTTAGCCACTGATAGTGTAACTTTAGTTCATAATAGTGTAATTTATATATTCAAAATCATGTAACTTTAATTCTTTAAGGGTGTAACTTTAGTCCTTGATACTATACCTTCAACTGTATAGTCTGTTTTATACATTATTTTGATTTTATGTAAATCTAGCTTTTTCTGATTGTAACTTTACTTCACTGACAGTGTAACTTTAGTCAATAATAGTGTAACTTTAATTTATTCTGATTAATTAATTGAAATTTATTTAATTTTAAGGCAATTTAATATAACTTTAGTCCATAATAATATATCGTGTGTGTAACTTTAATATAGACGGTGTGTAACTTTAATAGAGAACGTGTGTAACTTTAATAGAGAACGTGTGTAACTTTAATCTTAACCACCGACAACAATCACCACCAACTACCACTACCAATTACCACCGGCCACCAAGGAGGTAATACGATTATTTTGTTCATAAATTTATTTTTTATCTAGTAGATCTAACATTAAAATCAACAAATTATATGAGATCTATTTTATTAGATCTAAAATTAAAATAAAAGGATCTCACAAAACAATAGTGAGATTTTAAAATACGAAATTTGAAAAAGAAAAAAATGAATAACAAGACGATATTTGAGGGAAAAAAAGTATAGTACATATATAAATAAACTAATACCAACAAAAATAAACAAATAGAAAAAAACGACACTAAATATCAAAGTTAACACCAAAAAAAAAAAAAAAAAAAACGAGATCATGGTAATTTTGTGGTGGTTGAGTTGGCGGCGGCGGTGGTGGTGTCGGGTGGGTGGTGGTTGGTATGAAGAAGAGAACAGCAGATGAATTATTTGGGTTTTTGATTTTTTGGTTTTTTTTGGGTGGTGGTTGTGGTTGGTGGTGAATGAACAAGAGAAGAGTAGATGAATTATTTGGGTTTTTGATTTTTTGGTTTTTTTTTGGGTGGTGGTGGTGGTTGGTGGTGAATGAAGAAGAGAAAAGTGGATGAATTTTTTGGGTTTTTTTTATTTTTTGGGTTTTTTATTTATTGGGATTTTTGTTAGGATGGTAGAGAAATGAGAGAAGAGAGGAGAGTATTTTTTTGTTAGGATGAGAGAGAAGTAAGCTTGAAAAGAATAAGGTAAGAAAGAGAGAGGGGAGGGTATATGTAGTAGGATTAGTGTTTAATTAGGGAGTAGATGAAGGAGAGTCTTAATCACCCCCCATAATCATTATTTTGCCTTTCAATCTAAGCCCTTCATTTCTCAAGATCCAAGGGCCTCTAAGAGGACTTATGGACTCAATATGGATAGAAGGACTTACTTGATTCTTATACTATATATATATATATATATATATATATATATATATATATATATATATATATATATATATATATATATATATATATATAGGTGGGATCCGGTGAGAACGATCACTCGGTGAGAACGGTGAGAACGCACTATATACAATAGAATATATATAATACAAGCTACGCTTTTTTTTTTTTTTTTTTTTTTTTTTTTTTTATTTTATCTCAAATACACTTTTGACTATCGTAGGTACACTTTTTACCAGAATTCTATATACACTTTTTAATAATGTAGATACACTTTTTTTTTTTTTTTTTTTACCAAATCTCAGATACACTTTTGACTATTGTAGGTACACTTTTTACCAGAATTCTACATACACTTTTTAATAATGTACATACACTTTTTTTTTTTTTTTTTTTTTTTTTTTTTTTTTTTTTTTACCAAATCTCAGATACACTTTTGACTATCGTAGGTACACTTTTTACTAGAATTCTGCATACACTTTTTAATAATGTAGATACACTTTTTTTTTTTTTTTACCAAACCTCATATACACTTTTGACTATCGTAGATACACTTTTACCATAATTTTATATACACTTTTTAATAATGTAGATACACCTTTTTTTTTTTTTTTTTTTAATTTTTTTTTTACCAAATTTCAGATACACTTTTGACTATTGTAGGTACACTTTTTTACCGGAATTCTACACACACTCTTTACAATATGGATACATCTTTTGACAACCTAGATACATTTTTTTAGATAAATACGGATTTTTATATAATATTATTATTATTATTACTACTTTATTAATATTGTGTATAGGTGTGACGGAAAAGCAGGACGGATTCGAGATTGGGGCGAAATTAAATTGATAAGTTCAAGTGCCATTTGACTTCATTAAAATCATATACCCCTGGTACAGTGGTCGTCTCCATTGACCATCGTCATTTTCCCATTAAAACATGGACCAAGCTTATACTTCGTATCCATCATAATATTCAATGTTATCCCTCCACCAATTCAATGACACCATGGCTGTGCTTGTAAGCTTCAAACAAAACCCGATTCCGGAGCTGTTCAAAACGACAACCACCATGACCACCTCCTTTTATCACTCACCATCAGCCATCGTCCACCACGACAACAAACAACATCAATCACCACCATCAATTCAACCACCTGCTTCCCCTCGAGCCCAATTCAATCCGACACTCCTCAATTCACCTGAGTCCTGAATCACCATCGCAACTAGAGACAACCCTTCATACCACGTCATCTAGCAATGCATCACTATCAAATGCTTCACAACTAAGCCACGTAGAAAACGAAATCAATTACCAATTACCACACATTACAATACTACGCTTGCATCAAACAATCGTTAACAATCGTCAAAATGTAAGTGCATTGCTTAATCCTATACATAAACAGCAGTTAATTAGCAAACAATCAAACAAATCCAAATAAGATATTATTAAGAAACTACCAGTACCACATTTTTCAGATAAAAACAAACAAATCAACAAACATTCCATTCAAATCAAATTAACCGCAAAACCCGAATAATACCTCAAGCATCTGCCAAGTAGACCCACGGAACAACCCACTATCCCTAACAGAAACCGCCACAACCGTCCCTTGAAACCACTACAACCTTGACGAATCCTCCGTCTCAGTCGTCATCTTAACCCTAACCCCTTCAGTCAATACACTCCCAACGACCTCTCCACCCTCTCCGCTGCCACAACAAACTCCGCCACACCCGGCTTCGGATAATAAACCACCTCAAACCCTACCCCACGCGCTGCCCTCTCTGCCGCCTCAACCACCACTTCAATCACCTTCTCCCTCCCCTTATTCTTCTTCACATACGCCGGTGGCGGCTCCAAATTACCATAAACTCCCTCCGCCACCGACATAACCGCCTTCGGCCGCACTCCCGTCGTACTCCGACGAATAACTCAGAATCGATAACCGAGTTGATTGGTAGACAATTTATCCAATCAACAAATCAAGAATACTGGAATCAATACAATAGTCGTACACCATTCAATAATAAATTCAATCAACAAATCAATCAAAACAGTAAACTGATCGAAAGGGCGAAAATGGAAGAGAGGGGATAACGGCGCTACTGACATCGTCGGCGGCCTCATCAATTATCTGACGAAAGACGTTGAACTTAGACATGGAGAAGATAAGTAGATATGGGCGAAGGAGCGCCGTTTTTGGTGGTTATTAGGTGGTCAGAAGCTAAGATTCCTGGTGGTGTATTTGGGTGAGCCGCGATATATGTCATACTTCGACCATCAACCGGCTCAATGGCGTCGCCGGGGTTGTGGCTGCATCAGAGATGTTCGTCGGCGATGGTGATGGGTGATTATGGGAAGATGAGTGAATCAGGGATATGTCGGCGGTGGTTGCGATGTGCTCCGGCGAGATGGCCGACGACGGGTTGGGCGGTGATAAGAAGAGGGAGAAGTTGGGTTAGATTAATTGAAATGTGTGGATGGGGATAAATGAAGTCACGGATGTTATTTATTTTGTTATTCTAGTTCGTTCTCACCGTTCTCATCGAGTGATTGTTCTCACCGGATCCTAAATATATATATATATATATATATATATATATATATATATATATATATATATATATATATATATATATATATATATATATATATATATATATATATATATATATATATATATATAGGATCCTGGTGAGAACGATCACTCTGAGAAACGCACTATATACAATAGAATATATATAATACAAGCTACACTTTTTTTTTTTTTTTTTTTTTTACTGAATCTCAAATACACTTTTGACTATCGTAGGTACACTTTTTACCAGAATTCTATATACACTTTTTAATAATGTAGATACACTTTTTTTTTTTTTTTTTTTTTTTTACCAAATCTCAGATACACTTTTGACTATTGTAGGTACACTTTTTACCAGAATTCTACATACACTTTTTAATAATGTAGATACACTTTTTTTTTTTTTTTTTTTTTTTTTTACCAAATCTCAGATACACTTTTGACTATCGTAGGTACACTTTTTACCAGAATTCTACATACACTTTTTAATAATGTAGATACACTTTTTTTTTTTTTTTTACCAAACCTCAGATACACTTTTGACTATCGTAGATACACTTTTTACCAGAATTTTATATACACTTTTTAATAATGTAGATACACTTTTTTTTTTTTTTTTTTTTTTTTTTTTTTTTTTTTTTTTACCAAATTTCAGATACACTTTTGACTATTGTAGGTACACTTTTTTACCGGAATTCTACACACACTCTTTACAATATGGATACATCTTTTGACAACCTAGATACATTTTTTTAGATAAATACGGATTTTTATATAATAATAATATTATTATTATTATTATTACTACTTTATTAATATTGTGTATAGGTGTGACGGAAAAGCAGGACGGATTCGAATTTGGGGCGAAATTAAATTGATAAGTTCAAGTGCCATTTGACTTCATTAAAATCATATACCCCTGGTACAGTGGTCTGTTCAAGTCTTCATTGACCATCGTCATTTTCAATTAAAACATGGACCAAGATTATACTTCGTATCCATCATAATATTCAATGTTATCCCTCCACCAATTCAATGACACCATGGCTGTGCTTGTAAGCTTCAAACAAAACCCGATTCCGGAGCTGTTCAAAACGACAACCACCATGACCACCTCCTTTCATCACTCACCATCAGCCATCGTCCACCACGACAACAAACAACATCAATCACCACCATCAATTCAACCACCTGCTTCCCCTCGAGCCCAATTCAATCCGACACTCCTCAATTCACCTGAGTCCTGAATCACCATCGCAACTAGAGACAACCCTTCATACCACGTCATCTAGCAATGCATCACTATCAAATGCTTCACAACTAAGCCACGTAGAAAATGAAATCAATTACCAATTACCACACATTACAATACTACGCTTGCATCAAAAAATCGTTAACAATCGTCAAAATGTAAGTGCATTGCTTAATCCTATACATAAACAGAAGCTAATTAGCAAACAATCAAACAAATCCAAATCAGATATTATTAAGAAACTACCAGTACCACATTTTTCAGATAAAAACAAACAAATCAACAAACATTCCATTCAAATTAAATTAACAGCAAAACCCGAATAATACCTCAAGCATCTGCCAAGTAGACCCACGGAACAACCCACTATCCCTAACAGAAACCGCCACAACCGTCCCTTGAAACCACTACAACCTTGACGAATCCTCCGTCTCAGTCGCCATCTTAACCCTAACCCCTTCAGTCCAATACACTCCCAACGACCTCTCCACCCTCTCCGCTGCCACAACAAACTCCGCCACACCCGACTTCGGATAATAAACCACCTCAAACCCTACCCCACGCGCTGCCCTCTCTGCCGCCTCAACCACCACTTCAATCACCTTCTCCCTCCCCTTATTCTTCTTCACATACGCCGGTGGCGGCTCCAAATTACCATAAACTCCCTCCGCCACCGGCATAACCGCCTTCGGCCGCACTCCCGTCGTACTCCGACGAATAACTCAGAATCGATAACCGAGTTGATTGGTAGACAATAAATCCAATCAACAAATCAAGAATACTGGAATCAATACAATAGTCATACACCATTCAATAATTAATTCAATCAACAAATCAATCAAAACAGTAAACTGATCGAAAGGGCGAAAATGGAAGAGAGGGGATAACGGCGCCACTGACATCGTCGGCGGCCTCATCAATTATCTGACGAAAGACGTTGAACTTAGACATGGAGAAGATAAGTAGATTTGGGCGAAGGAGCGCCGCTTTTGGTGGTTATTAGGTGGTCAGAAGCTAAGATTCCTGGTGGTGTATTTGGGTGAGCCGCGATATATGTCATACTTCGACCATCAACCGGCTCAATAGCGTCGCCGGGGTTGTGGCTGCATCAGAGATGTTCGTCGGCGATGGTGATGGGTGATTATGGGAAGATGAGTGAATCAGGGATACGTCGGCGGTGGTTGCGATGTGCTCTGGCGAGATGGCCGACGACGGGTTGGGCGGTGATAAGAAGAGGGAGAAGTTGGGTTAGATTAATTGAAATGTGTGGATGGGGATAAATGAAGTCACAGATGTTATTTATTTTGTTATTCTAGTTCGTTCTCACCGGATCCTAAATATATATATATATATATATATATATATATATATATATATATATATATATATATATATATATATATATATATATATATATATATAGAATCGGGATCCTGTATTTAAATCGAATTAAGTTACGAACCGTACGAACTATTAATACCCCTCACTTTGTGTAATTTTTTTAATCACAAATCACACTCACAATCCCCATTAGACTCCCGATAATAGCAAGGACGACTTCTCTCTCATCACCGACCACCGCTCCCCGACGGCGACATCACCGACGACCGCTCGCGACGGCGACGGTGGCGACTTGATCTCCTATTGCCTTCCGACAGTAACGTTTCTGTCCTGCCGTAACCCTAATTTATTCATTTTTATGTTGTTTATGTTTCAGCTGATTTCTATTTTTTGATTTTTGATCTTTATTAAGCTTCAAATGTTGATTATTGAAGCTCAAACGTATATAATTAATGTTTTAATTGCTATGGTTATCTGTTGTGTTATGTTGTCATGTGTTTTGCGGGGATGCGATTGATTTTTCTGGTTGTTGTCCTGTTCTGAGTTCTGTTGAGTGGTATGCTTAGTTGTGCTGTGTTTTATTGGTGTATTTTTAAGTCTAACTACACATCTCTTACATACAGGATACGCATGCTACTTCTATAGGATCCACACAACTGCTTCATGTATGCAGTAGCAGTAGCTTGTGCATGTCCCTCCATTTTATTTTTATGTTCGCTATTTTGTGCTGGGTCATAATTCAGAAGAGTCTCACGTTTTGGGCTAAGTCCATAATTAGGATGCTATCTTAGGTCTTTGTTATTCTGGATACACATTTCACTTACGGGATACACATGCTTCTTTTACTGGATACACAAATTGCTTCATGTATCCGGTAGCATTAGCCTATGTATCTTCTAATATTAGCATGTGTTCTTTGTGTTCATAGTCAGACTTTACCTCTAGATATAGATCTCTTCTTGGCAAAGGATGACAAAGTGACAATATCTCTTTTAAAAATGGATGGAACTATTTTAATGTTCGCGATTTTTTGTGCTGGGTCATAATTCGGAAGAGTCTCACGTTTTTGGGCTAAGTCCACAATTAGGATGCCATTTTAGGTCTTTTGGTATTCTGGATACACATTTGTCACTTACGGAATACACACGATACTTTTACTGGATACACAAATTGTTTCATGTATCTGGTAGCATTAGCCTGTGTGTCTTCCAATATTAGCATGTGTTGCTGTGTTCATAGCTGTACTTTTACCTCTACGTATACATCTCTTGCCTACAACATACACATGATACTACTATAGGATACACATACTACTTCTATAGGATACACATTTGTCACTTATGGAATACACATGTGGGGGAGTTGTGTCGAAACAGAATTAAATTTCATCTTAGTTATTTTCAGTTTATTTTTTTGTAACTAATTTTCTTTTTTTTCCTAACTTGCTAAAAATGTAGGTCCAGATAATTTATTCTTAATTAAGTCTACATAATCATTTATGGAAAATTGGTGCAATGGGTGTGTTTTTAATATTCTAGCAGAAGATAAAGAACCGTTTATTAGAAATTATGTCCCTGAAAAGCAAACAGGAATGAAGTTTTCATTTGATCCGTTAAAGGAAGTTACCCTCAATGGCACAAGCTGTGAAGCACAATTTGATGTTTTTAATAATCAACATTTAATGAATGAGATCTTCACACGTCTTGATTTGTACGAAGATAAGGCAAATATGGCAATGGTTTGTAGAAATTGGTGTCAAATCTTTCTCATACATCGAAATGCACCTCGTGTTGACATGGCATTCTTGGGGTCTTTAGTACTAAATGATTTGAATTGGGTACGGATTGCTCGTAGGGGTCCTAACATCCTTTATCAAAGCTGCAAATGTTTTTTAACAGACAATATGTTAGCGAAGTTCATCCTCCATTTTCACCTGGCAAAAAATGAAAGTCCTAATATGCATCTTAACATTCCTAATGATATTGAAATTGGCGAAGTGTTGTTGTTGCTTAGAGCTCTGCCATCTGAGACAAGAAGCACAACAATTTCCATTGCTGCAGATTTGCTAATTACTCGTGAAAATTTCTCTTTTTTGATTTCCCTTTCCCGCACGACATATAGCCCAAGCTAGTTTATGTGTAAATTTTCTCTTTTTTTTTTAGTAGTTATTATGTATAATTATGTAGTTGTTATAAACTTTTGTATAATTATGTACTTCTTTTGTATAATTTGTAGTAAGTTGTTTAACATTTTACGTACCCTCTATTTGTATTATAATTTTTTACTTTTGTATCCAATATTAGCATCAATCTTCTAGTTTAATCACGGTCTCACAGAGGGTTCACCCTAAAGTGTTTCACGTTGTAATTTTATGATTTCTGTCCCGTCTTTTGATCCTTTTTCTGCTTGATAGTTACATAGCTCTTATTGCTTAGGTAGATACATCTTTATAGTAGTTAGATACTTACGTCTAGCACGCTAGATTCACTATTTAAAGTTTGATACGTGTGTCTGTCAAATGTCATTGTCTCACTTTCTTACAGATTAATTCATAAGAGAAAATCTGTTAGCAATATTCTGTGCATTGTTTTGTAGATACATGAATTGATTCATGTATCTGTTAGCTACATTATATTTATGTATTTGTTAGCATAGATATACATCTGTCATTCACTTAATACACACGGTCTTTCTACCGGACACACAAATTGACTTATGTCTCCGCTGATTATATACATAGCTTAATAGATGCACCTGCTTTAGTAGCTAGATGCATCTGATTTAATAGGTAGATACATGTCCTTACTTTATATAGATACATTTGCATTTGTTCTAGTATGCACCTGGTTTAATAGCTAGATACGTATCCTTATTTTAATCAAATGGGTTAATTATTCTGTTAGGTTACAAATGGATAAGTTGATAATATATGATGGTGGTGCAAGTACAAGCAAACAAAACCAGAATGCTATTACTAAGAGCAGTCTTTCTAAGAAAGTTGGTAAAAGGAATAGGAAAGAAGATGATGATTTTGGGCAGTGTTATTTGAGAACACGGATGTCACCTAAAATGTTGTTGACATTTATCAACAGCAATTTGAGTGCAAAACAAGTAGCCGATATAAAGGACATGGGTTTTGGCGGCCTTCTTAATCTCCAGACAGATATGGTTCCGGGTGCTCTTGCTCATTGGCTTGTTACCAGATTCAACACATCGTCATGTTCCTATATGAAAGGGCAACTTCAAATAACGGATGAAGATGTTCATTTATCACTTGGTATTCCAATGGGTGCAAATGACGTCATGATAGCTTCCTCAACAGATAGGAGTGTTGATTTCATTGAGTTTAAGAGTAGATGGTTGACACAATTCAATAACAAAGATCCCACAAAGGTTGATGTTAAGGACATACTATTGCTACTTATAAGCCAAAGAGACGGTGGGGAAGAGTTTAAAAGAAATTTTATTGTATTCATCGTCTCAGCATTTTTAGTGGTCGTAAAAGGAACTTGTGCCAGCTTGCGTGTGTTGAAGTGTCTGCAAGATATTTCAGCTGTCTCATCATTTAACTGGTGTAAATTCACTCGACAGCAGTTTATTGAAGCTGTTAAAAATTGGAAAAGTTATGAAAATGATAACTTTGCAGGGCCTATCATGGTGTTCGTGTTTATCCATCTTGATAGAGTATCCTTTAGTTACTTTTCAGTTCCTCGAGTTTTCCCAACAATAGCTTCATGGACGAAGGGAAGGATTCAATCTAGGCTTAAGGAAGAGATGAAGGACGGGTTTGGTACTGGAGGTGTTCTATGTCGTATTGTCAAGGGTACAGTTCAAGAAGTAAATTTCAGTATTTCAACACAATCAGATATGTCTGAGGCTTCCATTCAACAAGCGAGAGACTACGAGGATCCAAAGGTTACCGACAACCCGACGGTTAATGAGGATCAAAAGTCTACCGAGACAAAGTGGCGAAGGACGATGCAGAAAGAGCGATTTTTTTCCGTAAAGAAATTGGCAGAAGATGCAAACATTCTTGCTCTTGCTTATTCTAGCTTCTCAAAGTCGCTGGCAGAAGCTAAAATGAATTATCCAGAGTGTAATATTGTACAAAAGATGGCTCAAATGGCGTCTGCTTTAAGTGATTGTAGCTATTCGTCAGATCCTATATCAAATGGATTGAATATTCCTGGAAACAAAGTTGAAAAGCCCGAGATAGTGGAAGAGAAGGGAGCTGACATGGTGAAAGAGAAAGGGGCTGAGAAAGTGAAAGAGGATGGAGCTGAGAAAGTGAATGGTGCTGGTTGTAATGAAGATGATAGTGAGGAGCAGGATCCACTTATAAGTTTGGGAAACTGAAATTTGAAAGTGAGGATGAGTTGTGGGCAACTTTTGTTAAATTAGAGATTGCTTT
Source organism: Silene latifolia (assembly GCF_048544455.1). Taxonomy (NCBI): domain Eukaryota; kingdom Viridiplantae; phylum Streptophyta; class Magnoliopsida; order Caryophyllales; family Caryophyllaceae; genus Silene; species Silene latifolia. The sequence goes on from NC_133538.1 coordinate 394,458,602, forward strand.
GGGAAAACGGTTAGCAAATCAGACAAGTAAGGTTAAGGAAAAAGCAACTCGTGTAATGGCTCCCGATCCTGTTGCTGTCAAGACCAAGGAAAAGTCAGTTTCTCCTATTATTTGGACTCCGAGTCGCAAGAGTTTGAGCCACTAAATTTTGAGAAAAAAGCAAAATCGTCATCATTTGTTCGTCGGTCTCCACGACTTAATTACCCCTCTCCTCCAAAGTTTACACCTCCTTCCCTTCTATTGGATAAGGATTTTACCCCACCTTCATTTACATTACTTAGTTCAGAATCACAATCACAAGGAGATGAGTTTAAAAGTTACTCGTGAAAAGGTCAGTAGATATTGGAGACGGAATTGAAGTTGTAGAACCACTTGTTGTTGAACCCCTTTCTTCATTGCCACCAAAAGAACCAGCCCCCATTACGAGAGGAATGCTTAAGAGAAAGAGAGTTGAGACTCAATTTTTTAGATCTCCTTTCCTTCAGAGAAGTATTCTAGTTGCTGGGAGTTTGAATAAATTTGAAAAAGATGTATTGGAATTTGTATTTTCAGAGTCAGCTGAAGAAAGGTATGAATTTTTTAACAATGTGTATGAATTTGTGTTACTTACTTGTTTTTAATTTGATGAATTTGTGTTACTAGCTTTTTATGTATACCTGTTTTTTCCAGTGAGATTCTATTCCAATGTGAGCAACACAAACTTAGTCGGGCAGATTTGAAGACAATAGTGACAGGTGATAGGATCCCTAAATCTCTCATATACGCTTGGTGTTTCATTTTGAACAAAGGTGAAACACGCAGAGCTGCCAGTTCACCATATAGGGTGTATCTTCCGAAAACAGATCATGAAGTAACTTCTATAACTATCTCATGTTATTTTCGAAATTAGTCATGTGTATCTCTTCTGCATTCATACTCACTGCATTGCTAATTTTATTTTTTAATTTTTTTATGAGCAGGATCCTCGTACTGCTACTTATACTGCCGACATTGATCTCAATTTTGAAGGAGCAAATCTTGTAAGTGTATATTGGGTTTTAGTGTACGTTAGGTTTTTTCATTAATATTTATTAATCATTGTGCCCAGTTTCCTATTATTTTTATCATGTGGTACTTATTTTTGTTTTTTGCAAACATGGAATGTGCAGATATTTGTTCCAATAATATCTGAGACGCCTTTTGTGTTTTGTTTTAACTTCATAACAATGAAGCTGGAGATTTTACATGTTATGAAGGCAAAATCTGTCAACTATGCAACACTGATTCAGCCTACAGTATGTGATGATGGCTAATATGTTTTCATCATTCGTTTTTTGATTCTGGTTTTTTTGGTTTCCTATTAATTTGGTTTGTCTAAACTAATTTGTTAAATGCAGATACAATTTGTTATGAATTGCTTGGTCCAAAACAAGATTCCGTCTATAGAAGATGTCAAGGGGCTAGTGACAGAGGAGTATATTCCGAAATCAAATTTGGGTGATGGAGTTGATTGTGGAATTTATCTCATGCGTTTGTTGGAGAAGTACAAAGGCACTAGAAAGGGTTTTCCTTTGGGTCTAAACGATGTAAGTTGTGATTCATATAGAATAATCTCAGTGTATGGGGTTTATTTACTTGGTTGCATTGCTTTAAATTGCAAGGTACATACATCTAGCTAGCTATATACACTTCAAAATAGAACATAAGTCGACTCAAGACAGAGTTTATATACATATAATGGTTAACATATGTTTCAATTTCTTTTGTAGCACAATCAACTTAAGCTTTTTGCTGCAAGAGTTTGCTCTGAAATTTGTTGTTTCAATGGTAATCAACTGAAGGATAAAGTCTTATCACAAGCTGGATCTTCGTGTTTGGATGTGAGGTATCCTTTTATTCCTTCATTAAATATAAGCAGAAAACATCTCAATCAAGTTGTACTTATCAGAAGCTGCATTTTTTTGTTTAGTACTCAATAGTTGGCGATAAATTTAATTGTTTGATTTGACACTGATTTTCTAGGTTTAAAGCAGTGGACCAAGAGTTCCAAAATAAAAGACGGTCACAACGTCAACGTCAACGTCAACTTACAGACACGGAACTGCTTGGTGTTGTTATGAGGCGGGGTAAAGACGTCGAGTAAGTTGTTAAATTAATAACATATTTGTACAATTCTCAATGTTGATGCACTTTGTTCTAATTATTTTCATATGTAGCTTAAATGAGACTCTTGTGCAAACTGAGTGGATGGGAGTGTGCCGAAAAGCAATGCAAAGTTTGCAAAATCGTCATTGGGTAATGGATTTGGTAAGTATGTAGATATTTATTTTTATTTTTTTATATTTATACTGATGTATGTGTGACAATTTTAGAATATGATGCTTTATTTGTAGGTGCTTGATATGTATGGTGTGATGTGCACATATGATAGAAATGATATTCTCTACTTGCCATCAACAGTGCAGGTACTTTTTGTTCAGATTCAAAATACACCTTGCTGATATTTTAGTAGTCCATATCTAACCCATTTTTTTAAAAAAAATTCTAGTTTGCTAAGCCGTCCTTAAGTCCTAAGAATGGAAACGTTGTCTGGTGTCCTCATCTAAAGATGCACTACAAGCCTAAAAATGGAGCAACTATTGATAAGGTAAATTTTTTAAATGGAATTTATGCGAACCTATTTTTTTTTTATTGAAGTGTCTATTGTTCGTGTAACCTCCACTTTTGTTTGGTGTATTTGTGTCCATTTTCGGAACGAAGTCAGCTTTGTGTTTGACAATTCATTTTTGACTTTCTTTATTTTTGTAAATTTTTTTCACGATTGGCAAAAATGGTAATCATTGGTTAGCTTGTGTGTCGGACTTGAAGAAGCAGGAAAACTATATTTTGGATTCATGCAAGCCAAATACAAAAAATATAGATGAAATGGAGGCATATACTTCTTATGTGGAGGATATTGTATGGACTTTTTACTCGTGTTTGTTATAATTATGCTTCTGGTATTATCAGTTCTCTTTGAATAAAGCTATTAATATTTTGATGATTGTTTCTCATTCAAAGGTATTCTATGTTTCAAATCAGTTTGACCACCACAATGGTTACAAACATCTAAAGAGCATCATCTTGTTTCCTTCTATTATTGTGAATGTACCTCAGCAAGAAAACACGTACGTTTTTTTAAATTGCATAAATTCTCATCTACTGATTAACATATTATCAGACTATCTCTATAACAGATTGCAGTTTTTTCAATCCCACACTGTATTTGTGTGTAGTTTTGATTGCGGACTATATGTTATGAAGTTTTTGGAAGGCGCATTAGTAGATAAGAATTTATGGGAGGACAAGAACTACTTCAAAGTGAGTTTCATGGACTTAATAGCTATTTCTTTATATATTGAAAAAATTGGTTGAGATAATGTTGGCTGCCCTAAATGCAACATGTTGGTTGAAAGTGCTCTTCGAAAAAAGTAATGCCTAACTAACATGTTGATTTTAATTTTCATTTCACTTGTTTCTAACTAAATCTGTACCATTTTATTTTGCAGAATATCATTGGTTATCGTCGTCAAATTATGTTGAAACTATTAAAATGGGAGAAAAATACTCTGAAGGTAAAATACACTACACAGCTTTATTACAATAGTTACACTTATTTAAACTGCTGGATACACATCTTTATGAGACTAGTTACACGTCTCCTTTGTTGTGTATTAAATTTTGTCGATACAACTCATAGTTTTTACCTTCAAGGGTTTGCAGTGGATACACATCTCCTGTGTTATAGATACAGATCTGCTGCTGCGTAGATACACACAGGGGCAGATACACACAGGGGCATGTTATCTGAAAGACCCTTTGTGTGGAGGACGGTGGATTTAGAATTTAAAGCAGATACGCATATCCTGTTTATGGATACATATCTGCTACTGTGTAGATACACATACGGCATGCGTATGTTTCAAGACCCTAGGGGTTATAGTTGCATTTACTTAAACGGCTGGATACATATCTATGTGAGACCAGTTACATGCCTCTTTGCTGTGAATCAAGACTATGTAGTTGTTGAGACTAACAATTTTTTGTTAGGAGTGTCTATTACTCGTGGTTATAGTGCACGCCGAAAGTACACTTCCTAGGGTTAATCTTCATTTGACCTTCAAGGCACTATTGTTTTGCCTGGACAAAAGGAGAGGAGGTGAAAAAATAAGGGGAAAAAATAATCCTCGTGGTCAGTTTATGATAAGGAGTCGTGGAAAGTATGAGTTTGATGGGAAACAACTCTATCAACAGTGTCTGCAACGAACAATTGCAAGACAGACTTCCTTCTCTATGAAATCCTATCTCTTCTCCCCATCAAAACAGCTGGTAGCACCTTCGTCCTGTCTCACCATTGCGATATCTATGTACACTATCACGACATTATCACATCTTACTCTGGTAGATATGAGAAATTCTTGACTACCATAGACCATATAGTCAGCCAGCTCCCGTTGCTGAAGCTTCACACTTTCCTTTTTGGTTTAAGTGGTCCTTTTTTCGATGGTCCAGCCGAACTCTGTCAGTCTCGTTTATAATCATGGCTTCCGCTGTTTTGCTCTAGAAATCCGAAGCAAATCATGATAGAAGAACATTATTCACTCTTTTTCACTGCCTGTTCATTTGAAACTCAGTCTTTAGTGGAGTTGAAATTAAATAAGGGGGTGTTTGGTTCGAAGGGAAGGAATGGAATGGAGAGTGGATACACATCTTCTGTTTTCTAGATACGCATCTGCCAGTGAGTAGATACACATATGGCATGTGTTAGGTTTATTTTTTTATTTTGCTGATTTATTAAAGTAACTTAATGTCACCTTTTTCATGTGTTTTTTGCCAGGTCAGTTGCTAGGATCTTTTTAAGGAGATGGATGAACTCAAGTTTTCTGGATTTTATGTGTTTTCTTATGGTGGTATTTTGTAATTCAGTTTGTTCATTGTCTTTTTTGAACATTGTTAAATTCACAATATGTTATTGAAATTCAGAATATGAGATTTTTTTTCGTTCCTCAGTGGGTAACTGCCACTGATGAGTGTAAATTTCTTGAGCAAATGGTTTAGGGTGAAGATTGGAGATTCTCGATTTTCTGTAAGAGTGAATCTTGCTCAATGTTTATATAAGTGCATGTTTCAGAGTGTATGTCCATTTGAATTTAGCTATCTTTTTAGCTAGCCAACATACTTCTTTAATAGCTGTAAAATGCTTTGATTCAGCTCACCATGCTCCAAACTCTTGGATACTATCGAGCAGTGTTAAAAGTTAGTTTTTGTGAGACAGTTGAACATGCAAGTTTAGAGCTCAATGTTTCAACTGTCAAGTAAGCTGAACATGCTACTGACAAGTAGATGTAGATAGTGTGAATGTGTGTGGTTGACATGCTTGGAGAGGGTGATCTACAGTAGTCCAAATATACATTACACTAGGCAAACCATTTTTTATTGAATAAATCGGAGTAATAAAGAACACGATGATTATTAAATTGAATACTTATTAGAATATAATTTCGTGTCACGGTATTACGGACCTAGGGAGTATAATTAACTAAAATTAACTAAAATTTTGCTAGGATGCTAGGAACTTCTATTATTGTCCAACATGACAATCCTTCGAAGTCTTCAATACTACAAGTTTTCAATTGTAAGCAAAACAACAAGACAATCCTTCTACAATTTAGAGTTAGATATTACATACTTTTTTACTAGTTTTTACATACTACTAAGTCCACAGCAATACTGTTAATGGCTTACACTTTTACTCACTGAAATCAAACTGGAAATAACTTTTGAGTAGTTCAACTGCGGCAATCACTTTTGACTGATTCGACTTGGGCAATTTCTACTATCGTGATGAGTCATTTCACCACATGCACGACAATTCCTAAGAGGCTTTACATTTTCTTGTACTGCTTTTTCCTTGCTTGAAGTGACGCGTCTTCCCGATCCCTTATTCTTGCATTTTTCTGGTGGTAGAACACTAGCTTCAGTAGGAATTTTTGACCCAATAAGCATCTCAATATCAACTTTCTTGTTTTTTTGACTTCCCACGTTTAACTAAAATCATCAATTTCTCATTGAAACTACGAAGAAGTTCAAGCAGCTCATCACCAAGTTCCTCATTATCCTCAACAAACGAAACCGAAGTAAATACTTCCGACCACAATTCACTTACCTTGCTTTGGTGGTTTTCTGTCGACATACAATCAGCTAGGAGTGTTGTCCCAACAACATTAAAAATAGGGTGGCAGGTTGCATTTTTGCTCCATCTGTCTAATAGATACTCCCTTGGTATTTCATCAAACCCTTTATCCTTCAACACCCACAGAACATGCTTGCAAAGTATTCCGATTCTTTCAAACATTTTACACGAGCAAGAAAACTTGTTACCAGTCAAATCAACTGTGTATACCTTGTTTTTATCACGGTCTATTATTGAAATATGGTCATTGTAGTCTTCAATCGTCCTCGGTGAAAGACCACAACTAAAACAAGCAGCTTGGAGTTCTTGTTGGAATTCATAAAACAGAGTTGTTGTGTAGAATTCAGCAGTTTTCTTTTCCAAAAGCAGAGGTGTTGATAATTTTGGAGAAGAGTTTTTATCATCCGCTGAGACCTTTGAATATTTCCATCGCTGAGCATCCATAGCTGATTGGAAACGCATACAAAACTCGACAAGAGTAAGGTGCGGGTTCGTGAAATTCCCAAAGAAGCTATTTTCAGATTCTGACCTTGATGTTGTGCGCATAATCCTGCCAAGATATATGTCTCTAAAGTAGGCGGGAATCCAAGTTGCACGAATGTCAAACATTGACTTCAGCCATTCATGATCAGAAAGCTCATACGTGGAAAGAATCGCCTTCCATCTCAATTCAAATTCTTCTGTATCAATCTCTCCATCCCAAACTATAGAATTTATTTCCTTCAAAAAGTTAGTGTTTTGGCAAATTGATGGACCGACTTTGTCTGACAGCTTTTTCATTATATGCCACATGCATAATCGATGTTGTGTTTTGTCACCAAACACATCTTTTACAGCTTGATTGATGCCTCGGCATTGGTCATTATTATTGTAGAAGGATAACAATCACCCATAGCCTTTACAAAGTTGTGAAACAACCACGTAAATAATTCTCCATCTTCCTTTCTTAACAAACCACCCGCAAAAGTGACACACCTTTTATGGTTGTCCACACCCGTGAAAGGGCAAAACACCATTTTATATTCATTGAAGTTATAAGTAGCATCAAAAGAGACGGCTTCACCAAAAAGGACATAGTTTTTAATTGAGATTGGATCTGCCCAAAACACCTTACTTAGTCTCTTCTGATCATCCACATCAAAGTCGAAATAAAATGATGGAGACATAGCCTTCTTTTGCATGAAAATCTCAAGTAACATCTCAGCATCATATTCCTTGATGTACTTCTTAACATCCCTTGAAATTTTTTTGAAATCGTCTAAAGATGCCCCAACATTTTTGTACCCTTTTACATATTCTTTGAACATTCTAAATGAATCCACCGGACCATGATTAACTTTTGAATTATCCATGATTATTTTCTTGTGAAAGAGATTCAAATTTCTAGATGGTTTCAAATGAACCATTGTTGATGGTGTAACCATAGCATGTGTGTGAACCTCGACAAAATCATAAATTTCATATTCACCACTATCCATTCTCCTAAAACTAACCTTAGCTTCACATCCTGTTCTGCAATGTCCTCCTCCTTTTAGTTCCCTTATTCCTACTTTTGCCTTCTTTATTACACACACAACGTTTGTGTGTAATAATCCCTTTAACCAATTTTGTTGAATCTAACCTTGGAACAAACCCACAAACTTTGGCATATTTGTTGTAAAAATCAATGCCATCTTCCAAATTTGGAAATAACATGCCATTCATTAGTTTAACATGTTCTGGACAACTCGGGAATCCGAAAATTATATGTTCAGAACCAACTTCTGGGGTTTCTACAAGACAATCAACAAAAAGATTGTTATTAATGTGAAACCAATTTTCATTAGCTAGTACAATAATGAGCAAGATACAATTTTTTTACCTGGTGCATCAGTCAATGGAACTACACAAGCAATGTCATTGTCTGCACAGGAAATGCACATGAAGTTATGCATAGTGAGAGATACACATCACTAGCATATTAGATACACCAGTTCATGTATTAAGATACATCTTTTTTAAATTCCAAAATAATGAATATGAAGGTGCATTTATTGTACTTGGTGCATAAGTCAAGGGAAGCGGTATATCAGTACTACCTGAAGCATGGACATTAATAGCAGGTATACTATCTGCAAACATACACATCTCAATGAAATTAGGTACTCTAGTTGTTGTGTCAGAATATATGTTTTTTAGATACATACCTTTCACTAGCTAGGTACACTCTGTTAGCTACATAGATACACTTCTGTTAGTTGCTAAATAAGCAAAACCAAAAAACAATAAATCATAACTAGTTGGAAAAAAAATTCTGCACAGGTACATATCTTCATTAGGCTAGATGCAAATGTTCAGTTCTCTAATACATACTATTTAGAAATAGAAATTTACCTAGCTGGAAAAATGTACCTAACAAGTTAAAGAGGTGTATCTTGTCTAAGGTCACATTTTCTGACATCTCATGTTAATTCGGTAATAAACAGATACATGAATGGATTCATGAATCAATTCATGTATCTACCAAACCATAGATACATTTATACAAGTTTCTATATACACACAATATTTTAATTGAAGGAAAATCAGTGATGTGTACCTATAACTTCTTCTATGACTGAATCGTCCTCTCTTCCGTTATCTGTTACAATACAATTAAAAATAAATAGTATTAGCATACCTAAAGCAATTTCAGCAATGGATCCCTAATTCAATTATTTTTTCTAGGGTTCCCAAAAATGTATTTGGGAGGAGGACAATAATCACGAAATTATGAGTACTTGAAGGAGGAGAATATGACGAAATTATCACCATCCTAAAATTAGTAACAAAACATTAATTAAGTCACCATCAAAAACTAAAAACACGATCTGCAATCAAAAATCGTAAACCCTAATTTTTTCAAATTTCAATTGTTCAAAACCTAATTTTTGATTTTTCAATTGTTTATGTGAAACTTACCTTTGATGCGCAGCAATGGAGTTGAAGGTTCGATATAGAGGTGAAGCAATGGAGTAAAGTTACCGGACATGGAGATGGAGGAGTTTGATTTTTCGAATATTTTTGGTTAGTTTTTTATGACAGTTTAAGTTAAGACGCGGGTGTAGTCTCATAAAGGTAGGTTCGTACATTAAACTGGTTCATACCTGATCCCGCCCCTATATATATATATATATATATATATATATATATATATATATATATATATGTATATATATATATAGAGAGAGAGAGAGAGAGTTTGGATCTTGTGAGTTTGGTTTCTTATGGTGAGTTTGTGCTCACATGTTATTCTAGTGTTATTCTTATGTTCTTATGCTTCCCTAGTTTTCTCATTATGTTACCTTTTAATTTATTTTTTATTTTGTGTTAGCACATATTAATCTAATAATTTTTTTTTGTTGGGTTAATACCTGTTATTCGAGTGTTATTTTTTTTGTCTTTTTTTTGTTACACTACAATAACACATGGTATTGTGGTGTTATTCTGGTGTTATTGTACTGTTATTCTGGTGGTTATTCTGGTATTATTGTACTGTTATTCTGATATTATTCTTATGTTATTATGGTGTTACTCTGATGTTATTTTACTGTTATTGTGGTGTTACTCTGATGTCATGAATCTGGCAAAGTACAAGAAAATCACATATACACTACTACAGATACATGCTATAACAACGGGTAAAAACCATTGTTAAAACAAAAAGTGGACGTTGTTAAAGCGGCCGTTGTAAAAGGTATTTACAACGGTTAGATTATTTACTAAAACCGTTGTGGAAATTATTCACAACGGTTAAAAGCCGTTGTTGTTGCGAGTAAGTCGTTGTGGAAAGTTTGACAAAATTTTGGTGGGAAGGATATAACAACGGTTGTCATATAAAAAACCGTTGTTGTATCTTTCCCACCAAAATTGTGAAGACTTTTAACAACGAGTATACGGTAAATAACCGTTGTTGAAATTGTTAGTAACAACGGTTCTTCATTTCAACCTGTTATTGAATAGTATGCGCGGGAAAGGTATTTATAACGGTTCTTTTTTTAAAACATGTTGTTGAATATTATGCGCGGGTGAAAGGTATTTAAAATGGTGTTTTAGTAACCGTTTTTATTACATTTTCGTAATTTTTTTAAAAATTAAATTTGTTTCATACCATTCAAAATCCTGAATATATCAGCAGCATCATATATCAGCACCAGCATAAATCACAGCTGGGTTCATCAGAACTCAATAGATTCAATTTAGAGGTGATCATGGGCCAGGCCAATGTGGGCTTGGGCCAGTCCTTTCTAACAAAAGCGGCCCATTTGTGTGGGCTGGGCCGGGTCGGGCCAGATACGTGGGCTTATTTAGCAAGCCCAAACCCGACCCTTATGGGCTAATGCGGACTTTTGGGCCTAAATGGGCTTTTTCAGGCCCTAAAATTTACGACTTACCCTACAAAATAATTAGCGTAATACCTTCAGTTACAACTTTTAAAACATACATAATGTATAAAATTGCACAAAATATGATGAAATGCATATGAATTGCTCTCTAAAATAAATTAATGACAAAAATCGCCACTTTAGAATGCTTAATCATGCATTCTTAGATATGATTTATGTTATGTATACTTTGTTTTATAAATCTAAAAAAATATACTTGAGTTTGTAAAGAGTTGGGTATAACTTTAACGCTACTTTAATAGGTTTTATTAGAAAAAATATTCATTATTAATAAATATGGGCCGGGCCGGGCCAAACGCTTGGTCCAAACCCGGCCCCAAAATATTTTGGGCCTTTTTAGGCCGGCCCATGGGCTTTTTTGAGCCAAAACTAAAGGCCCAAGCCCTTCAAAAAACCGGGCCGAGCCGGGTAGAGCCAATGGGCTTGGGCTATTTGATCAGCTCTAATTCAATTCAACCACAACAACAACGTCATATATACTTACAATTTGATCACTTTACATGAACTAAGATTCCTAAAACTGTGCATCCCCCTAGCTCTATCTACAAAGATCACTCCCTAACTTCAACAAAAAATTTACTAAGTTGATCTAAGCTCTAAGTATCATGCATTTAGTCTTCATTGCAATGTTCTAAGACGTATTTGCCTAACATGTCCCTTACCTCGTCTATTTGGTGCCCTTTGTACTGAGGTACTTGTGGCGCGTTGATTACATACTGCGGAAAAAACAAAGACAAGACATTATTGTAACAACATACCTCATTCAGTATAGCAACATCATGGTATAGCAGCAAGCAAGACAACATCAGCTCTAATTTAAAAAAAGTAATAAACACATTATTAAATTACTAACCTTTTCTGGAATAAGAATATATCTTCGCATAATAATCTCCAACATGAACCGACAAACGTAGTATCCACATTGTATGCTATCCGGCTGGAGATCGACCTATTATTACATAAAAGACGAAGAGACGAGAAGGCCCACATCAGAATCTTGCACTCTAGGTATTGTATTTGCGCACGTATTATTATTAAAGACAGATTTTTGCACTTAATGTATTGTATTTGAGCACGTACCCCTATTATCGTAATAAAAGTAGGGCCATCATCAGAATCTTTCGTGGGTTGATCCTCGTTAGCTCTTTTCTTCTCAAAGGCCCTTTTTTTATAAAAAAAAAAAAAGGCAGAAACTCATATTTTTGGGGCAAAAATGAGCTTTTTGCTATAAATAAAAATTGAAACTTAATGTTATTATAAATAAATCAGTATTATAAACTTACTTAATAATCAAGCCCTTAAAGGTATCGTTTTGTTCTCTATACAAATAGTCCAACCAAAAAACTTTCTTCTTGGTCGGTATGATGGCTGCTAGCACCCAATGACTCCTACATCAAGATACATCATCATTATTAACAAGTACATAAATTAGTTATGAAAATGCAATTGTAGGTGGAATCATAATATTAATTTGTTTATCACCCGATTTCATTATAAGGAGCAAAAATGAGCTTTTTGTTTGTCGCCAATCCCCGAGCAATATAATCTACCCGATCTTCGTACGAAATCAACGTGATATGAATAGATAAAATATAGGGGCACAGGAATCCATATTGATCATATTGAATCTTGTTCTCGGGGATCAATCTCGATTTCATTAACCTACATTATTACGGTATTAATTCTGGTATTTAAAACACTATCTAGTCAAAATATTAGAATATGAAATGATTTATTAAGAAACTTACTTCATCCAAACAAATAGGTGGTGGACATCAATCTCGAGAAGGCCAGCCCAAATGGCTAGCAGCTCCCATGACAAAATTGCTTCGCGCTCAATTCCTAAAATATCCTCCTCGAACGGAATAATTATCAATTGCTCGGTTGCTATGCGACGGCTAGCCTCCAAATACAGTTAGTGGAGTAATAAAAATAGTGGAGTTTATACTCGTAACATTAGTGGAGTTTATACTCGTAACATCTTTCAGTGCGGGGAAATAATGCTTTTCTTTTTTTGGGCTACTACCACCAACCTATACATGTAGATAAATAAAATAATAAAAAATCCAAAGGTAACATATCCTACCTAGTTGGAGTAATAAAAATAAAATAGTACTTAACTAAATACCTCATCAACCTGCTCTTTCAATGATGAGGCAGTAGTAGGTATGTCTGGGGACTTAGACTTATCCGTCTTTTTTATCCCCTACACAAAATTTTCATACTTTTTAGAAATACAGAAAAATAAAAAAATAAATGGAGGTTTTTAAAAAAATAGAGAAGTTAATTGAATACTTCATCAAGTTGTTGTTTCGACGAGGTAGTTGGCATGTCTGGGGACTTAGGCTTATCCGGCTTATCCGTGTTTTTTGTTCCCTACAAAAAAAAAAATAACATATAAAAACATTTAACATATAAAAATTTTATATATAAAGGTATTTTTTCTAACCCCAACTGCTTTCGGTTGAGGCGGAGACGAACGAGCTAGGAAGATGTGAGAATTAGGCCATTGGATGAAACTTCCAACCGCATCTGCCAGAATGGTAATGTCATCACGAACTGGGACGGGCAGTTGAAATTTTTCATGGCCTTCTAAGACTTGAGTTATCTCCACTTTTCTATGACCAGGCAAAAGTTGTTCGCCATGAACCAATAAAGTTTCCCCTGATTTGGTGGGCAAGTCTACGAGACCCCGGCCAACACGCATAAGTTTCGCGGATTTAGGGTCAGTAAGAATAACTACCTTCCTGTTTACGGCCTGAAGAATACACATACATTATATATTATATCCCAAAATTTAATAGAATTCATATAAATTTCACTAATTAAAGACTTCATGCATACCTTGCCGAAAACTGTGAACTGTTTGAAGGGGATGTATGCTGCTGTTTTCCATCAACCATCTTCTCAAGTTGCATCCCCTGATTATTGTCAGCTGTGGCGGATAACTCAAGTTGCATCTCCTTTTCAGACTCATTTACCTAATAAAATTAACCAATGGCACGATGTCAAAAGTTATAGCATTAGAGCTGGTAGGGAACACACCCCCTGATCTTACCCAGAAAAAAAAGAAAAAAAAAATAAGGAAGTCATATATTTACCTTATTGGCTTTAGTTGTTACAACTTCAGAAGCATTAGGTACTTGATCTTTCTGAATCTCGTTGACTGATACTTCCTTCTCATGTATTGCCAAGGTAGTAGTGTTCTCGGCCTCTTGACTAATCTGTTGTACCTTACCCCCTTTAATGACATCCTCTATCATCTTCAATTCTTCTTCGGAAGGCTTGCCTCCAGAATTCATCTTTAGTATCACGGATGCCAATAACTGAACCTGCGTGGCAAGAATGTAATGTTTCAGTAATTTGTTTAAAACAATAACATCTGAACTTAAATGAAAATAATACAATAAATGGTACCATGTCAGCCTTCTCAATCTTAGCCTTCCTTTTCTTCTTTTTCGGGGCAGTTGTCCCATAATATTTCGTGACTCCAACCTATAACGGGACGCCCCTCAGTTGACCTAGATGTTCGGGTCGGCCGATCGCTCTAGCAAGAACGTCATCACGACCATTGGGAGTGAATTTCCCTTCTTCTACCTCCTTCAATACCTTCTCCTATAATATATTAAATAAATTTCAAATTATATTTGTGACTAAAATAATAAAGTTAATAATGAACTCGTCTTAATAAAATAATGCTTACTATGTTGGCCAATACTTCCTGATCATATTTGTCACACGACCGGGATCCTTTAGGCGTGTGCCCTTCTTTATAAGTTACATGCCGATTCAAGTCGGTCACTCCCTCTGCCACCTACACATTAACATGGTAACAGTTATATATATAAATGTGTATCAAGTCCAAGTGTGGTTAAAAAAATCAAATAAACAGGGGGATGCATGCTACTTACGAGTTGGTCTTCTATCAACCTGTAACCGCCTCGAGAACCATACCATTTCCTCTTCTTGCATGAAATGTTAGCACGATTTCTTTTGCTAACGGCCTTGAAATTATATAAAGGCGCAAGTAGATGAGATAATAAAAAGATTATAGAGAACTCATTAATTAAAAAAAAAATGATAGGTAAATCGCTAAAAGGTGAGGATATTTAACCTCAAACTTCTCACTAGTTCGAATCGCTTTGAAAAGATCCCATTGTTCATGAGTGATGGTGGGACACTTGTTTGACGGTGGGCTCTTACGCATCTCCCCCGTCTCTTTGTCCACATACAACCAATACTTACCAACGTCACACTTCCACTGCCTTAAGACACTCCCTGCCTTCTGTATTAAATACTTATCATAGCATTCGGCAATATCAAAGGCTTCCTTTATACGATCCAAGAATAACTGCGCCAATTTTGGATTCAAATTCCTAATTTCATCTAAATGGATAGGCACAAACTGTCTTGTGCAACATCCAATCCAAGTGGATAAATCTTTCGCATTTGGACCCGTAGAAAAACCCTTCGCGTTCCATGTTATTTTAAGCGGATGTTTAGCCGCTATAGCTGCAAGGGCTGCAGGGCACTTCGTAGCACCCCTCTCACCAGGCTTATTATCCTCAGGCTTATTAATCTTTTGACTTCTTTTCCGTTTTTCACCCATGATAATCCTAAAACCCTAAATATGAATGAAATAGGAAATGAACAACGATATGAAGAGTATCTAAAACCCTAAAGAGGAATGAAAATTTAAAACAATAGTTTGTGCTTCTAAAATATTAAAACCCTAATAAGAGGAATGAAGTAGATGATGCGAGATGATAAAGATAACAAAGAAGACGAAAAACAAACAGATGAAAAACAAAAAAGATGATCTTAAAACCCTAATGACGAAACACAAAAGTGAACATACCTGATGATGATGATAATAAAGAGAACGAGCAGGATGATAAGGGAAGGCAACGGAATCTGGGCGTCGGAAACTGGGCGACGACCGGCAACGAGAATGTAGAAAGCGGGGGAGAGAGAATAAACTCAGGATACCAACGGTTGAACTGATGTTGTGTGTGTTTGGGTGGTATGCTGTATACCTGTATGTGTTTGTAAATTAGTTTTTTATTAAGACAAACTATTAACAACGGGTCACTAAAACAAAACCGTTGTGATATGTTAATAACAACGGGTCAATAAAAATCAACCGTTGTCATAACTTTATTACAACGGTTAAAATATACCCGTTGTAATATATTTTCACCCAATTTGCGCCAAAATGAAATATGTCTAAAAAAAGCAATGACAATGAGTAGAAGTACTACAACCATTGTCACTTCCTATCTCATTTTTTTAATCTAATCAGACCAATAACAACGGTTCCTGTGTTATAACCCGTTGTTGAAAGTAATAACACCGGGTATTGTCAATATAACCATTGTTATTGTTTAACTCTTTTTTTTTAAATTACTGTAATTGTATTACAGTCCAAACCTGTAACAATACAGTAGCATCACAACTGTAACAGCAGAAACAACAACATTAATCAGCAATTTCAACAACAATATCCACATCTAATAATAAGATCAAGAAAATAAGACAACAACAGCATGCATACTGCATATCTACAGGATTTACCATGCTAAATTTGGGAATCTTTAACAATGACCACTGCTTCTATTGGCTTTTGAAAGCTAGCAAAAGCTAAAGACAACATACATACACTCCAGCAACACATCTCAAACTTGCTATAAATTCAGAAAAGAGGCATCCCATTATCTCAGTATCCATTAGCTTCCCACAACTCACAAATAAACCATCAAATTAATGGTCTGAAAATGACTCAAAATGCCGGTCGTCCATATCACTGTGTCCTGATGAATGCCCCATGCCACATAGATATAGACAATGAAAAATTTGCTGCCAAAAGCTTTAACCCTTTGAGGAATAAGCTTATTGAGCTGGGATACTCGGACAGCAAAATTAAGCCACATGGGGATTCAAAGGGAGTCTACTCATTTAGTTTGGAACATCACCTGCACATGCAGAATCAGCATTTAAGCTTGACATAATGTTTCAACTCAAAGGTCATGGCAGGAACGATTGGAATGCTCCGAATAGATCAACACTCGAACTATACCTCTAGGTAGCCACAGACGAGGATGCCGAGCTTCTGAAGAATACCGTGGACTATGTCCAAGTGCCGTATGCGACCATCTTTGATGGACAGCAGTCGGCCAGGTCAGAAAGCATCGATGCCTATAACCAGGTTGTGACTGTTTTCCAAGAAATGTACCCCTAAAACTCCTACAAAATGTGTCTGTGGCTGAAACTTCCAAGCAACGTCGTGTGTTATTTGTTGAGTGTCAAACTGTTTGTGTCTGTATCCGCCTATCATAAGCAGTGTCATGAGCCTGTATGAAAAGGCAACTTAAATAAAGGTAATGTGTAACCCTATGGTCTTGTAAGATTTCCAGTACTGTTGTATAAGTAGCATCGAGAGTATCAGTGCTTTACGTTTGTATTAAATATGCAGTTCCTAAATGCAAATCTGTTCAGTGGAGATAGTTATTTAAAAAAAAACTAAAAGGAAGATATATATATTTAAAAAATGAAAATAAAAATAAAAGCTAATAACTTACATTATAGACCATCTCATGATCGGGGACGTTTCTTGGATGTCATAGTTTCTTCATTAACCTAAATAGCTTCACCATGGTCATCACGCATATAGATGCTTTCAGTGTCCTCATGATCAGTATCAACATCATCGAAATAAGATACAGTGGTAGAGTGATCCATTCTCTCAAAAACGACATCCTGATCATCATCACCATTATCGGATGGACTACTCCTTCTACTCCTTATAGACAGTACAACAAACCACTTCTTATCCATAGGATCGGTGACATATAACACTTGTTTAGCTTGGGATGCTATTATGAAAGAATCATCCTTATTATTGCCAATCTTACCCATATTGACCAACGTAAATCCCATCTTATCCTATCGGACACAGTGGATGTTGTTATCAACCCAGTTACATCAAAACAAAGGCATTGTGAAATCAATGTAATCTAATACCAATATTTCTTGAATAACACCATAATAAAGGCATTTTCCCCAAATAGGCTTTTTATCTTTTGAAGTAGCAAAGTGCATTGCCTCAAATTCAAAACTCACACCACTATTTTGCATTGTGCTCAACTCATCTTACTCGCGGGTCTAAAAAGTATATCCATTAACGGCAAAACTGCTGTAAAAGGTGACCCTGGCATTTGGACCTAAACCAAGACGTAGTAACCTAGGAGAGATGTCATCACCAGTTTGATTTGTACACTCTAAGACAATATTCCTAAACCACTCTCCAAACGTCTTCGTATGCTAGTTTGCAATCCACTTCTCGGTCTTATTTGGGTGATCATATTTGAGCTCATCTTTGTGTTGTTGAATATAAGGTTGCACCTCATCTTCGTTATTTGGCACATATGTATGTGCTAAATGCAACATTTCACGTGTCACAATTTTTTCAACCCGGCCCCTAATACCTTTTCCGGTCATCCAGTCACTATGACGATTCTTAGGAACGCCAATCAACTCCTCAGGGGAGAGATGAGCGTAACAATATGAAAGAGCTTCGTCTAAAATAGCGCGTTCAGCAATACAACCTTCCGGACGATACCGATTATATGTATAGTCCTTGTAGACTTTCATCAATCTTTCAAAAGGATACTGGTATTTCAAGTACACGGGCCCAAGGTACGAAATCTCCCTAACCAAGTGAATGGTTAGATGAATCATGATAGTGAAGAAAGAGGGTGGAAAATACATTTCCAACCGACAAAGAGAGGTTACAACGAGGTCCTGCAATGAATCCGCGTCATCGGGATCGATGACTTTCTCGCATATGGACTGGAAGAAGAGACATAATCTAGTTATAGCATATCTTACCTTTTCAGGTAAAATGGAATGAATAGCCACAGGTAGTAATTGTTGCATCAAAGTGTGATAATCATGTGACTTTAACCCGGTGAGTTTTAGGTCTTGCATTTACACTAGGCTTTTGATGTTCGACGAATAACCATGTGGCACTTTAATTCCATTCAAGCATGCACATAACTCTTTTTTCTCATTCCGTGAAAGGGTATAAGCTGCTTGCGGTAAAAATGTACGATTACCTCTCTCCTGTGGTGCCAACTCTAGCCTAATACCCATCATTTTCATATCTTCCCTAGCTGCGGCGTTATCCTTTGTTTTACCGGGAACATTCAGAAGGGTATTGATAATATTATCACAGACATTTTTCTCAATGTGCATGAAATCTAGGCAATGCCTGACCTCCCGGTTAGACCAATATGATAGTTTATCAAAAAATATGGATCTTTTCTTATACCCACGAGTAGACAATTTAGAGCCGCTCTTCTTCCCATAATCTATCTCAATATGCTTTACTTTCTGATAAACTTCATGCCCACTCAAAATTCTAGGAGGTTGAAGAAGTTCTTGTCTTCCATTGAATGCTTTCTGCATCTTGCGATAACAATGGTCATGATATAAGAACCTCCTATTTCCCATATACACATACTTACGAGAAGACTTCAAGTATTCAGACTCGATATCCTCCCCAAACAATGGACAAGCCTCTTTCCCATAAACTTTGTGCCCATAAAGGTCGCCATAAGCCGGATAGTCAGATATTGTACACAATAACGTCGCTCTCAAATTGAAAGTTTCGTTCTTATATGCATCAAACACTTCTATCCAACTATCCCACAACATTCGCAAATCATCTAGAAGAGGTTCCAAATAGACATCTATATCATTTACAGGTTGTTTAGGGCCGAAAATTAACAACGACAACATCAAATACTTTCTTTTCATGCACACATATGGAGGTAAGTTATAACTAGCCAACACTAATGGCCAAGTACTATGTTGGCTACTAAGTTTCCGTGTGGGTTCATTCCATCAGTGGACAGCGCTAGACGTAAGTTTCTAGGTTCATTGCCGAACTCGGGATACTTAGCGTCGAACGATTTCCATTGCATACCATCTGCCAGGTGTCTTAGCTTTCCATCATTTATTCTTCCAGTTTCATGCCAAGTGTGGACATGGGCCCACCTGCGTATGCACAGCCGATCTGTGGACAACGGCAGCGATCTTTTTGAAAGCCACGCTCGCCGGCGTAAAGGTGCTTTCGACCGGATCGCTTTAGATCGGTCGGTTTCGTCTCGGTAAGGGTCTCGAAACGATTAGAGATGTTCGGAGTCGCCACCAAGCATTTGTGGGATGCTTGGAACCCGTTCGAATTCCACTTTATACCTCAGTCAAATCGAAGCACAAAGCAGCGTTTGACATAGGTACTAAAGATAAGGAAATCGTCCCTCTTTAGCATCCTATCTCTAGAATGACTCTCGTACGCCCTGGATAAGGTCGTCCACTATCCAAAGTTTCTGAGTAAGAGGTGAAGGTACATATTGGGAAGCCCTTTAATCAAACACCCAATCCCGCCCGCGTTTAGCGGCCTCTACTGATCGATCTTGGTTGGTTGAATGCAAAAGTTGATAAAACGGTTTAAATGCATGAATGCGCATCCAATGATTTAAACCTAACATGTGAGCTTTCTAAGTCGGTTGATTTAATCCAAGTATCAAGTATAAGATGTCGAGTTGGATTAATGATTGATTTGCATGCAAGACGGAAATTAAACATCCATTTACCGTATTAGGTTTAGGGTGCATATCATGATCCATTTGTCTTAGTAAGGCATTTGGCAAATATGGTTTGAATAGTCATCTGATCCGTCCTATATCCGGGTTAACCGGAGTCGGGATTGTCCTGGACTAATGCTGGAAGGGAACAGGCCCTGTACCAGACGCCTACAAGAGGCGCGAGCCAGCCGGCGGTGTAAGGGGCCTCCCTCTGGTTTTGAAAATGAGAAAGAAGAGGCCTGCTTGAGGCGCGGGTTAGCCAACGGCTGTATGCCGTGTTCTGGTTGTTTAGAAAACGTTATAAAACGTGTGAAAATGGGTATTTGGACCCGGTTTGATTTTGAAAGGGTCGTTTACACCGTATTTGTTGATTTGAAGAGCTAGACTCGAATAATCATCATTGTTTGATAATATTCGATGTCGGGTTCGATTTGACAAGCTTGACATGAATAGTTTTGAAAATGATTATGAACTAATTGTTTTAAGACCATTTTGAATGTAATTAGTCGGTACTCATCATCGTACCCGGGTTAAAATCCGGCATGGTATATAGAACCAAGGATGATTTCTTGTTGGTGACTAATATGTTTGTTTTGAAAATGTAAAGAAATGAAATAAAAGGCTTTAAAATACCTCTTAAATGTCATTAACCAAATATTATCACCGATGGTATGAAGAACCAAGGGTGAAAAATGCTTTATGGTTAAAACATGTGAAATGAAACAAAAAGGTTTTGAAAATACTTGAAATGGTAAAAACCGATTACAAATATGAAAATGGATTAAGGGAAATGACGAGAACAAACACGGTTGATCTCTGGTCTGAGCACCCCATTTAGGCGCGAGCCTGTTGGCGACCTAAGGGGCTTCTGCCTCAGACCAAAAATCAGTTTTGGCTCGTTTATTCCATGTTTTGGTTAATGTTATGCATGTTTTAGCATGTTAAAGTCATGAAACGAAAGAAAACATAATAAAAGAGGATTTTTACACCCTCATACTTACATGTTTGGTTGTGGCGAGTGACCGACGTAAGCGTAACAACTTGTTTGATCAGAAAAAACTCGGTTTAAAACCGTTTTGGCAAGTAAAAGAGTGTTTTAAATGTTTAGTGATGGTGTAGTGGTGAAAGTGGTCGGACAAGTGGTTTAATGCACGATGACGGTACCAAACAATGTGTAAGGCTCGTGTTTACGATCGGTAGGTCGTAATCACGCGTCGGGTTGTGACTTTAGAAGTCGAGTCGAGAACTTTAAGGGAGAAAAGAGGGGGCGGACACTCGCGTAAGTCTCAAATGGGCGACATTTGAGGGGTATTTATAGAAGAATGAGTGGTTGTGTGAGTTTTGAGCGACGTGGCCACCTGGGCTGCTCAAAGAGGCGCGAGCCAAATCGCGGCACTTCGAGTTGTGTTGTCACTATCACAACAAACGCAATCATGATTTGTTCTATCCTAGGTTTTGTAGTCACATGTTTGGTACTTGACCATTCATGAATCCGGGAAAACTTAGTGTAGAAGGCTTGAAGATATTTTATTTTTGTGGTTGACTCGGTTTGACTCGTTGTTGGAGTCGGGATTTTGAATTTTCGAGTCGGTTTTTGGCTCGGTGTCGGTTTTGACTCTAGTTAGTGTCATCGCGACCCCGTCGTTGTGCATTAAACACTCCAGGTATTTTTGAAATGTTTTGAAATGTTTTGTTTTCGAAATCGTTTTTAGTTTTCCGACGTAAAGTTGTACACAAACTGTCGATCAAACGCTGCGATCCCAAAACATGTTGTAGTCCGATAATCATCGGGTGTTTGTTGGAGTCTCGGCGAGATCTTGGTATCTCTGAGCCCCCACTTTGACTGAGGCTTGGACAGGGCGAAAGTCAAAGTAGAGTCCCCAAGTCAATCGAAGATTACAACCTGAAGACCCAAGCGACGTCGAGGCAAATCGGCGGCTTGAAAGGATTCAGGCCAAGGACCTGCCATCGGGAAGGGCGATGCCAAGGCGACTCGAGGATACGAGTCCGGGACCTGTCATCGGGAACAGTTTATAGTCTGTCGACTGTCCGTGCGGGTCGTTTAAAGTCCATTAGACTACGTGCAAAGGCTCGCCAGCCATAAGAAGGAGTCATACCTGAGGCATCTTCGAATATGTCCTTGCATGGTTACGGATAAATGCTCACTAGCTGTGGTGCGTATATGAGGAGGGCTCGCCAGCCGCGGTGCGTTGTAAGGCTCGCCAGCCGCGGTGCGTGGTAAGGCTCGCCAGCCGCAGTGCGTTGTAAGGCTCGCCAGCCGCGGTGCGTTGTAAGGCTCGCCAGCCGAGACAAGAAAATGTACCCGAGGCATCTTCGGGATGTATCCCTGAAAAGGTTGCGGACAAATGCTCGCCAGCTGCGGTAAAGGTCGGTTAATAGACCATGGGAATAGCCGCGTCGAATGGGCTTGTTTCGAAAGTAGCAAACTCGTGATGTCGCTGGGGAAATAGCGAGTATGGATTCTCACTATCACTGTTTTTCTAGAATGAGCGGGTTCCGCGAGGAAGCCCTTTGCTGGCATTTGAAGGAACAACGAATTTGGAATTTTCACCATTCGTCGGCTTGAATTTGCAGTGGCGGTTTTGATCGCCGTTTGTTTTAATTTTGAAGGAAAATAGCAAATTTGAGTTCGCTATAGCGTTTGAAGTTACGGTTTATGGGCCGTCGTTGACATTTGATGGAAATAGTGAATTTAGAATCTTCACTATCGATTGAAGTGACGGTTTATATGCCGCCGTTGACAAGTTGAAAGAAATAGTGAATTTGGAATCTTCACTATCGATTGAAGTGACGGTTTATATGCCGCCGTTGACATGTTGAAAGAAATAGTGAATTTGGAATCTTCACTATCGATTGAAGTGACGGTTTATGTGCCGCCGTTGACATGTTGAAAGAAATAGTGAATTTGGAATCTTCACTATCGATTGAAGTGACGGTTTATTTGCCGCCGTTTGCTTGAAAATAGCGATTTTGAATTTTCGCCATTTGTTTTTGAAGTTGGCGGTTCCGATTGGCGTTTGCTTGAAAATAGCGATTTTGAATTTTCGCCATTTGTTTTTGTCTTTTTTCGAGGAAATGACAATATTTGATATTGTCAATGAAAATTTCGAATTCTGTTGTGGGAAATTGGGCCAAAGCCCAAATTTCACTGAAAAAGAAAGGGGAGGCCTGGTTTAGGCGCGAGCCACTGGCGATCTGCCGGCTTCCTATTTTTGTTAAAAAGACGCGAGGTTGAGTTGCGGATGAACATTCATCTTCAACCTCGAAAATTCGCCCAAAATTGCCATTGACGGACCTTCAAGCTTGCTTTCATCCGTGCCATTGTCAACAAATGTCATCTCAAGGTAAGTATTTCCTCTTGAATCCTTTCAAATTTGTTGGTTGTTAGCTAAATTGAATTAGGGCGGATTTTGCCCTAAAAATCGAATTGGGCGTTTTTGCTTAAGCCAATTTCGAGTGAAATTGATATTTGCATTAGGTTAGAAACCTGTTTAGGAGTATAGGGGTGCTTTTAGTTTGCATTTTGGTCCCCGTTCCCGCTCCCTATGCTCGAAAAACGTGATTGAGGCGAGAAACCATCTCATTTCACAATGCCAAGTTTATTTGCTTGGGTAGTGGGTCCCACTAAGTTGCATTGTAGTTGGGAAAACTCGTGTTTGCCATTTAAGGACCTTCATTGGATGTTTGTGGGCAAAATTGAATTTTTGCCTTTTGCGACGGTCTTACGTCTGACAAAATAAGCGCTTGTTTGGGCTTGAATTGAGTCAGTATGCCTTGAAATGGACCTTATTGGTATTTTGGGTCACCTTGAGGCGTGATAAAATCACGTTTGCCTTTTTGCGGTCGTTTTTGAATTTTTGACCGGCTCGGGCTCAAATTAGCGTATGAATTGCCTTTTTTAACCGTAGAAAAATCCCCATTGTGTCGGGAATGTATTTTGGGTTGTTGGCAGACCTTGTATGGGTCTTGAAATGCCGTTTTTGCGGTTTTGACTCGTCTTTTGCTTGAAAAGAGGGGCGAGTCATTTTTGTGTTTTTTTTGTTTGTGAATGGTTTGGGGGCGGGATTGCCCTTTGTTTTTTGTATTGCAGGTTGTTTTTTGCTGTTTTTGGGTTTATCCATTTCATGCCGTCGTAATGCCGAAATTTCGGCTGACGTTTTTTGTTATTTTTGATTGCAGGATATCATTTGGGACCGATGGGGTCCGTTGTTGAGGCTTTGGAGGAGGAAGTCGATCCCGGAGGGGAAGAGTCGACTTTTTTTATTCTGAGCTTGGTTGTGTTTCTCCCTGGCGGCCTTTGTCCCAGCCAACGATCGGGTATTGATCGTTGGTCGTTGTCTGTAGAAATCCGGATAGGCGGCCAATATGGCTGGTTTGTCCTTTTAAATCGTGGCTCATGGACGGGACGACCAGATGATTGGGGTCGATCTGAGTGTGTTATCCCCTGTTGTTGACCTTGATCGCGATTGAGTTCAATTTGAGTGGGGTCCAACATCGGGGTAGCATGCTAAGCTACGGTCCCTGGTTGTCGTATCGTCCGAAATCTACAAGACATTGTCTTCTTTTTTGTCATGGAGCAGGAGTGAGGGGTTATCGCCATGGTAACCTCCTCTGCTTTCACTGTTGCTCCTCTGTTTCCTGTTGCTTCCTTTCTTTTCCGATCAGAAGAGTAGGGAGTGCTTAGTTCGGTAGGTGGCGGATAGCCCCTAGTTCGTTGTCTTAGGCCAGTGTCTGTATGATAGACGTTTGTTTTAGGCCAGTGTCTTTATGATAGACGTTTGTTTTAGGCCAGTGTCTGTATGATAGACGTTTGTTGATGTATTTTGCGTAAGGCGGTTTGTATATATGTGTTTTTGGAATGTGGTATGTTTTGTGATTTTTGGCTTTTTTGTGTTGTGTTTCGGAGGAGCGTTGTTGGCTGTCGACTCTCCTTTTGCTTTGCACCAGTTCCTGCATCGTTCGTGTAGAAAAACAGGCAACAGATAGCATGTAAACACGTAGAAGCATTTGATCATGTAAAGCATTTGTTTGAAAAATCAAAATTAACCAAGATGACTTGAAGTTAAAATTGAAATTTTGAAAATGAATTTTTGAAAATTCCGTGGCAAAATCGTCACGTTTGGAATTCAAAAGAAATTGATTTGAAAATTTGAGCAATTAACTCGTGTCGTGAATTAAATTGCATCGAAATTTCGAAAATTGACTCGAAAAATATAAAAACTCAAACCGTCAGGAAAGAATTTTAGAAAAGGATTTTTGCGAGTATATTTGGCTTTTGAGGTCAAGACTCGAATTTGTGAGTGCTTGAATTTTGAGGAAAACTGATGTCGTGTTATCAATTTTCGATTTTGATTTTTGTTTTGCGAAAAAGCGAAAAATTTTCGAATGGAAACGATCCGTCGCGGATCGGGGCGACTAGCCCTTCTCCCCTTAAAAAAGAAAGAAAAAATCCGTATGTTTAAAGCTGCGTCATGGAAACCGTGTCGGACTTCGTAAAACGCGAAAACAAGGAAATGTGAGTGTGAAGAAACACAAAATTTCCTGAATCATCCCGAAGAGGCGTGAGGTTCCTGGCGGGAGGTTTGAGGTGTCAGGAGAAAACACATGTTGAAAGAGACAAGTCAACAGCGGAAATCCTGGAGAAGCCTCAAAGAGGCGCGAGCGTCTTGGCGATGGAAGCCGGCTCTCCCCTTTTTCTGAAAAATGCGCTGATCATTTTGTATAAATAGAGACGTTTGCGCTTCATCGTTTCAGCATCTGAAACACAAAAACATCTCTACAAAACCTCCTCTTCTTCCACAAAAAAATATTTCATGGATGCTTTTGAGAACGCCTTGCGGCAATGGTGTCAGGATTTGTCGCCTCCCGAGAAGTATCAACTCGATTGCATGGGAGTTGGTCAATTGTTGGTGCTTCGTCAAGTCAAGTTGCAACCTTCGTTTCTTGAAGCATGTTCTCGGTTTTGGGATTCGAAACATCATGTTTTTGTTTTCCCGAAGGGCGAGATTTGTCCTCTTGTTGAAGAAGTTGGAGCCATTGGTGGGTAGGCGGGTTGTACTCCGGTGCTTCCTCCGACTCGGTTGTGCTACAAGGAGAAATTCCGTTCCATGTTGGGCTTATCAACAAGCCAAGTCAACTTTCTTCTTGCTCCACATGGTGTGGATATGTTGGCTCTTATCAACATCTTCTCGAATCGGTTAGATGCTAATGTCTCGGAGGTTGCTAGGAGAAGGGCTCTTGCATTTTGCCTTGTCCATGTGTACCGTTTTGTTGATGTCTTGAAGAAGGAGGGGCCAAGATGCCATGGTAGCATGACCCTTATCCATGTGATTGAGCAAATGGAGCATGGTAGAGATCCATCGTGGTTGGTGCTTGGAGAGATTATCCAAGCTTTGGACAAGGAAGGCTCTTGTGGAGAAGCTCCCTCTTTTGGATCCCCAAGGATCCTTCAAGTGTGGCTATTGGAGAGGCTAAGGTATGTAGAGCCTCCGGTTAATCCTTCTTCTTATTCCTTTCGTCACCTTACCATGAGGAAGAAGTTGTACCCAGATAGTTTTGTTTCCACCGAGGCCTATTGGGTCGCAAGGTTGGCGGAGGAGGGTGGTCCTCATCTCCGTTGGGTGGTGCCGTGGTGGCACTTGAGGTCCTTCACGGGGTTGCCCACTTCGGGTGCTAGTCCTTGTTCTTTGATGGTGGTGGGTTTGAAGGTTGTTTCCTTCATTTATCCCGAAAGGCTCATTAGGCAAATGGTGCGTCAACAAAAGGTGCCCACTTAAGATACCCTTGTCCAAGAGGATGTTTTCGGGAACTCCGAGCTTGTGGAATTCTTTGAAAGGTGGTGGGCCACTCGGCCACTTTGGGAGGTGCCAAACCCTGTTGCCACGACATGGGTGACTCCCGCTTATGTCAAGTGGTCACGTGCTCCGTCCTTGGAAGAGAAATCCAAATTCCTTAAGGACGAGGTTGTCGACTTGAAGTACCGAGAGGTTGGCAAGGCCAACCGTGCCTTCTTTGAAGAGTATGTTGATGGAGCTACTCTTGATGTGATGAGACCACCGAAGAGGAGGAACTCCGGCCCCAAGAGTATAGTGGGCCGTGCATTGGCTCGTCTTGGGTCGAACATGGGGTCTTGTGCTAGACCGGAGGCCGTCGCCATCTTAGATCCATTTAGGATCCGTTCCGAGGAGGAATTCCATGCTAGGCGGGCCAACAAGAAGAACAAGGGGAAGATGTACCCCGAGGGAAAAGGCAAGGGTAGAATGGAAGAGTGAAGACCTCCATTACCTGCTTTATTATTATGTTGTATTATTGTTGTGAGTTTGTATTATGTTGTACTAGCTAGTTGTGTGTTTTGTGCTAGTTTTATTATGTGAGGTGTGTTAGTGGACACCTTAGCTTTGACAAGTTGTAGACTCGTCGAGCTTTATTTGTTGTTGAAGTTGTAATCCCTCCCATTATTAATTAAATAAGAGGATTGCTCGTGTCGAAAATTGTGAACGCTTGTTTCTTCCATCCATTTTTTGAAGGCAATTCGATTTGAATCATCCTAAACGTTTGCACTTGGGAAAGTGGTATTTTTTGGAAAGGGAGAAAGGCTCGTTTTTTGTATTTTCGTGGGGAAAGGGAATGGTTTTCCCTTTCCTTTTTTTGATGGGATTTTTTTGTACGTGGGGATGGTTGTATCCTTCTTGTGTAAGAAAGGACTGCCTACGTATCCACCTGAAGAGGTGAAATCAAACCATGATCGTAGTTCGAAATGTTTTGTGAATTTGAATTGGGTTTTGTGGTTGTATCCCTCAAGCATAAGAGAGACTGCCTACGTATTCACCTGAAGAGGTGAAATCAAACCATGCTCGTAGTTCAGGGGTTTGGTTTTTGTATTGCAAATGGATGTTGCCTTTGACGGATCAAAGGACATTCGAAACGGGCAAGGTGCCGCAGCTTAGACTCGATAAAACATGCAATTTCAAATCAGAACATATTGAAGAACTTGACTTGAAAAGGGTTGAGGTTGGTGCTAGTTGTAAAACTAGGCTAGGTTGTTTATTGATAGGGTTTAAGGGTAGTATTTCTTGAGTTGGTCTAGGTTGGTTGGGTTTGTAAAGTCCTCCCCGTCTAGGTCACTCAATCTCACTGCGCCCCTCGAAAGTATTTTCTTGACCAGGTAATCGACAAAGGCACGCGCCTCAATTCGTGACAAACCAAGGAAGTCACGATACTTGTTAGCCCATATCCCCTATGAAAGTCGGGAATAACAGGAGTTAGCACAATCTTCTAACCTCCTAGAATGGCAATTTCTTCCGGAAAGGGACAAATCTCTCCTTCTGGAAAGGCAAAAACATGATGGGTAGGGTCCCAGAATTTTAAGCACTCATCAAGAAAAACAATTTCTGGCAAGACCTACCTTAGCGGGACTAGTTGTTTCAAACCCATATCAACAAGTATTTGAGATTCCAATCCTTTGAAGTCAGAGGCCCAAGATGACATGGTTTTTAGAAGAGAATTCATGTTTAACAAGAAGATTCTATCAAGAAAAGAATAAGAAGTTATGGTTTACCTCCTATTATGATCTCCTTATATAGGAAAAATAAAGGGAGAGTTTTAACAAGGGTTTTAGGAAACCCTTGCTTGCCGCCCAAGTAACACGGCCGAGGGCCTTGGGGCATGGGCCTACGGGGTCCCTCATTACCCTTTATCGCTTGTTGCACCAAAGTTCGTTGTCGCAAGCCAGAATGACTAATCTACATTTTTTATCCCGAGCGAGTCCATGTTTGGATTAAAAAACCCGTACACGCTTACGGATTTTTTTATTTTACGGGTTATGTCTTGCCCATTTATTTACGGGTCAATCCTCAAGTCAGAAAATCGAAACATGTGTACTCATAGTTTTTTCCTATGAAATTTCGAAAGTTCAAAATGAAATGTTCTGGGCGAAGCCCATCTTCAATTTTCCGGGCGAGGCCCATCTTCAAATGAAATGTTGAATCCGAGCGAAGGCCATTTTCAAAGTGAAACTTTAGCTCCGGGCGAAGCCCATATTCAAAATGAAATGATTCCGGGCGAAGCCCATTTTCAAAGGGAAATGTCAGTCCCGGGCGAAGCCCATTTTCACATGCAAATCGGGTCAGAAACCCAATTCAATGTTTTAGTTCGGACCTCGAGCCCATCCATGTTTTAGCTATGAGTTTGGGATAGCATTATGTGATTACTATTATGATATATGTCCAAGTTTAAGCAGGTACGCTTCATCTAGGCGCCCTAAAGTCGAAAACTTTAGACGCAATGCAACTGGGGGCTCTGTCGCTTTCCAGCTCCTGAGACCGCCATATTGATGAACGGAGAAGTCTCCACCAAGTAAAGTAATCCGTGTCGGGTTACTAAGATGAAAATATTCCCTAACGGAATGCAACCAATGATATTACAACAACGTGCTCAGATGTTGGGCACCAGTGATAAAGAATCGCGGCTTAAGTGGGCTAATGCACATGCAACTCGAAGAGTATAGACATCATGGGAGAATTATCTCCAAAGTATGACGGCAACCTCCTTTCGGAAAGCTCGTTTCGGGCCGAGACTGCAGAATGCCAAGGCCAAGGTATACCGAACTACGATGCGGGTTTGATTCCGCCACAACGGATACGTAGGCGCCTAAGGATAAGGCTTAACGCACCATATATGCAAGTTTATGGATGGCGAAATTACATACGCAAATCTAATGAACTATAAACGACCCGCGGAATCCTCAGGTCGAGAGGGACCTGGGGTATACTTTGACTTTCGCCTTGTCCAAGCCTCAGTCAAAGTGGGGGCTCTGTAGATACCCGTATCCGTCGATATTGAAATTTACCGAAATCCCGATAAAACATCCGATGATGAAAGGACACATGTTTACTTACATCGCTCCTTAGCGGATTTCGTGTTGTGTTGCGGGACAAGCGTTATTTGACGGTTTTATAATTTAAATGAAATTTTAATTATTTCGAAATAAATGAAATTTATTTCATGGGTTTTCATATTTTCGAGTTTATTTAAAATTTAAATATTTTATAATTTATTCGAAAAAAAATTATATTTGAAAGTTTTTATTTTAAATTTATTTGAAATGAGATATGTGATGGTTTCGTGTTTTATCGCTTTATTTAATTTGAAAAATTAGATTTAAAAGCGGTTTTAAACGAGGTTTTTTGAGACGGTTTTAAGCTTGATTTTTGAACGGTTTTGAGCATGAGTTTCGAGGGAATTGCTTTGGTGCAACCCCATCCTCAAGGTCCTGGGTTTGATCCCCCATACCACCACCCTTCCCCCTCCTTTTTTCCACCCCAAACCCGACACCCAAACACCCTAAACAAACACCCCTTCCCCTGTTTTTCGAGCCCAAACCCGACATCCAAACCACCACCCAACCCAGCCTAGACCACACCACTACCTAGCCCACTAACCCAACACCCATCCTAGCCCTAACCCATGCCCAAACCCGTACCTAAAAACCCACCCCGTTCTCTGTTTTGCCGCCCCAAAACAGAGGCTTTCAAGCCCTATTCGAACCCCCATCCAAGCTAATCCCTTTCCCTATCTTTTCTTACTTACTCACCAAGTAAAGAAAGATATTTCCCTCATCCCAACAGCTCACGAAATCCCACCAAAACCGAAACACAATAACCTTTGTTTATCCTTTCCAAAACCGAAACTATATCCTTCCATACTCCATATCTTAACCAAATTCGTTTACCCATTCCATAAGCCAACTACTAAGCCTCCCTACCAGCCAAATAACCTACCCCTAGCACCCCATTCCCGTTTTCTATATAAACCACACACATGAACACCGGAAAGGAGGGACGAAACAACACGGTTTTGAGAGCACTCGAAACCCTAGCAATTGCCTTCCTTTCTCACGTAAAAAAGCAACCCTAAGCTCCTATAATACCCAGAAACAAATAACAAAGTTCACACAAGAGATTAGATGAACCTTAGAGCATCGATTTGCTCTCTTATTCGTGTTCTCTCGCGTTCTGGACAGCACCTGTTCTCGTTCATTTTGACTCGTGTTTTAACCTTTTTTACCGCTGTTTTTTACAGAATTTTGAATCTTTGGATTCTAAGGATTCCTGAACATCTTTCGGATTTAAATTTGAGTAAGAAACGAAGTCACAATCTTCGTTTGAAAATCGCTGCACGAAGTGCCTTTTACGCGAGAAATTGTTTTTGTTTTTCGAAATTGATTTTGTTAAATTGTTTCGATATTTGTTTTAAAATCATCGAAGACGCGCCTTTTAAGCAACACTTGCATACGGAATCCCGAGTGGTGTCCAGGTTTACATGTAAATTGAGGGCGCACAAAATCCCGTCTCAATTCCTTCCTTTTTATCCTGTATGTCACATCCTAAAGGTCTTTTTGTTTGATTTTTATTGTCTTTTAATTATCATTTCATTAGTTAATATTTCGTAATTATTTGTTATTAATAATGCGGATTAATTGCTGTTAGGATTAGTTAATCATATGTATGTCTTTCAATTTATGACGATAACATGTTTAGTTAGAATAATTATCTTGTTTAAATTATAAAATGAAACAGTTTGTTAATTGTAGGACGATAACATGTTTTAAATTAATTAAAATGAAATTTTAGTTAGTTTATTTCATTCTCACAGGATTTACATATGTTTAATTTTAATTACGAAGTAATTATATCGTATTCACATGTTTGATTTGTTTTATTTGATTTATGATACATGTATGTTTATTTGTATCATCTATCGTTGTTAAATCATAACTTGGCCAAGTTAATATGTATTTTTTTTTTGGTGAAATGTAAGAATATATTAATAATAAAAAAAGATATACAAAGGTATTGTTCCAGGGAAGAAATAAGAGTAAGCTAAGTTACATTCATGTTACCAAACAACCCCATTTCCTCAACCAAATACTATTATGAACACATTTGGACTTGCCTACCTTACTCATAATTCTCGTCTTAGCTTCTACAATTATCCTTTCAGCCAGTTTGATGGGGGGAGTGACCACTGCATTCAACCTTACACTCTTCCTTTCCAACCAGACGTGATAGTGACAGGATACCCAGAGCTGACAATGAACCAGCTGTTTCAACCCTTTCATTCTATTACCAGGTGATGCCAGTACTGCCATAGTCACATCAACACTGAAACCACACCATTTCTCAACTTCCTGCATGACTCTTTGACTGTATGCACATTGGAAGAACAGATGAGCTTGAGTTTCATCTGAGATCTCACAAATGCAACAGAGATGCTCTTGACAGTATCCAAATGATGCAAGCTTAGCACGAGTATTAAGACCATTGTTCATGGACACCCAAGTGATGAAAGAATGTTTTGGGACATTCCAGGTGTTCCATACAGCAGGTGCCCAATTCTGAGGAGCAGCTCTATGCCTTAACCATTCATAGAAATTTCTGATAGTGAATCCTTGAGCATCAGGCATCCATTGATCCTCTACATAAGCATTCTTGACCAAATCTTTTACTTTGCAGACATTTTTCTAAGACCAAGCCACATCAGCAGGAGGGACATATTCATGCCAATTCTTTCCCTTGATATGGACCTGATTAACCTACCTAATCCAAAGCCTATCAGCTTTCCAGTATAACCCGTCTACTAATTTTGCAACAGAAGCAATGTTCTAGGTACCCGTTATTTTAATTCCCAATCCACCTTCTTCTTTGGGTAGAGTTACCCTATCCCAACCTACAGATGGTACTCTATGGAAATCAGCTGTCCCATCCCAAAGATAGTTCCTGCAAACTGCCTCAATGCGTTTTACAACACATTTTGGGATAAGGAAGATACATGACCAGTAGTTATGCAGTGTGTTCAGCACTGAGTTTACCAAGACAAGCCTGCCTGCATATGACAATTTCTTAGCACCCAAGCTACGAATTCTGTTAACCATCTTCTCCACCAGGACATTGCACCCAATCTTGGTCAATCTGGTAGCTTGAACAGGCACTCCCAGATATCTAAATGGCATAGCACCCTCAGTAAATCCTGTGATTTGCCTTATGTCATCCTTAACAGTTTGAGAGACTCCACTATAGTATACCTCAGATTTGGAACTATTCATGGAAAATCTAGAGGCTTTTGAGAAAGAAGAAAAAGCTCTCATCAACAACATTATGGATTGGACATTACCCTTACAAAACATCAACAAGTCATCTGCAAACATAAGGTGATTCAACTTGACATTCTTGCAGAGAGGATGGTACTGGAATGGCCATCTATCAGTAGCATATTGTAGCATTCTGGTTAAGTACTCCATACACAAGGCAAATATAAGGGGGGAAATGGGATCTCCCTGTCTAAGGCCTCGCTTTCCTTTAAAAAAACCAAAACAACTTCCATTTAAGTTAAGAGAATAGGATGTGGATTGAATACAGGTCATGACTTTTTGGGAAAAATTATCCGGGAATCCCATACCTTCAAGTAACTGAGCTACAAAATTCCACTCAACAGTATCATAGGCTTTCTGGAGGTCGATTTTGAATAAACATCTTGGTGACACTGCTTGTCTATTATACATCTTGACTAAATCCTGGCATATCAGGATATTCTCAATAATGGATCTGCCTTTGATGAAGGCTCCTTGATTCTCACTAACAAGGTCTGGTAGCACCATAGAAAGCCTATTGCATAGCAATTTGGAAATGACTTTG